>NC_134261.1:3158337-3458337 GCF_965152275.1 Natator depressus
AGGAGCTTCTGAGCCAGGAGCGGGCAAAATGCGGGCTGGATCCGGCCCGTCTAACAGTTCTGTCTGGCCCGCCAGGCTTTTTGGCTGCCCCCTCACGATCTCCAGGCCGCTAAAAATATGATGTTTTCTGTCTTATTATCTATCCCTTTCTTAATGATTCCCAGCATTCTGTTCGCTTTTTGACTGCCGCTGCACCTTGAGTGGATGTTTTCAGAGAACTGTCCACAGTGACTCCAAAATCCTTCTCTTGAGTGGTAACAGCTAATATAGACCCCGTCATTTTGTATGTATAGTTGGGATTATGTTTTCCAATGGGCTGTAATATGTGTTATCCTGACATCTAGGACTGCTGAGATCCTGCATTCAGTGATATCCCTGCCCTTCCTGTTCCCTTTCTCCACTGACCCCACCAGCCCATGCTTACTGTTCCCAGCTTCCCCAGGACTCTCTCATTGTCTCTGGACCTCTCTGTCAGCAAGAAGCAGTGCCAGGGAGACTTGTCCTCTCTCTGGAGTCTTCGATTTCTGGGACATGGATTTAACTTCTCTGTGTTTTAGGAGACTCTTTGAAATTGAGTGTCTGTGACATTACCCACAGTACAATCTGGACTTTTGAACAGCTGTTTCCCCTCAGTTCCCCAAGCTGGGGTGCCTTTTACACTGCTTTACTGTGAGAACAGCCCCTTCTGGGCAGTTAACACACAGTCTCCAGCATGTAACTCGCTCCCAGCTACACAGTATTGAGTGCTGCCAGTCAGCCACTCACAAATTACCGTGCACCACAGGAGAACCCCAGAAAACTCTCTGGTCCCAGACTTTCCCCCAGAAATGTGCATCTTGCACTGTCCAACACACCACTGAACAACGCCAGCTCATATGAAGTCTGTCATTTCATCAGTGGAAAATGACATGCACCAGCCTTGTTATCCCAAATGGAGTTTCCAACACACTTTAATCCAAACACACTGGTTAGATAAAACAATAAAACAAGATTGTTAACTTAAAAAAGATTTTAAGTGACTACAGGTAATGAGGCATAAAAGTGTCAAAGTCAGATTCAAGACTCACAAAATTTGTCAGACCACTCTGTTTATTAGCAAAGCGCTTTGCCAATGCACCCAGATATGTGAGCCTCCTGCAAAAGCTCAAGCTAACTTATTTAAACAGATAAGGGAAAGCCAATTTAACATAAGAGACAAAAGGAAGCAGAAACTGACAAATATACATACATATCTTATTTGCATACTAACGTTTACCAATCTCCTAGCTCAGTAGGAGCTCTAAGTTAATTAGTTTGAGGACCCATTGTCTCACACTCCTTAACGTTTCTCTTCCTGACAACTATATTTCAACAAACCCTTCAAGCAGCATTTCTTTAATGAATTATCATTTCAATACAATTCATTCTACTTTCACAAAAGTCAGAATTGTTTACAAAAGAAATGCAAGATAAAACACAAACTAATGTCTAACTTAACAAACTAAAACAGATTGAAAGCAAGTGTTTCTCTCACCATATGCTGAGACAGGCTGGCTTTCCTTTCAGCCAGGACTCCCCCAACCCGCCCCTGCCCCCCAAGTTCAGTTCTCCAGGAGTTGTCATGGGCAGAGGGAAAGGGGGGAGAGAGAGTCTCAAGCATTTTCCTCCCCTCTTTTTATAATTCAGTCCTTTGTACTAGAAACAACTTCAGTTCTCAGCTGAGTCATGGTGACAGGCTGTCTGTTGTAGATATGAGCTTCAAAAGGTCCCTGTAATGGAATGTAAATGTCTTCTTCACACCTTCCCCCTTCCGGAGAATGGCTATTTGACCAGCTGTTTGCCCTGCTGTCTCTGAGGAACTAGCCTGTGGGTGATCCCCAGAATTGTAACATTTTCAGTGATATCATACAGTAAAATCTCATAACTTTACATACAGTGTTGCTACATGTATTTTAACAGGAGGATAATAGTCAGTCGATTATGCACTTTCAAATGATATCTCACAAGCCAGACTATGTACAAAATTGATCATAATTTTCTAGAAGAGTGAACATAGGGGTACAGACTGACACAGTGTCTGTCTGTGTGTGTTCCCAGCAGATATGTGGGTATTTCAATCCCTCATAAGCAGAGTGTTCGGCATCTTCAAGGACCAGAGGAGCTGGTCCTGGGAATTCACTGGTTTACTAAGTGTGACACTGTATGGAATTGTGAGACACTTTATATTATTATTATTTTATTTTATTAATACCAATATGATAAAATTGCAATGAATCGTGCTAGATATGCCATGTAAGGTGTCAGTGAAAATGTCATGATTTGCCAAGTATGATAATCTTGTTTTTATGTTTGTTTCACCTTTGTATTGTGAGATATAGATATGTAGGGTATATCTGTATTTCCAGACTTGTGCAGTGTTTCTGGGTGACACCCCCAGACAGATTGGCATCAGCACTGCCTAGCCTGTTTGATGGCCCATCCAGGGTCATCAGCTGTACAGTGAACTGATGGAAAGGACAAAGGGGATATACCTACTGAGTTAGATGCAGGGGTATGCCTGTGTACTGAGAACTCCAAGGCTTTTCCATGCCATGTGCTGTGAGGCTTGTGTTTGGGACACAGGAAGTACAAGCCACATGGCAAAAGGAATATAAAAGGCAGCTGCATCATCTCCATTTTGTCTTCAATCCCTCTTCCTACCCCTGAGCAACTTTTCTACAAACTGAAGCCTTGAACAAAGGACTGAATGACCCATCCCAGCTGTGGCTGTGTTCCAGACGGACTTTCAAGCCTGTAACTCACCAGTACTGCTAAGAACCTGATATATAGATTTTGGAATGTATCTGACTGCTTTCCCATTTAACAACTTTCTTTTCTTTTCTTTTCTTTTCTTTTCTTTTCTTTTCTTTTCTTTTCTTTTCTTTTCTTTTCTTTTCTTTTCTAATAAAGCTTTAGTTTAGATGCTAAAGGATTGGCCGGCAGCATGGTAGTTTGGGTAAGATCCAAACCTTATACTGACCTGGTAATGTGGCTGACCCTTTGGGGTCAGAAGAACATTTTGTATGTGTGAGCAGAGTTTTTAAATAACCTCTCACTGTACTGGACCTAGGTGCTGATTGGGAGTCAGAGAACTGGAATGCAATAAAGGGGGCTGTGTGATTTCTTTTTTCAGCTTCTGGATAACCAGTGTGGGGGATCAGAAGCACAGTTTGTATCTGGTCGGTGAGTTTAACTTGAGTGTTAACCACCAGTTTTGGGAGCATCTGCTCTCCCTTTTTCAGCCTCCCCTGATCTTGGCATTTTCAGTGAGATATGCCTCAGGTACACCAGGTCACACTAAGTACTGAAGTTAAATTAATAGAATGTTTTTTATGACAAAGTCTTATGAAATCAACTGAACTCCTTTGTTTTCTTTCATCTGATCAGTTTCCAAACCTGATGTGATCTCCCAGCTGGAACAAGGGGAAGAGCCATGGGTCCCAGACCTCCAGGGTTCAGAGGAAAGAGAGATCCTGAGAGCTCCCTGCTCAGGTGAGGAAACATTAAACCAACTCAGAAACTGGAAGTGCCTGAAGGAAACATCTGGGATTCCCTACAAAGCCCTTGGGAGGTCTCTCCGTTCATTGTTGTCCCTAGCAGGGGTAGTATCCTCAGGGTAAATATAGCTCATGGCTTCCTGTAGATCCTAGCAAACACCAGGCAGTAGCTTCCTCCTTTCCCCCTGCAAATTTGGATGGGATGTGAAGGCTGAGTTGATCCCCTCCTCTCTCCTATTTGGGGGAAGAGTTTGGGGGAGTTCAGTTCCTTTTATTTGACCTCTCTCCAGCACTTCCCCTTTCCATCCCTGTTTGAGGTTTCTGTCTCTATCAAAGGAGGTGGTGCAATGGTATGTGACAAAGAGGAGCAGAATTCTCAGCAGGAAGATGCTGAGCAAGTGGATAAACACAGAGCATTATCACAAAGATCGGAAAGGAATGTGTCAGGAGTCATGAGCAGGGGAAATCCTGTGAGATTCAGCACAGATCAGAGAGAGAGCAGGGAAACCAGGCAGGGGAGAAAGTGGGTAAATTTATTTCCTGTTGGGGAACTCAGAAGGACCTCAAGGAAACCACAACCCAGCAGGAAATCCTCAGGAGAAAGAGAAAAAACACATGCACTGAGTGTGGGAAAAACTTATGTGACTACTCATGTGAGAGACCCTATGAATGCAGTGAGTGTGGGAAAACCTTCAATCGCAGCTCGTCCCTTTTTAATCATCAGAGAATCCACACAGGGGAGAGGCCCTATGAATGTCGTGAGTGTGGGAAAAGCTTCACTAACAGATCAGCCCTTTCTCAACATCAGAGAATCCACACGGGAGACAAAACCCTATGAATGCCGTGCGTGTGGGAAAAACTTCAGTCACAGATCAGCACTTTTTCAACACCAGAGTATCCACACCGGTGAGAGACCCTATGAATGCAGTGAGTGTGGGAAAACGTTTTCTTGGCTCTCAGTCCATGTTAGGCATCAGAGAATCTGCAAGGGAGATCAACACCATAAAAACCTCTAGGGCTATCAATAGTTTTTTTCTTTAACACTTTTGCTGATTCCCACATAGTAACCTTTAAAGCTGTTTGAACTGTTTGCAGCCCTGTTGTCCCTCAGCTTGTCCAGATGAGGGGCCCATTTTGGCCTTTTGCAGTTCGCCCTGTTTCAAGGTGGACCCATTTGTCCTTCCTATCTACTCCATTGTCCCATGAGTAATTCGAGTGTGCCCTTCCTATCAGGAGCCAGGGAGCATCACATTTATCCCATTCCTCCTGTTGCAAAGTTGTTGTTAGTCACCCATGATACAGATTGTATCATTGCCAGTTCTTCTCACGTTGCTCTGGGTTGGGCTGAAGAGCAGCTATACTGGGAACTTTTCAAATTATATTTCAATGAAGAGGAGCAGGGGCAGGATAAAAGTGTCATTTCAGCCTCTGTGACGCTGGGAGGAGACGGGGTGTCTCAGAGATTCCCTCCTTCCCCATCAATGCAGAACTGTTACCTCCTGTCTGAGCCAGGCACATGCTATCCCTCCACTTCCCAAAGTGTCGTGTGATGAAGTGTTCTCAGCTGTCTGTGCATGGAGATGATGCTTTGACTTCTTTAATCCTATACCAGAGTCGCTATGACTGGAGATGAAAGTGTCAAAGACCTGGAAGGGGAATTCAAATGGATCCCAAACACAGTGTGATCATCTGGAGTTTAAATCCCAGGTTCCATCTATTGGTAAAGTCACTTCTGGCAAGGTGGCTGGTTTTCCCCCCATTATGGAGATCCTAGTATACTGAAAGATTTGTAAATAACATAACTGACTATTGAGACAGTGCTGAGTGAAGTATGTTTGAATGGATGAGAGGAGAATCTCTTGTCCTGATTCTAAATAATCAGATGTAAGGTGCTCTGGAATTTCACTTGACACTTTCATTGTCATGTATTCTGTCTCTCTGTGATATGGGTTTCTATCTTTCCTGAAGGCTGTTTGGTCACCCAACTGGATATTAATTCAGTTTGACAGGATGTAGCCCAGATTTATTGGAGACTTTTAAGACAAATGACCATTTGCTAAATTTATCATTTCTCACGTTAGCGTTCCTTTTTCCCCATCCCTCCCCCATCCCCATGGAGACAGTTCAAGTGCAGTTCTGTCAACAGGAGAGAGCTCTCCAATTTACTGGACATGCTAACAAAGAAACAGCCGTGATTTAAAATCTCCACTCGGAAATGGTGAAGAACAGCAGAACCCGAACTAATTGAAGGAAGTGCATATGGTCAATCAAGTGTAGTTCAATTGTTTAAGGCAATGTTGTCTCAGATGATGTGGGGAGAGAATTCCACGGTAAGTGATTTTGAACTAGGCAAAATGCCCATGTATTTGGTTCCCAAAGCATTTGTAACCCAGGCCCTACAGAAGATCTCTCCTAGCTAATCCTATGGTATGGGAGATGCTGCCCTTTGTGACGCAGATGTTGAGGAAATAGCAGTGGGGGTTTTGTTGAATTTGTAGGTGCTAAAAATGTGTATAAAATCAGTGTTGGAAATGTAATAGCTTCAGAAAAATAGCTATTTTTAATAGAAACTCCAGCTCTGGTAACTAACGGAGGTTCTGATCCAGCCCTATATCCAGACCCTTGCTGGGAACTGTGCTACCAAATTAAAGAAAAACTGGGCATGTTTTTGGAAGCCATTCCTCACTAACACTGCTGAGATTTTGAGTGGTTTTGTACAGGATTCTACTTCAGAGAAGTGTAAATTTACTCTAACCAAGGTTAAGGGTTTGGAAAGAACTGGAGTTGAAAGAGTCCACACCCAGTGCTTCGTTTCCACCCCAGTAAAGGAAGCTCTGGTGACCAATGACCCAAGGAAAATTGTTTGTACAACTCCATTTCCTAGTGCAGTGTCACTGATTACAGTTCCAAAGGATGCCAGGGTTAGACTGAGAACAATCATCCTTCACCGTTTGGATGCAAAGAGAGAGTGCTTCATAGGACATTCCTTCCCCGTGGATCCCAAACTGGCTGCCTGAGTGGGTAACAAGGACTTTCAGGCTGTAGAAATGATGGAAACCAATGAGGCAACGAACGTGTCAGGCTCCAATTTCAGAGTTCCGGATACTCGCATGCTGAGTCCTGATTCTCTGGATTTGTGTCTGACGCGATGGCTACACAATAAAGCTGACGTTGGCGCAGCTGCACCGATTTGTAGCTGCGCTGGTGCAGCACAGCTATTACAGATGCTCTCAGCCAGTGGGAGAGATCTCTGCCGTCGGACTGGATTAGTCCAGGCCCCGCAAGCGGCGGTGGCTATGTTGGCAGGAGGAGCGCTCCCGCTGACGTAGCGCCATCTACACAGGGGGCTAGGGCTGTGTACGCTGCTCAGCGGTGTGGATTTTTCACACCCCTGAGCAATATAGTTACACTGATAAATGTCTTTAGTGTAGACCAGACCTTAGGTTTCTCTTGTGTTTTATGCATTTACGTCACTTCTCCTCTACCTCCTCCTACTTTGAAAAATTAAAAAGTGTGAAAAGAGAGGTATTTTTTCTCATGATGCAAACATTCCCACCTAGGAGACCCCTTCCACCAACACACATGGCAGAAGAACCAGAGATATATGAACTCTCAGAAGTGGTTGGGACCTACGTTGGGAGAAACCACAATTTGAGCCAAGGTTCAGTTGTTGGCAATGGGGATTAAAAGAAAACTAATATATATTACCATTAAGCCAATCTTTAAAAAAGGGAAGAAGGAGGATCCTGGGAACTACAGGCCAGTCAGCCTCACCTCAGTCCCTGGAAAAATCATGGAGCAGGTCCTCAAAGAATCAATCCTGAAGCACTTACATGAGAGGAAAGTGATCAGGAACAGTCAGCATGGATTCACCAAGGGAAGGTCATGCCTGACTAATCTAATCGCCTTTTATGATGAGATTACTGGTTCTGTGGATGAAGGGAAAGCAGTGGATGTATTGTTTCTTGACTTTAGCAAAGATTTTGACACGGTCTCCCACAGTATTCTTGTCAGCAAGTTAAGGAAGTATGGGCTGGATGAATGCACTATAAGGTGGGTAGAAAGCTGGCTAGATTGTCGGGCTCAACGGGTAGTGATCAATGGCTCCATGTCTAGTTGGCAGCCGGTGTCAAGTGGAGTGCCCCAGGGGTCGGTCCTGGGGCCGGTTTTGTTCAATATCTTCATAAATGATCTGGAGGATGGTGTGGATTGCACTCTCAGCAAATTTGCGGATGATACTAAACTGGGAGGAGTGGTAGATACGCTGGAGGGGAGGGATAGGATACAGAAGGACCTAGACAAATTGGAGGATTGGGCCAAAAGAAATCTGATGAGGTTCAATAAGGATAAGTGCAGGGTCCTGCACTTAGGATGGAAGAATCCAATGCACCGCTACAGACTAGGGACCGAATGGCTAGGCAGCAGTTCTGCGGAAAAGGACCTAGGGGTGACAGTGGACGAGAAGCTGGATATGAGTCAACAGTGTGCCCTTGTTGCCAAGAAGGCCAATGGCATTTTGGGATGTATAAGTAGGGGCATAGCGAGCAGATCGAGGGACGTGATCGTTCCCCTCTATTCGACACTGGTGAGGCCTCATCTGGAGTACTGTGTCCAGTTTTGGGCCCCACACTACAAGAAGGATGTGGATAAATTGGAGAGAGTCCAGCGAAGGGCAACAAAAATGATTAGGGGTCTAGAGCACATGACTTATGAAGAGAGGCTGAGGGAGCTGGGATTGTTTAGTCTGCAGAAGAGAAGAATGAGGGGGGATTTGATAGCTGCTTTCAACTACCTGAGAGGTGGTTCCAAAGAGGATGGCTTTAGACTGTTCTCAATGGTAGCAGATGACAGAACGAGGAGTAATGGTCTCAAGTTGCAATGGGGGAGGTTTAGATTGGATATTAGGAAAAACTTTTTCACTAAGAGGGTGGTGAAACACTGGAATGCGTTACCTAGGGAGGTGGTAGAATCTCCTTCCTTAGAGGTTTTTAAGGTCAGGCTTGACAAAGCCCTGGCTGGGATGATTTAACTGGGAATTGGTCCTGCTTCGAGCAGGGGGTTGGACTAGATGACCTTCTGGGGTCCCTTCCAACCCTGATATTCTATGATTCTATGATTCTATATGACAAGAATTTGTGATCTTGGAATATGTTGTTGTTCCAATGAAAATGAAATTATAGGTGAAGCTATTGGTTAAAGAGTAAGAGGCTAATTGTGTGATGATCTGAATTATTTTGGAAAACTGAAAGTTGTCTTGTTTTTTGTTTTGTCAAACAGGAAATGATGGCTAATCTTGAAAAGTTACTTTGATTTAATTTACCCCCTGTAGTGTAAGGAGTTCTGTAGAAAACCTCACTCCAAAGGTTGGTGTGGGAGAATGCGTGAGAAATAGTGTATAAGAGAATATTGGCCCAGTATAGATTTTAATTTTTTGTATTTCAAATAGAACTTGTTTTGCTTAGCTTCAAAGTCAATTTCTATTAAAAGGAAAACTACTCGAGGAGACAAGTTGTATAACTTTTTACCCGCTTAGACTGTAGGGTCACTGACTTCCCCACTTCTCTAATTTGCAAAGGAGAGGCATGACATCTGTCATAGGATGTGTCCAACAGGTAGGAAAGCTGCAATCATGAACCATAAATATCAAGGAAAAGGGTGAAGTCCATTGCCTTTCAGGTCAAAAAGCCGTCTAAAGGCTGGTCTGCGCTGAAAAGCTATGTTGACATAGCCACATCTCTCGGGTGTGTGAAAAATCCACTCCACTGAGAGAAGTAGTTACTGTGATCTGAGCCCCAGTGTAGACAGTGTTAGGTTGTCAGAAGAATACTTCCGTGTTTGAAGGGTAGACAGAGCCTTAGACAGATTGATCCCCTATGGGAAGCAAGGCATGACATCAGTTCCAATCTTGACCCATCTCCCTGTATGTGAGAAAGGTACTAGTATGGAGGGCTGGGCCAGCTGTCCAATCGCCTGGTTCCTCAGCTGTAGCTACAGCTCTTAGTACCCATCCACCCAAAGACTGAGAGAAATGGAGAGTTCCAACCATTGTCATTTTAGTATCTTATTGTTCCTTTCCCTCTTTTTTGTTTTTAATAGCTAGGAGACATGCTGGCCTTTCTATTATATCAGGGTGTGACTGCATATCTCAGTATAGCTCATGCGTGTGCAACAAAAGCTCATTGTGCCAATTGGCAAAGGGGTCACTGTTATTCACAAGCAACTCCTGTCTCAGACCTGAGAAACTCACCACACTGAATACACTGATTTTATGAGATTTATCCAGGAAGCATAGCAGTGAGATCTCTACTGAAAGCTTGTAAATTATTGTTACTCCTAGTCACTGTGAGAGGTGTGTGTGAGTCATATTTAAGGAGTAATGTAAGTACATGGAAAATTACGCCTATACGGTATTGTCATGAAAGTGAGTTACCCCAATCATAGGTCTTGGTGAGGATGGCCCATTCCAGTGGGAGGGAATTGTCACCCGTCCCTTGCTAACCAGTTATGTGAGATATTGCTCCATTGTCAACCTTTGCACCAACCCAGAAAAGCCAATGGAAAACTATCAAACTCTAGACATCAAAACCCTGTGGAAGTGACAAGGACAATATGACAATGAGGAGATCGTCCTTTCTGGGAATGAAGACAAAAGACTGATTCAGTTTATAACAGGGGGAGAAAAACACTCTGGGTCCATTCACCAAGGAAATCCCTGACGACCAGTGGTGCGTCATGAAAGGCAGGGCCCTGGCTCCTAGGGACTAGCAATCACTGCAATAGACTGAAGTGTGAGGTGAGAATCTACTTGAAAGGTAACTATTAAAAAGTGTAGTTTTGGGGTTTGGTTTTGTGTGTAACTCTTTGTTTCCATCACTCACATTTGTTTCGGTTTAAATCTCTCTCCCTTGCTGAATAAATTTCCCTTTGTTCGATAACTGTACTCAAGTGCTGTGTGATGCAGGAGCAGAGGTCTACAGTAAAACTGGTCACCTTGGGTACACCATGGCTTTGAGAACAGAGGATCTGGGATTTCTCTGAGTATCTGGTGATCGGGGCTGGACCCCCGAGGGGGGCACACTGAAGGAACTCAGGGGTTCGGGTGCCTCTATTGTCAACTGGCAGGGCTGATGCAGCTCAGAGAAGAGTGCTTGAGTGCCTGACAGGCTGGGTGAGTTTGGCCGCGAACATCCAGCTGCCAAATGCAAAAGTCCCTCTTCCTAGTGGCAGGTGGCAACAAGGAGAGTCATAGCCCTCAGCACCCTGAGAAGGGTCACAGTGTGCATCTTATATTGATCCACCTGTCAAATCCACACAGGGAAAGCACCTATAGCATAGTTCCCTGACTCAAAATAGCCCTAAAACTCTGTCCTACGAAATCATGGAACATGTGCTCTTCACTCTCTGAAAGCATGTAAAGAATCCAAGAGCTGGAGGGTAGGGATTGGGTCCAGAGTGACCTAGACAAATTGGAGGATTGGGCCAAAAGAAATCTGATGAGGTTCAACAAGGACAAGTGCAGAGTCCTGCACTTAGGACAGAAGAATCCCATGCACCGCTACAGACTAGGGACCGAATGGCTCAGCAGCAGTTCTGCAGAAAAGGACCTAGGTGTGACAGTGGACGAGAAGCTGGATATGAGTCAACAGTGTGTCCTTGTTGCCAAGAAGGCCAATGGCATATTGGGCTGCATTAGTAGGGGCATAGCCAGCAGATCGAGGGACGTGATCGTTCCCCTCTATTCGGCACTGGTGAGGCCACACCTGGAGTACTGTGTCCAGTTTTGGGACCCCAACTATAGAAAGGATGTGGACAAATTGGAGAGAGTCCAGCGGAGGGCAACGAAAATGATCAGGGGTCTGGAACACATGACTTATGAGGAGAGACTGAGGGAACTGGGGTTATTTAGTCTGCAGAAGAGAAGAATGAGGGGGGATTTGATAGCAGCCTTCAGCTACCTGAAGGGGGGTTCCAAAGAGGATGGAGCTCGGCTGTTCTCAGTGGTGGCAGATGACAGAACAAGGAGCAATGGTCTCACGTTGCAGTGAGGGAGGTCTAGGTTGGAAATTAGGAAACACTATTTCACGAGGAGGATGGGGAAGCACTGGAATGGGTTCCCTAGGGAGGTGGTGGAATCTCCTTCCTTAGACATTTTTAAGGCCTGGCTTGACAAAGCCCTGGCTGGGATGATTTAGCTGGGGTTGGATCTGCTTTGAGCAGGGAGTTGGACTAGATACCTCCTGAAGTCTCTTCCAACCCTGATATTCTGTGATTCTATGATACATTGCTAACCAAGGCTGTTAAGCATTTCTCAGGGCTTGTCAGCATTTCAAATGCTACAGAAGCACAACTGCAGAACCACCCCCCTTGAGGTGGTAGCTTGGTCAATGGGAGAATGCTTCCTTTGGCCTAGCGCGGTCTACACTGGGGATTAGATCGGATTAACTGGGCCACTCTGGGTGGATTTTTCACATCCCTGAGTGACATAATTAAGCCAACTTCATTTTCTAGTGTAGACCAGGCCTCATTAAAGCATCAGTAAAGTATTTATCTGTGTTGTAGGGGGACACTGAAGGATTAGCCACACAATAGTGAAAGCTAAGGAGGAAGGTTGATTTATGTTTGAGGCTGTAGTTTAAATATGGACAATCGTTTGGTTTCAGTGTTGAAATATTCAACCAGCTCCGTGTGGATTGCTCTGCTGTGGTTGGGGATTATCACTAAATGGATAGACCATGCTTTGGATTGCTGTTTTAGGATTTATAAGGTTTTAGTATCTGTTGATTTGATTAAATTGATTACTTCAATCCAATGCAATATCATTGTTAACACATTGATTTACTGAGTTGGCCTTAACTTCATAAATGTGTGTTCAACCCATAGTTAATTTAGTGGGGTTTAGTACTTCAGCCTTCGTGACGTGTGTTCTTGGTTTTGGCTCTTAGTTTAATGAAATGTGTCAAAGGGATATCAAGTCATTTTTTCCTTTCGCAGCATAGGGCTAGAGCCATAGAGGATGTGGCTGGAGATCAGATGCCTAGGTCAGAGCCTAACCATCTCCCTCTAAATTAACCGTTTGGTTCTCACAAGGGAGCAGCTGCAGGGGAAGCTCCATCTGGACCGTGGCTGTCTCAGAGCATTGAGGAGAAAGAAGGAGATAGGAGCCATTAGTCTCTGAGACAGAATCGTTTAGTACATTTGTCTGTACAACCAGTCTGTATGAGACACAGCATGGGGGGATGAGGGGGTGGGCTGTGAGTCATGTTTAGATATTCATAATGGGGAGGCGTGTGTGTGTGTGTGTCTATGTTTGTGTGGGTTCTGTTTGTTAGGGGAGAAGGGGTGGAAACAAAGGAGAACTGAGAGCGGGGCTCAGAGATTAGTGAGACTCCTTCCAGCCCAATATCACCCATCTCTTGGAGGAACAAATAGGAATTGCCTTTGGGAAGATACTACCTTTAATAACTCAGGTATGCTGGGATTTTTCTCTGAGACCTTTTCCATTCACTTCCCAAGAGATTAGCTCAAATCCAGACTTGTCATTGAGCTTTTGTTAATGACCATTCTTCTTATTATTTATTATGAGCACACAGCAACAGGACACCGAGGTGGTCAAGCTCACATGCAGGAGGGTGGGTAGAGGCATTTACCACAGCTCCACAACAGGACACCGAGGTGGTCAAGCTCACAAGCAGGGGGGTGGGTAGAGGCATTTACCACAGCTCCACAACAGGACACCGAGGTGGTCAAGCTCACATGCAGGAGGGTGGGTAGAGGCATTTACCACAGCTCCACAACAGGACACCGAGGTGGTCAAGCTCACATGCAGGAGGGTGGGTAGAGGCATTTACCACAGCTCCACAACAGGACACCGAGGTGGTCAAGCTCACATGCAGGGGGGTGGGTAGAGGCATTTACCACAGCTCCACAACAGGACACCGAGGTGGTCAAGCTCACATGCAGGAGGGTGGGTAGAGGCATTTACCACAGCTCCACAACAGGACACCGAGGTGGTCAAGCTCACATGCAGGGGGGTGGGTAGAGGCATTTACCACAGCTCCACAACAGGACACCGAGGTGGTCAAGCTCACATGCAGGAGGGTGGGTAGAGGCATTTACCACAGCTCCACAACAGGACACCGAGGTGGTCAAGCTCACATGCAGGAGGGTGGGTAGAGGCATTTACCACAGCTCCACAACAGGACACCGAGGTGGTCAAGCTCACATGCAGGGGGGTGGGTAGAGGCATTTACCACAGCTCCACAACAGGACACCGAGGTGGTCAAGCTCACATGCAGGGGGGTGGGTAGAGGCATTTACCACAGCTCCACAACAGGACACCAAGGTGGTCAAGCTCACATGCAGGAGGGTGGGTAGAGGCATTTACCACAGCTCCACAACAGGACACCGAGGTGGTCAAGCTCACAAGCAGGGGGGTGGGTAGAGGCATTTACCACAGCTCCACAACAGGACACCGAGGTGGTCAAGCTCACAAGCAGGAGGGTGGGTAGAGGCATTTACCACAGCTCCACAATAGGACACCGAGGTGGTCAAGCTCACAAGCAGGAGGGTGGGTAGAGGCATTTACCACAGCTCCACAACAGGACACCGAGGTGGTCAAGCTCACAAGGAGGAGGGTGGGTAGAGGCATTTACCACAGCTCCACAACAGGACACCAAGGTGGTCAAGCTCACATGCAGGAGGGTGGGTAGAGGCATTTACCACAGCTCCACAACAGGACACCGAGGTGGTCAAGCTCACATGCAGGAGGGTGGGTAGAGGCATTTACCACAGCTCCACAATAGGACACTGAGGTGGTCAAGCTCACATGCAGGAGGGTGGGTAGAGGCATTTACCACAGCTCCACAACAGGACACCGAGGTGGTCAAGCTCACAAGCAGGAGGGTGGGTAGAGGCATTTACAACAGCTCCACAACAGGACACCGAGGTGGTCAAGCTCACATGCAGGAGGGTGGGTAGAGGCATTTACCACAGCTCCACAACAGGACACCGAGGTGGTCAAGCTCACAAGCAGGAGGGTGAGTAGAGGCATTTACCACAGCTCCACAATAGGACACTGAGGTGGTCAAGCTCACATGCAGGAGGGTGGGTAGAGGCATTTACCACAGCTCCACAACAGGACACCGAGGTGGTCAAGCTCACATGCAGGAGGGTGGGTAGAGGCATTTACCACAGCTCCACAACAGGACACCGAGGTGGTCAAGCTCACAAGCAGGAGGGTGGGTAGAGGCATTTACCACAGCTCCACAACAGGACACCGAGGTGGTCAAGCTCACAAGCAGGGGGGTGGGTAGAGGCATTTACCACAGCTCCACAACAGGACACCGAGGTGGTCAAGCTCACAAGCAGGGGGGTGGGTAGAGGCATTTACCACAGCTCCACAACAGGACACCAAGGTGGTCAAGCTCACATGCAGGAGGGTGGGTAGAGGCATTTACCACAGCTCCACAACAGGACACCGAGGTGGTCAAGCTCACATGCAGGAGGGTGGGTAGAGGCATTTACCACAGCTCCACAATAGGACACCGAGATGGTCAAGCTCACATGCAGGGGGGTGGGTAGAGGCATTTACCACAGCTCCACAACAGGACACCGAGGTGGTCAAGCTCACATGCAGGGGGGTGGGTAGAGGCATTTACCACAGCTCCACAACAGGACACCGAGGTGGTCAAGCTCACAAGCAGGAGGGTGGGTAGAGGCATTTACCACAGCTCCACAACAGGACACCGAGGTGGTCAAGCTCACAAGCAGAGGGGTGGGTAGAGGCATTTACCACAGCTCCACAACAGGACACCGAGGTGGTCAAGCTCACAAGCAGGAGGGTGGGTAGAGGCATTTACCACAGCTCCACAACAGGACACCGAGGTGGTCAAGCTCACAAGCAGGGGGGTGGGTAGAGGCATTTACCACAGCTCCACAACAGGACACCGAGGTGGTCAAGCTCACAAGCAGGAGGGTGGGTAGAGGCATTTACCACAGCTCCACAACAGGACACCGAGGTGGTCAAGCTCACAAGCAGGAGGGTGGGTAGAGGCATTTACCACAGCTCCACAACAGGACACCGAGGTGGTCAAGCTCACAAGCAGGGGGGTGGGTAGAGGCATTTACCACAGCTCCACAACAGGACACCGAGGTGGTCAAGCTCACAAGCAGGAGGGTGGGAAGAGGCATTTACCACAGCTCCACAACAGGACACCGAGGTGGTCAAGCTCACAAGCAGGAGGGTGGGTAGAGGCATTTACCACAGCTCCACAACAGGACACCGAGGTGGTCAAGCTCACAAGCAGGGGGGTGGGTAGAGGCATTTACCACAGCTCCACAACAGGACACCGAGGTGGTCAAGCTCACAAGCAGGGGGGTGGGTAGAGGCATTTACCACAGCTCCACAACAGGACACCGAGGTGGTCAAGCTCACAAGCAGGGGGGTGGGTAGAGGCATTTACCACAGCTCCACAACAGGACACCGAGGTGGTCAAGCTCACAAGCAGGAGGGTGGGTAGAGGCATTTACCACAGCTCCACAACAGGACACCGAGGTGGTCAAGCTCACAAGCAGGGGGGTGGGTAGAGGCATTTACCACAGCTCCACAACAGGACACCGAGGTGGTCAAGCTCACAAGCAGGAGGGTGGGTAGAGGCATTTACCACAGCTCCACAACAGGACACCGAGGTGGTCAAGCTCACATGCAGGAGGGTGGGTAGAGGCATTTACCACAGCTCCACAACAGGACACCGAGGTGGTCAAGCTCACAAGCAGGAGGGTGGGTACAGGCATTTACCACAGCTCCACAACAGGACACCGAGGTGGTCAAGCTCACAAGCAGGAGGGTGGGTAGAGGCATTTACCACAGCTCCACAACAGGACACCGAGGTGGTCAAGCTCAGAAGCAGGAGGGTGGGTAGAGGCATTTACCACAGCTCCACAACAGGACACCGAGGTGGTCAAGCTCACAAGCAGGGGGGTGGGTAGAGGCATTTACCACAGCTCCACAACAGGACACCGAGGTGGTCAAGCTCACATGCAGGGGGGTGGGTAGAGGCATTTACCACAGCCCCACAACAGGACACCGAGGTGGTCAAGCTCACAAGCAGGAGGGTGGGTAGAGGCATTTACCACAGCTCCACAACAGGACACCGAGGTGGTCAAGCTCACATGCAGGAGGGTGGGTAGAGGCATTTACCACAGCTCCACAACAGGACACCGAGGTGGTCAAGCTCACAAGCAGGAGGGTGGGTAGAGGCATTTACCACAGCTCCACAACAGGACACCGAGGTGGTCAAGCTCACAAGCAGGAGGGTGGGTAGAGGCATTTACCACAGCTCCACAACAGGACACCGAGGTGGTCAAGCTCACAAGCAGGAGGGTGGGTAGAGGCATTTACCACAGCTCCACAACAGGACACCGAGGTGGTCAAGCTCACATGCAGGAGGGTGGGTAGAGGCATTTACCACAGCTCCACAACAGGACACCGAGGTGGTCAAGCTCACAAGCAGGGGGGTGGGTAGAGGCATTTACCACAGCTCCACAACAGGACACCGAGGTGGTCAAGCTCACATGCAGGAGGGTGGGTAGAGGCATTTACCACAGCTCCACAACAGGACACCGAGGTGGTCAAGCTCACATGCAGGAGGGTGGGTAGAGGCATTTACCACAGCTCCACAACAGGACACCGAGGTGGTCAAGCTCACATGCAGGAGGGTGGGTAGAGGCATTTACCACAGCTCCACAACAGGACACCGAGGTGGTCAAGCTCACAAGCAGGAGGGTGGGTAGAGGCATTTACCACAGCTCCACAATAGGACACTGAGGTGGTCAAGCTCACATGCAGGAGGGTGGGTAGAGGCATTTACCACAGCTCCACAACAGGACACCGAGGTGGTCAAGCTCACATGCAGGAGGGTGGGTAGAGGCATTTACCACAGCTCCACAACAGGACACCGAGGTGGTCAAGCTCACAAGCAGGAGGGTGGGTAGAGGCATTTACCACAGCTCCACAACAGGACACCGAGGTGGTCAAGCTCACAAGCAGGGGGGTGGGTAGAGGCATTTACCACAGCTCCACAACAGGACACCGAGGTGGTCAAGCTCACAAGCAGGGGGGTGGGTAGAGGCATTTACCACAGCTCCACAACAGGACACCGAGGTGGTCAAGCTCACATGCAGGAGGGTGGGTAGAGGCATTTACCACAGCTCCACAACAGGACACCGAGGTGGTCAAGCTCACATGCAGGAGGGTGGGTAGAGGCATTTACCACAGCTCCACAATAGGACACCGAGGTGGTCAAGCTCACATGCAGGGGGGTGGGTAGAGGCATTTACCACAGCTCCACAACAGGACACCGAGGTGGTCAAGCTCACATGCAGGGGGGTGGGTAGAGGCATTTACCACAGCTCCACAACAGGACACCGAGGTGGTCAAGCTCACATGCAGGAGGGTGGGTAGAGGCATTTACCACAGCTCCACAACAGGACACCGAGGTGGTCAAGCTCACAAGCAGGAGGGTGGGTAGAGGCATTTACCACAGCTCCACAACAGGACACCGAGGTGGTCAAGCTCACAAGCAGAGGGGTGGGTAGAGGCATTTACCACAGCTCCACAACAGGACACCGAGGTGGTCAAGCTCACAAGCAGGAGGGTGGGTAGAGGCATTTACCACAGCTCCACAACAGGACACCGAGGTGGTCAAGCTCACAAGCAGGAGGGTGGGAAGAGGCATTTACCACAGCTCCACAACAGGACACCGAGGTGGTCAAGCTCACAAGCAGGAGGGTGGGTAGAGGCATTTACCACAGCTCCACAACAGGACACCGAGGTGGTCAAGCTCACAAGCAGGGGGGTGGGTAGAGGCATTTACCACAGCTCCACAACAGGACACCGAGGTGGTCAAGCTCACAAGCAGGGGGGTGGGTAGAGGCATTTACCACAGCTCCACAACAGGACACCGAGGTGGTCAAGCTCACAAGCAGGGGGGTGGGTAGAGGCATTTACCACAGCTCCACAACAGGACACCGAGGTGGTCAAGCTCACAAGCAGGAGGGTGGGTAGAGGCATTTACCACAGCTCCACAACAGGACACCGAGGTGGTCAAGCTCAGAAGCAGGAGGGTGGGTAGAGGCATTTACCACAGCTCCACAACAGGACACCGAGGTGGTCAAGCTCACAAGCAGGGGGGTGGGTAGAGGCATTTACCACAGCTCCACAACAGGACACCGAGGTGGTCAAGCTCACAAGCAGGAGGGTGGGTAGAGGCATTTACCACAGCTCCACAACAGGACACCGAGGTGGTCAAGCTCACATGCAGGAGGGTGGGTAGAGGCATTTACCACAGCTCCACAACAGGACACCGAGGTGGTCAAGCTCACAAGCAGGAGGGTGGGTAGAGGCATTTACCACAGCTCCACAACAGGACACCGAGGTGGTCAAGCTCACAAGCAGGAGGGTGGGTAGAGGCATTTACCACAGCTCCACAACAGGACACCGAGGTGGTCAAGCTCACAAGCAGGAGGGTGGGTAGAGGCATTTACCACAGCTCCACAACAGGACACCGAGGTGGTCAAGCTCACATGCAGGAGGGTGGGTAGAGGCATTTACCACAGCTCCACAACAGGACACCGAGGTGGTCAAGCTCACAAGCAGGGGGGTGGGTAGAGGCATTTACCACAGCTCCACAACAGGACACCGAGGTGGTCAAGCTCACATGCAGGAGGGTGGGTAGAGGCATTTACCACAGCTCCACAATAGGACACCGAGATGGTCAAGCTCACAAGCAGGGGGGTGGGTAGAGGCATTTACCAAAGCTCCACAACAGGACACCGAGATGGTCAAGCTCACAAGCAGGGGGGTGGGTAGAGGCATTTACCACAGCTCCACAACAGGACACCGAGGTGGTCAAGCTCACAAGCAGGGGGGTGGGTAGAGGCATTTACCACAGCTCCACAACAGGACACCGAGGTGGTCAAGCTCACAAGCAGGGGGGTGGGTAGAGGCATTTACCACAGCTCCACAATAGGATACCGAGGTGGTCAAGCTCACAAGCAGGGGGGTGGGTAGAGGCATTTACCACAGCTCCACAACAGGACACCGAGGTGGTCAAGCTCACATGCAGGGGGGTGGGTAGAGGCATTTACCACAGCTCCACAACAGGACACCGAGGTGGTCAAGCTCACAAGCAGGGGGGTGGGTAGAGGCATTTACCACAGCTCCACAACAGGACACCGAGGTGGTCAAGCTCACAAGCAGGAGGGTGGGTAGAGGCATTTACCACAGCTCCACAACAGGACACCGAGATGGTCAAGCTCACAAGCAGGAGGGTGGGTAGAGGCATTTACCACCGCTCCACAACAGGACACTGAGGTGGTCAAGCTCACAAGCAGGAGGGTGGGTAGAGGCATTTACCACAGCTCCACAACAGGACACCGAGGTGGTCAAGCTCACATGCAGGAGGGTGGGTAGAGGCATTTACCACAGCTCCACAACAGGACACCGAGGTGGTCAAGCTCACATGCAGGAGGGTGGGTAGAGGCATTTACCACAGCTCCACAATAGGACACCGAGATGGTCAAGCTCACAAGCAGGAGGGTGGGTAGAGGCATTTACCACAGCCCCACAACAGGACACCGAGGTGGTCAAGCTCACATGCAGGGGGGTGGGTAGAGGCATTTACCACAGCCCCACAACAGGACACCGAGGTGGTCAAGCTCACATGCAGGGGGGTGGGTAGAGGCATTTACCACAGCTCCACAACAGGACACCGAGGTGGTCAAGCTCACATGCAGGGGGGTGGGTAGAGGCATTTACCACAGCTCCACAACAGGACACCGAGGTGGTCAAGCTCACATGCAGGAGGGTGGGTAGAGGCATTTACCACAGCTCCACAACAGGACACCGAGGTGGTCAAGCTCACATGCAGGAGGGTGGGTAGAGGCATTTACCACAGCTCCACAACAGGACACCGAGGTGGTCAAGCTCACATGCAGGAGGGTGGGTAGAGGCATTTACCACAGCTCCACAACAGGACACCGAGGTGGTCAAGCTCACACGCAGGGGGGTGGGTAGAGGCATTTACCACAGCTCCACAATCACATAGCAATGAGATTATCTCCAGCGACCGGCGCATGGACGTTACATTTCACATTGTATCTCTTTGTAATTGCCTTACTAATTTCTGTAACCGATCCCTGTGCAGATCCTTAACTGTCCAGAAGCTACAAAATACACTAGTAAAGACAACAACAGTTCCCAGCCTATCACACATTACTCTTCTTACTCTTCCATTCTCTAGTAAAAGGCTACTTGTGAATTCATGCTTTGTCCATAGTTAACTTCTGGTTCCTTACTTCTGTTTTCTTTCCTTGTTTAATGCAAGGACACCCGGGTGTAAACTCATTATTACGTTTTTAATAAGACTAAGGCATCCTCAAATCCAGTGTCACAATCATTGAAATTGATTTGTCCTGGTATTTCACCAGCCACAGAAATAAAGTGACTCGAAGTAAATCCCTTCTCACAGTCAATGGGTGGAAAAAAGAAAAGGAGGACTTGTGGCACCTTAGAGTAACCAATTTATTTGAGCATAAGCTTTCGTGAGCTACAGCTCACTTCATGGCATGCATACTGTGGAAAGTGTAGAAGATCTTTTTATATACACACAAAGTATGAAAAAATACCTCCTCCCACCCCACTCTCCTGCTGCTAATAGCTTATCTAAAGTGATCACTCTCCTTACAATGTGTATGATAATCAAGTTGGGCCATTTCCAGCACAAATCCAGGTTTTCTCACCCCCCCCCGCCCCCCCCCACACACACAAACCCACTCTCCTGCTGGTAATAGCTTATCTAAAGTGACCACTCTCCTTACAATGTGTATGATAATCAAGGTGGGCCATTTCCAGCACAAATCCAGGGTTTAACAAGAACGTCTGAGGAGGTGGGGGGGGGGTAGGAAAAAACAAGGGGAAATAGGTTACCTTGCATAATGACTTAGCCACTCCCAGTCTCTATTCAAGCCTAAGTTAATTGTATCAAGTTTGCAAA
Organism: Natator depressus; assembly: GCF_965152275.1. Classification (NCBI taxonomy): domain Eukaryota; kingdom Metazoa; phylum Chordata; order Testudines; family Cheloniidae; genus Natator; species Natator depressus. The sequence goes on from NC_134261.1 coordinate 3,179,906, forward strand.
TGAATTCCAATTCAACAGTTTCTCGCTGGAGTCTGGATTTGAAGTTTTTTTTATTGTAATATCACAACTTTCATGTCTGTAATCGCGTGACCAGAGAGATTGAAGTGTTCTCCGACTGGTTTATGAATGTTATAATTCTTGACATCTGATTTGTGTCCATTTATTCTTTTACGTAGAGACTGTCCAGTTTGACCAATGTACATGGCAGAGGGGCATTGCTGGCACATGACAGCATATATCACATTGGTGGATGTGCAGGTGAACGAGCCTCTGATAGTGTGGCTGATGTTATTAGGCCCTATGATGGTGTCCCCTGAATAGATATGTGGGCACAGTTGGCAACGGGCTTTGTTGCAAGGATAGGTTCTTGGGTTAGTGGTTCTGTTGTGTGGTATGTGGTTGCTGGTGAGTATTTGCTTCAGGTTGGGGGGCTGTCTGTAGGCAAGGACTGGCCTGTCTCCCAAGATTTGTGAGAGTGTTGGGTCATCCTTCAGGATAGGTTGTAGATCCTTGATAATGCGTTGGAGGGGTTTTAGTTGAGGGCTGAAGGTGACGGCTAGTGGCGTTCTGTTATTTTCTTTGTTAGGCCTGTAGGAATCATGGGGCTTTTCATTCTTTAGGTTCTGGCACCATCATGTGGCCATTAGCGTTGTTTCTATTCATCCCCATCTTCCCAAACACATTGCATTTGGCTCCTGCTGCCGGAAAGAGGCAATGTTTAAGGTGCCTGTGTCTCATCTGTAAGAGTTGAGTGTCCCTTTATATCCGTCCTGTTCGTCCCTTCTCCTTCAGCCTGAGCCATCATCCCAGGAAGCACCTCCAGTAGGGTTTTTCCAAAGGTGACACCAGGTCATTGGAGCACATACGCCACTGACCTGCCATGGTGCTGGAGCTTGCCCCCGTGAGTGAGCTGGATTTGATCCTCCTACACATGGAAACCCCACTGGATTCTCAAGTGCCATGTCTTAACCACTTGGTCATCATCTGAGCAGAGGGCAAAGATAAAAAGATACTGGAGATATCAGGATTTGAACCTAGGATCTCAGCTACACAAAACATGCACTCTCTGCTGAGATACAGTCTCATAGAGTGATTTCTTTTAATATACCTGTTACACCCGGAGCTCGGCTGTCCCTCAACCATCCTGTGGCCTGAAAGCCACATGGAGAAACACATTCTCCTCTCCCTACCGGATTGTTCTTTCCTGGGGGATTTCTGGCTCAGAGAGGCTGGGCTGGATCCTGCGCAGCAGAGTTTGGGGTTGGGGTGGTTGGTATCCCGGCCTCAGGATACAGAGATACAATCCGCCCCCACACTGCCCCAGGGCAGTGGTGGAAGAGCAGCGAGCATCTCCCTGCCTGATCGTGGTGGCAGCAGTGGTTTGGGGGCGCCAATAGTCTCCCCTTTCACTCCCTATCCCAGGGCAAGCCTCTGTAAGGCCTGAGGCCCTTTTCTGCCATAAAAACAGCCACCATAACTCAGTCGCAGAGAGTCACATCCTCACGGTCCGTCTGTTGCCCCAAAACCATGTAACATCAGACTGTTAAGAAGGCGTGCCTGCCTAATAGTACCCACCATCATCAGCTAAAGTAACAGATCTTAAGATGTTTAAAAAAACCTTCTTTGATAGCATTCTGTCCAGCAAGGAACCATTTATCCACAGTTGTGATAGGGAAATCCATACTTCTCTAGTATTTCAGCATTATGGCCCTGCATCCCTATTATTTATCTTCATGGTCTCTGTCTGATTCTTTACTTTGATTCTGGTGATTGCATAACGAATTTTGCAAGATTGGAACCAACTAAGGTGGTGGAAACGATTGGTCAAAGAAGGGTTTCACAATAGGTTAGGATTGTTTAAAGAATTATTTCATAAAAATAATTGGCTAACATACAAATAGACAGGATTCAAGTTTCACTATAAAAATTGGGGTCCAAATTCTTTGGAACCTAATTCTAGGATGCAACCCAAGACCAAAGCTGCCAAAATCATCATACCCTGCCAACCATACTGTCATAAATATAAAGGGAAGGGTAACCACCTTTCTGTATACAGTGCTATAAAATCCCTCCTGGCCAGAGGCAAAATCCTTTCACCTGTAAAGAGTTAAGAAGCTCAGGTAACCTCACTGGCACCTGACCAAAATGACCAATAAGGGGACAAGATACTTTCAAAATCTGGAGGCGGGGGGGGGGGAGGGAACAAAGGGTTCTGTCTGTCTTTGTGATGCTTTTGCCGGGAACAGATCAGAAATGCAAGCGTTCCAGTTCTTGTTAAGTTAGTAAGTAATCTAGCTAGAAAATGCATTAGATTTGCTTTTGTTTAATGATTGGTAAAATAAGCTGTGCTGGAGGGAATGTATATTCCTGTTTTTGTGTCTTTTTGTAACTTAAGGTTTTGCCTAGAGGGATTCTCTATGTTTTGAATCGGATTACCCTGTAAGGTATTTACCATCCTGATTTTACAGGGGTGATTCTTTTACCTTTTCTTTAATTAAAATTCTTCTGATTGATGTTAGAGAGCTTATTCCTTCACTCTCCCACTTCCCTGGTCCTTCTCGCATGAACAGAGAGCAACAATACCCGAAGTCCGAAGGTGCAAACAATTCGATGTTTATTGGGGTGAACTTCCAGCAAGCTTAAATACAAGTTCCTTTTTCCTTATTTTCGAATCCCAACTTACTTCCTGTTTGCCCCTAATTTATATAGTAATATTCTTAGCTCTACCTTAACCAATCATTCTACTGAAATTTAACTAACCAATCCTAACATATTGTAACATGATTAGCTAACCAATTATATCCCACCACCTTAATTAAATTACACCCAGAAAAATTAATTATACAGCAGACAGAAACAATCACAGAACAAGACAGAGACGATGCCAATAAACAATAGCAAAGTGGAAACTATAATGACAAAACAATACAGAAGTGAGGATTTCACAACTACATCTATAAAGACATAAGAGTTTCCCAGCTGTGTCTATTGATAAGTGAGTTCTTACCAGACAGAAAACTATCAACCTCAATTTCCTTTTACATCGTCTAGGCACTTCCCTTTCTCTGGAGGTGATAGGCACTATCAGGACAGGATTGTATTCCTAACAGCCAAATAGCACCTTCTTTCAATGTGACTACTTTGGAATGTGAGGATGTGACCGGTCACTTCCCAGCTTATGGCTGCCTCTGTCGCTTAGCCAAAGGCCTTAGCCTAAGAACAGGGCCTCTGACTGTCACAGTAAGAGAAGGACCTTACACTGGCAGACAGTGATTTTGATTCTTTCTTTTATACCTCTAACTAGCCAAGTGATAAGAATACACCTAAATTCTTAAAGTACAGGCCTTTGCAGACAGGCCTGAATATCTATATCCTAACAATTGATTTTTCATTGTTCTTAAGATCCAAGGGTTTGGGTCTGTGTTCACCTGTACCAATTGGTGAGGATTCTTATCAAGCCTTCCCCAGGAAAGGGGGGTTAGGGCTTGGGGGGGGATATTTTGGGGAAGACGTCTCCAGGCGGTCTCTTTCCCTGCTCTTTGTTTAAAACGCTTGGTGGTGGCAGCATACTGTTCAAGGACAAGGCAAAGTTTGTACCTTGGGGAAGTTTTTAACCTAAGCTGGTAAGAATAAGCTTAGGGGGTCTTTCATGCAGGTCCTCACATCTGTACCCTAGAGTTCAGAGTGGGGAAGGAACCTTGACACATACCATGCAGAAGCTGGAGCCCCAGACAACCTGATGCTGACTATCCACCAGGAAAAGTTTGTCTGCCTGAACATTGTATGTTTAGCAGGTGTATTCTGTTGATCAGTTGTTAGTAAATAGAGGTTAAGGATATTACTGTGTAAGGCTCTTTCACGGGGAAAAGACCCCACAGATCCTTAGAGCCCTGAGTCCACTGGGAATGGGTGTTAGCCCTGAGCCCGCAGAGCCGTAAAGTTGGGTCACTTACTTTCTGAGTACCCAAAAGAGAGCCCTAAATTGTTCAGGTAATGCCTCCAGCTTGGTGATGGGAAATGAAACAAAAGCAGCTCCTAGTGATGCAAACAACTGAACCTGGGAACTCACACGTACAAAGCCTGCAGCCAGCCCCTGAGCTACACCCCCTGTGCAGTCCTGGTTGCATTCATACACGGCAGCTGCCCTGCCTACTGCTGCTCAGATGTTGCAGAGTATGAATCTGCTTTGCAGCAGATGAAGCTCGCTCTGAAACCCTCCATTGCTGGCCACTTTCAATATTAATGGACTGGAGATGCTGCTCCACGTTTGAATATAACAATTGAAGATTGTCAAACAGGCTCAAGTGCAATTGAATCAAAGACTAGTAACAGAGGATTAACACCACACGATACAAAAAGAAGATATACTTTAGCACCCTTTGTAGGTGGCAAAGAGAAGGTAAGTTGGCCCCTTCCTCCATACCTGGTGGAAAGCTGGCAGTGTTCATTGGCACACTTCCCATCCTCTTTCCTTTAATAGTGTGTGAGGAAAAGAAACTTCTTTTGGGAGGGAAAGTCCTTTCCCAGGAGTTCTGTTTTCCTAATTACTGATGGAATTTCTTTGATGGGCCTCGGTTTACCTAATCGAAGAGTAAAATGGAATCTGTAACCCTGTCATTATTACTAACAGCTGTAACAACAAACAATTCTTAATGTGTTAAAAACATCTTTTGGTGGGTCATTATTTCATCCGTTACAGAAGCCCTCTGTACCAAGTACATCTTCTCAATCCCGGGAAATAACTGAATCACAAGCACCCCTTGTCAATTCCTCAGTGCAAGCAGGGTCTGAATGAGCTCTCCTCTGACATCTAGTGATGAGCTGGGGCAAAGTCTTCAGGAGCAGACCACGTTTGCATAGGCACGCCTACTCTGCCTAGGTGCTCAGCAGAGAGAGTTGCTTTGCCCAAGTTATTAATTTTGGCTGGTTTGGGTTACAAATCACTTGTGTGTTTGAATGCAGGGCTAAGGAAATGTTGTGCTTATCGCAGGAGTAAAGGGCAGCAGAACTGTGCTTAGCTTGCCCCGATTCAGGGGTTCACCCTAAACAGAGCCTCCCTCGTGGCTCCAGCTGTGAAGTCTTTGTGTGTGGTAGATAGTGTTGTAGTGAAACACAACATGCAGGCTTGGCCAGCCCCTTTTGGTAGCACCAGACTCTTCCCAGTGGAGGGGCTGATGTGGGCTTTAGTACCCCCTGGTCCCTTCTCTTTCTCTTCCCCTTGAGGCCCTGTCCTCTGCCAGGGTCCTGGCCAGAGTCAGAGGGAGGTAGGGAGTGACCTAGGGAGGTTGACTTGAGGCTGTCACAAGGGTAAGTGAAGCCGAACGAGCCTCCCAGGTCCATCTCTGAATTCAGGGGAGCAGGTGGGCCCAGGTTCCCCTATACCACCCGAGGACTCTGCTGGCCCGGGGAGGCTGCGCTGTATCCTAGGAGGAGGCAGTTGCTGCCTGAAAGGAAAGGAGAACAACCTCAGTACAGGCAGATGTGAGAAGGTGCCTTCTGGTGAGACAACCCTCATACCTCCTAAATCCAGACAGCGACTTTGGGAGAATTTCAGGGTCAGGTGATAGGAAGTGCCCCTTAGCAGCCCAGGCTGTCAGAGCACTGATCGCCCTAGAAGGGCCCTGGGTCAGAGCCTGGTGGATTGGGAGGGCCTGGGCTCCCCTACCAACAACCCCCCTGCATTTCACAGGCCTGAGCCCTGAGCACTAGGCAACGCTCCCCTACCAGCCATCCTGAGTGAGGGCCGTCACACAGACATAAAAGTAAACAATAATACGGATAAAATATAATATGGTTTTACATATGGTAGATTATGCCAGACGAGTGTGAAGGACATATCAAGTGGGGTCCTGCAGGGATCAGTTCCAGGTCCTGGTCTGTTCAATATCTTCATCCATGATTTAGATAATGGCATAGAGAGTACACGTATAAAGTTTGTGGCTGATACCGAGCTGGGAGGGGTTGCAAGTGCTTTGGAGGACAGGATTAAAATTTAAAATGCTCTGGCCAGACTGGAGAAATGGTCTGAAGTAAACAGGATGAAATTCAACACAGAGAAATGCAAAGTAGACCATTTAGGAAGGAACAATCAGTTGCACGCACACAGAATGGGGCATGACTGCCAAAGAAGGAGTACTGCCGAAAGGGGTCTTGGCGTTATCATGGATGACAAGCTAAATATGAGTCAACGGTGTAGAACTGTTGAACATTCTGGGCTGCATTTGCAGGAGTGCTGTAAGCAAGACCCAAGAAGTAATTCTTCCGCTCCACTCCACGCTGTTTAAGCCTGCACAGGAGGACTGTGTCCAGCTCCGGGCGCCACGTCTCAGGAAAGACTTGGAGAAATTGGAGAAAGTCCGGAGAAGGCATAACAAAAATGATGAAAGGTCTAGAGAACATGACTTAGATAATGGCATAGAGAGTACACTAACATTCAGTCGGGGTGATTTGGTTGCTAGCTCCCAGTCCCAAAAGAAAGGAGAAGGGTCGATGGGGAATCAGGACCCTGAGACTGACAGTCCCCAGGGTCAATGGGGAGAGGCCAATGCTCCAGGTCAGCCTGAGTGGCAGGGCGGGCAGGCTAATCAGGGAGTCTGGAGGCCAGGGAGGTCCTGTCCTCCACGTGAGCTGGAATGGCCTGGGTCAGGCTGAGTGGGGCCGAGCTAAGGAGAGAGCAGGGGCCTGAGCTGAGCTGCGGGGCAGAGCTGGGGCAGAGCCAGAGAGAGCAGAAAAGCAGCCAGAGAGAGCAGACCCTATCCGGGGAGCAGAGCTGCAGCCCCAAAGCCAGAGGCACAGCCCAGAGGGAGCAGACTTGCCCTGGAAGCAGAGCTGCAGCAACCGGAGCCAGAGGGGCCAGAGGAGCAGCCCAGGAAGCAGGTACGTGCTGGGAGCAGAGTCTCAGGAGCAGCCTGCAGAGCAGACCTGTCCTGGGAGCAGAGCTGCAGCATCCAGAGCCAGAGGGGCCAGCGAAGCAGCCCAGGGAGGTGGAGGCAGAGCAGCAGAGACCGAGTGGTGGAGCTGGGGCTGGAGCAGTCCGGAGCCGGGTGCGGTGAGCAGCTGGGGAGAGCGAGGGGGGACCCTGGGCAGCGGGCCCAGTGCAGGGAGATGCCCCCAGCCAAGAGGCTCTGCAGGCCAGACTTGGAGGGGGATCGTAACCCCGACGGGGCAGGGGCGACGCTGGGATGAAGGGTGTGGGGGAGGTGTCAGGAAGGGAGGGGAGGTCAGTGGGATGGGCGGGGGCTGTTAATTGGATCCTTTCCCTGTTTGTGCAACTTGCCTCTCACACCCTGACACAAATTCCCTCCGGTTCTTCCCCTTTTCTCCCTCGTTATCTCACACATGGCTATAAAATCTGGGGAGATTCCCCCCTTTCCCCTCAAATGATCCGCTCTCTCGTCTCTCCTCATTCCCCCCGGTCTCTCCCTAATTCTCAAATGTCCATTTCAAATCTCTCCGATGGGGGAGATTTTCCCACCCATTTTATCCCCAGCGATTTGTCCTTGTTCAGGTGGGAAATTGTTCCCCAAAACCTGGCTGCCCCTGGAGTGGGGGTGGGAGGAGATGCCGGTTCTCTGCCGGGGCGGTGAAGGGAGGAGCACGTGTCCCCCATGGTGACTGCTCAGACCCTGGTTTCCCAATCCCAGTTGCTGCCCCCGAACTACCGACACAGTTGCCCCCAGCCCTCAGTTGCCAGTCACCTGCCCATCCCCCACTGCTGCCCCCTTCCCTTATCCAGGGAGACTTCGTGCTCCAGCTCCCCCTCCCTTGCCCTCTTAAAACCGCGCCTCAAAGGGCTCCCTGCTGCCCATGTGAATGCAGTGGGAGGAACCATCACTTTCTGGGACTTTTCAACTTGGAAAAGAGATGGCTAAGGTGGGATAGGATAGAAGTCTATACAATCATGACTGCTGTGGAGAAAGTAAATAAGAAAGTGTTATTTACTCCTGATGACACAAGAACTAGGGGTCACCCAATGAAATGAATGGGCAGCAGGTTTAAAACAAACCAAAGGAAGTATATCTTCACACAACCTGTGGAACTCCTTGCCAGAGGATGTTGTAAAGGCCCAACAGCAGCATGGGGGACACATTCCCTGCTCTGAGGGCCAGTCCTGCTGTCCTGGAGGTTGCTGGTTCATAGGGGTCACTTTGCAGCAGGGCCAGATTTGATGTGTGGGCCAGAGAGAGTGTGCGCCCTGGACTCAGGGTGCAGAGATATACTCAGCCCTCTCCCCTGCATTGGGTGGGGGGTGCTGCAATCCCCCGCTGGAAGGTCATGGTGGTGGGGGGTGCTGTGAGCAGCTCAACACCTGACCTGGTGGCAGAAATGGGGGGGGTGTTTCTAGGACCTCCTATTTCCACCTGCCTGTGAAGCCCAGCTTTCCCCAGCACACGCACTGTGGTAGAATCGGGTCACTGTTTCTATGGCTGACAGCAAAGACTCGCTCCCAGTTTCTCTTCTGTCTGCGGCATGATTCGCTGTGTCGGTGGTTCATGAGGTGGATCTAGTTGCAGAGGGAGGGGGTGGTGCTGATAGGGAGGCTGCCACCCACCATGGTTTCCCTGTGGGAGCTCCAGCCATGGGGCAGAAGGAGAAATACCAAGAGTTAAAGCAGCCCTAAGCCCCCGAGTCTGGATCAATGTCACAAGTTCCCAGTGTCTCCATGGAAGACAATTTGTGACATTGGGCACAGTGTTCAAAGTCCTTTTTCCCCTCAACATGGAGTGAACTCAGCTTTTCCCCCCATCCCCGAGAGATTCCATGAAACAACAACAGTGGCACAAAGCAATCGGGGAGTGACCATCTCGCTGCCAGGGCTGGAGGTGCCCAGGCCCTCTTGGTTTGTCCATTGTTTCTGTTGCAGAAGAGAAAGTTTCGATGGAATTTGACACCCTGCTTTGCACAAGGGACAGAGAAAGATCTTGCTGTTCCTGTGTCCGTGCAAAGGAAATCGTGCTTCTGTGTGAAAGAGAGGCGGGAAATAGCCCCTCTACACATCTGTGTCACGGAGTCCCCGGGCGATGCTCTGGAACTGCTCCCCATGAAGCCAGTCAGGACTCTGGGGCAGTCTCCTTTCTGTGAGCAGCCGGTCTGCAGGACACACAGCTCACACAGCTTCCACCTTCCTGGGTCTGAACTCGGAGCATTCAGCCTCCTCTGCCCCTCCGTGCGCTTCCCACAGCGAGTCCGCTCAGGGGGGGTCCTGGGGAAGCCAGAGGGTCCTGCCCCCCAACTCCGCAGTCAGACGTGACTCTCAGCCAGCCAGTAACATAGAAGGTTTATTAGACAACAGGAACATGGTCTAACACAGAGCTTGTAGGTGCAGAGAACAGGACCACTCAGCTGGGTCCATTCTGGGGGGCAGAGAGCCAGACAACCACCTCTGCCCTTCACTCCATGTCCCAGCCAGCCCCAAACTGAAACTCCCTCCAGCCCCTCCTCCCCTGGGCCTTGTCCCTTTCCCGGGCCAGGTCGTCACCTGATTCCTTTGTTCTCCAGCCCTTTAGCTCTCACCTTGCAGGGGGGAAGGGCCAGGCCATCAGTTGCCAGGAAAAAGGGTGTCGGCCATTCTCTGTGTCCAAACCCCTGCACACACCTGCCCTGTAGGGCTCTGCAATGATCATACCCCCTTATCCCACCACCTAGATACTTAAGAACTGCCTAGGGGAAATTGAGGCACCCCCACACTATTCAGAGGAACCATTAAGAATAGTCCCGCTTCATCATAATCTGGGATTTAAAAATTGTCTTCCATGGAGACATTGGGAGCTTGTGACATTAATCCAGACTCTGGGGGTTCGGGCTGCTTTAACTCTTGGTAAAAACATGAACTTGATTCCAGGAAGAGGAGAGAGGAGAAGCCTGAAGTTGCCTCATTTGCGCGGCCAGTGGGAGCTAGGGGACAGCGGGGAACCGACGACATCCCAGGGCTGGGATGAAAGGGGAATGTTGCATGGACTTTATCGTACAGGCTCCATCCTGCTTCTCAGAGCCCACAGGAGACAGTCTAGGGAAGGGCGAGTCATTTCTCAGCTGTATTCGCAGGAGAAGCCAGTAGCCATCCTTGCACACACACCTAGGAGAGCCACCACGGCAGTTCTGCGGAGAGCTCTGGCTGCCAGGGGATCCGGCCAGGAGAGGGAGTGCTGGGGGTGCTGCAGATTTACAGTGGGGAGGAAGGCCAGACCAGTGGGGCTGTCTCAGGTGGCTTTGCCAGTGGGGAGGCTCTAGGTCACATGTTGGGAGGGGACAGTAGGGACTACAGGATGTGGGGGGAGGGAATGGGGAGGGCTGGATAAAATGAAACTGCACAAGAAACCTCCCCATTTGCTCCAGCTAAAGGCCCTACTTGGCCACTCCCCACTTCATGAAAATCTCCATCTCTACCCTGCCTTTCAGAAACCCCCCTCTCTCCTGTGGGTATTTTCACAGTTTCTTCCTTTTTTCATGGTCTCATACAAATATTTTTGCCATGGAAACAATCAAGTACATTTAAAATGAGAAAAACAAACAACATCCCTAAATTCACTTCACACCAGGCCCAGGGCTTGCACCCAGCAGGGGCTGTGGGGCAGAACTGAGCTGCACGGGCAGCAGCGAGGGGGGAAAGGGGGGACTGAGCTGTCTGGGGAATATTTTAATCCTTATCTATTTTTTGGAGGATTAAATCAATGCAGCTTCTCCGTCTCTCCCCAGGAAATAACGTTTCTGTGCAAAGTACCCAAAACTTTTAACAATAAGAAGTGAAATGAAACGGCCACATGATGGCGCCAGAACCTAAGGAATGAGAAGTCATTTGCTTCTTCAATGTGCATTGATGCTGAAAAGGGAGGTGTTTTCTCTTTGACTCCTAGGCCCCCCGACTCTAACCCACTAGCCTAGGCCCCACTCCCCCACACACAGCCAGGAATAGAACCCAGGAGTCCTGGGAGGAGTGGCAGAGAAACCGGAAGTATAAAAGGCGGTACCTCCAGCTCAGTTGGAGACGAGTCGCCGGAGGGGAAGGATGCCTCCCTCCTGCCCTGGGATGGGATGTGGTGCAGTTGGGTGGCCCCGCATCCCCCTACTCCTGCCATCCCACCCCTGGGTTGGCAGCCTCTCCAGCATAGGCAAAGAGACCTGTGTTTGTTGGCAGTCTGCCAGAGCCAGAACCCCCCAGCCCTGTTTGAGGGTCTGGGCATAGAGACGCAGTATTGATCTGTCCTGAATACAGGCCAGAGCCTCCTGACTTTGCTGCCTCGCCCTGCCTGAGGGCCAGGGCTTATGGACACTGCTGACCTACCCTGATTGTAGGCCAGAGCCCTCTGTTTGGTGCCCCCCCGCCGTCAGCAGGCTGGGGCCCCCTATCCTAAGTACTTTGCTACCCTGCAGAGAGGCAGAGACCCCAGTGCTAATTCCCCCCTGAACTGTGCCCTTCCAGAGGACTTGTAGCAGGGAGGCATGGCCTCCCTCCCAGATGGATGGAGGGACAGTTGCAAACACCTTACAGCGTACCATGGATTGATATAGAGACAACCGGATCTTTTCTGTCTTCTTATCTATCCCTTTCCTGATGGGGGTCAGCATCCTGTTATCTTCCTAGCAACCTGACCTTTCTCCCCAGGTCCATCTCCCCAGGCTCCTGGAATGAAGGTGACGGCTAGTGGCGTTCTGTTATTTTCTTTGTTGGGCCTGTCCTGTAGTAGGTGACTTCTGGGTACTCTTCTGGCTCTGTCAATCTGTTTCTTCACTTCAGCAGGTGGGTATTGTAGTTGACATCTTCATCATCTGGACCCATGGAAAAGAAGCCCTTGAGGAATTCCACCAGGATTTCAACAATTTCCATCCCACCATCAACCTCAGCCTGGACCAGTCCACACAAGAGATCCACTTCTGGACACTACAGTGCTAATAAACGATGGTCACATAAACACCACCCTATACCGGAAACCTACTGACCGCTATTCCTACCTACATGCCTCCAGCTTTCACCCAGGACACACCACACGATCCATTGTCTACAGCCAAGCTCTGCGATACAACCGCATTTGCTCCAACCCCTCAGACAGAGACAAACACCTACAAGATCTCTATCAAGCATTCTTACAACTACAGTACCCACCTGCTGCAGTGAAGAAACAGATTGACAGAGCCAGGAGAGTACCCAGAAGTCACCTACTACAGGACAGGCCTAACAAAGAAAATAACACAACGCCACTAGCCATCACCTTCAGCCCCCAGCTAAAACCCCTCCAACGCATCATCAAGGATCTACAACCTATCCTGAAGGATGACCCATCACTCTCACAAATCTTGGGAGACAGGCCAGTCCTTGCCTACAGACAGCCCCCCAACCTGAAGCAAATACTCACCAGCAAGCACACACCACACAACAGAACCACTAACCCAGGAACCTATCCTTGCAACAAAGCCCCTTGCCAACTGTGTCTACATATCTATTCAGGGGACACCATCATAGGGTCTAATAACATCAGCCACACTATCAGAGCCTCGTTCACCTGCACATCTACCAATGTGATATATGCCATCATGTGCCAGCAATGCCCCTCTGCCATGTACATTGGTCAAACTGGACAGTCTCTACGTAAAAGAATAAATGGACACAAATCAGACGTCAAGAATTATAACATTCAAAAACCAGTCAGAGAACACTTCAATCTCTCTGGTCACGCGATTACAGACCTAAAAGTCACAATTCTTCAACAAAAAAACTTCAAAAACAGACTCCAACGAGAGACTGCTGAATTGGAATTAATTTGCAAACTGGACACCATTAAATTAGGCTTGAATAAAGACTGGGAGTGGATGTGTCATTACACAAAGTAAAACTATTTCCCTTGTTTATTTCCGCCCCTACTGTTCCTCACACGTTCTTGTCAACTGCTGGAAATGGCCCACCTTGATTATCACTACACAAAGTTTTTTTTCTCGCCTACTAGTAACCGCTCACCTTACCTGATCACTCTGGTTACAGTGTGTACGGTGTGACACCCATTGTTTCATGTTCTCTGTGTATATAAATCTCCCCACTGTATTTTCCACTGCATGCATCCGATGAAGTGAGCTGTAGCTCACGAAAGCTTATGCTCAAATAAATTGGTTAGTCTCTAAGGTGCCACAAGTCCTCCTTTTCTCTCTGTTACTAGAACCCCCCCGTGAGCTGCTGGGGGGTCCCTCCTCCAGTCTACAGTGCTGACCTAATTTGGTAGTGAAGACAAGCCCTCATAGGGAGAGGAGCAGGCAGCCATCTTTGCTTTCAGGAGGTAGTGTGGCCGAGCGGTCTAAGGCGCTGGATTAAGGCTCCAGTCTCCTTGGAGGCGTGGGTTCGAATCCCACCACTGCCATCTCTTTGGCCACCCTGACCTTCCCGTGGATACAGAATGGAGCTTCAGTCCCGATTTTCAGGGCTTCTTGATCCTTTAAACCCAGACCTTCCTCATCAGTTATTTCTCTCTCCTCATTTAGGCATCCCTCTCTTTTAAAACTGACAGCCAGCACCCGAATACTGCAGCACCATTCACGTCACTAGCTAAGTCCAGCACTGGATATTCTACCTTTATTGGGATACAGACAGCTGGGCTTGAAGGGGAGTTTGACTTTTGGGGGATAGGGGATTTTTCTGGGGGGGGAGGAACAGAAAGGAAACGGTGAAAGATGGGGAGAAAAGTTCATTTCAGTTCCTGTCACTACACATGGGGCATTTATTTTCGCTGAAAAGCCCCTGCTCACTGCTCCTCTGGAGGGTCTAGGCCTGGGTGTGTCCCCTCCACCCTCCTCTCCTCTTCTCCCAGGGCCCCTTAAAAACTTCGGTGCCATTTAGATGTTTAAGAAACGCAGGCATGAGCGGCACTCCCTGCTGCCAAGATTTTGCACTCGCACGAATCTGCTTTGAAACTGGCCTTGGAGACCCCCCGCAGCATTAGTGAGCGTTTTCAGTGTCACTTGACCGAAGGCTTTCTAGGAATCGTTGGGGGATAAACCATCAGAAAAGAAAATTAATAGAATTCCCTTCCCAAAACAGTCTTGGGGAGCTTGATATCCTGGGTGTCTGAAAACAGATGTCCCAGTACCTGGTGGCTGACAGTGGTACAAACACCTTAGATTTCACTGTCTCGATAAGATCTCCGCTTTATATCAGTGACAGACGCGTAGGACTGGACGGGATCGCCAGAGGTCACCTAGTCCAGGCCCCTACACTCATGGCAGGACTAAGTATCATCCAGACCAGGGGTCTCCAACATTTTTATGCCCAAGATCACTTTTTGAATTTAAGGGCAAGCCAGGATCTACCCCGCCCCTTCCCCGAGGCCCCCGCCCCTTCCCTGAAACCCCACCCCGCTCACTCCATCCCCCGCTTCCATCACTCGCTCTCCCCCACCCTCACTCACTTTCACTAGGCTGGGGTCGGGGTTGGAGAGGGGGTGCGGGCTCTGGGTTGGGGCTGAGGGGTTTGCAATGTGGGAGGGGACTCCGGGCTGAGCCTGGGGTAGGGGGTTGGAGTGAGGGGGTGCAAGCTCTGGGAGGGAGTGTGAATGCAGGAGGGGGCTCCAGGCTGCAGCAGAGTCTTGGGGTGCAGCAGGGGGTAAGGGGCTGGGACAGGGGGATTCAGTGTGCAAGACGAGGTATGGGGTGATGGCTGGGAGGGGGGTCAGGGATGGGGCAGGGGGGTTCAGGGCGCGGGAGGGGGTACGGGGTGCTGGCTCCGAGGGGGGGGGTCGGGGCTGGGGCAGGGGGGTTCAGGGCGCAGGAGGGGGTATGGGGTGCTGGCTCGGGGAGGAGGAGGGGGTCGGGGCCGGTGCAGGGGGGTTCGGGGCGTGGGAGGGGGTATGGGGTGCTGGCTCCGGGAGACGGGGGTCAGGGACGGGGCAGGGGGGCTCGGGGCGTAGCAGGGGGTACAGGGTGCTGGCTCCGGGAGAGGGGGGTCGGGGCTGGGACAGGGGGGTTTGGGGCGCAGGAGGGGGTATGGGGTGCTGGCTCGGGGAGGAGGAGGAGGGCTTCAGGGCCGGGGCAGGGAGGTTTTGGGCGCAGGAGGGGGTATGGGGTGCTGGCACGGGGAGGGGGGGTTGGGGCCGGTGCAGGGGGGTTCGGGGCGCAGGAGGGGGTATGGAGTGCTGGCTCCGGGAGGCAGGGGTTGGGGCCGGGGCAGGGGGGTTCGGGGCGCAGGAGGGGGTATGGGGTGCTGGCTCGGGGAGGAGGAGGGGGTCGGGGCTGGGGCAGGGGGGTTCGGGGTACAAGAGGGAGTATGGGGTGCTGGCTCCAGGAGGGGGGGGGGTCGGAGCTGGGGCAGGGGGGTTCGGGGCGCAGGAGGGGGTATGGGGTGCTGGCTCCGGGAGAGGGGGTCGGGGCTGGGGCAGGGGGTTCGGGGCGCAGGAGGGGGTATGGGGTGCTGGTTCTGGGAGGGGGGGTCGGGGCCAGGGCAGGGGGGTTCGGGGCACAGGAGGGGGTATGGGGTTCTGGCTCGGGGAGGAGGAGGGGGTCGGGGCTGGGGCAGGGGGGTTCGGGGCGCAGGAGGGGGTATGGGGTGCTGGCTCCGGGAGGGGGGGTCGGGGCTGGGGCAGGGGGGTTCGGGGCGCAGGAGGGGGTACGGGGTGCTGGCTCCAGGATGGGGTGGTCGGGGCCGGGGCAGGGGGGTTCGGGGCGCAGGAGGGGGTATGGGGTGCTGGCTCCGGGAGGGGGGGTCGGGGCTGGGGCAGGGGGGTTCGGGGCGCAGGAGGGGGTATGGGGTGCTGACTCGGGGAGAAGGGGGGGTCGGGGCTGGGGCAGGGGGGTTCGGGGCGCAGGAGGGGGTATGGGGTGCTGGCTCGGGGAGAAGGGGGGGTCGGGGCTGGGGCAGGGGGGTTCGGGGCGCAGGAGGGGGTATGGGGTGCTGGCTCGGGGAGAAGGGGGGGTCGGGGCTGGGGCGGGGGGTTCGGGGCGCAGGAGGGGGTATGGGGTGCTGGCTCGGGGAGAAGGGGGGGTCGGGGCTGGGGCAGGGGGGTTCGGGGCGCAGGAGGGGGTATGGGGTGCTGGCTCGGGGAGAAGGGGGGGTCGGGGATGGGGCGGGGGGTTCGGGGCGCAGGAGGGGGTATGGGGTGCTGGCTCAGGGAGAAGGGGGGGTCGGGGCTGGGGCAGTGGGGTTCGGGGCGCAGGAGGGGGTATGGGGTGCTGGCTCGGGGAGAAGGGGGGTTCGGGGCGCAGGAGGGGGTATGGGGTGCTGGCTCGGGGAGAAGGGGGGGTCGGGGCTGGGGCAGGGGGGTTCGGGGCGCAGGAGGGGGTATGGGGTGCTGGCTCGGGGAGAAGGGGGGGTCGGGGCTGGGGCGGGGGGTTCGGGATGCAGGAGGGGGTATGGGGTGCTGGCTCGGGGAGAAGGGGGGTTTGGGGCTGGGGCAGGGGGGTTCGGGGCGCAGGAGGGGGTATGGGGTGCTGGCTCAGGGAGAAGGGGGGTTCGGGGCTGGGGCGGGGGGTTCAGGGCGCAGGAGGGGGTATGGGGTGCTGGCTCGGGGAGAAGGGGGGGTCGGGGCTGGGGCGGGGGGTTCAGGGCGCAGGAGGGGGTATGGGGTGCTGGCTTGGGGAGAAGGGGGGGTCGGGGCTGGGGCAGGGGGGTTCGGGGCGCAGGAGGGGGTATGGGGTGCTGGCTCGGGGAGAAGGGGGAGTCGGGGCTGGGGTGGGGGGTTCGGGGCGCAGGAGGGGGTATGGGGTGCTGGCTTGGGGAGAAGGGGGGGTCGGGGCTGGGGCAGGGGGGTTCAGGCTGCAGGAGGGGGTATGGGGTGCTGGCTCCGGGAGGCCGGGCAGCACTTCCCTCAGGCGACTCCAGGTCGACGGTGCAGCGAGGCTCGGGCGGGCTCCCTGCCTGCCCTGACCCCATGCCGCTCCCGGACGGGACCAATGCACCCCTGTGGGGCAGGGGCCATGTGTCTCCACACGCTGCCCCTCTCTGCAGGCACCGCCCCTGCAGCTCCCATTGGCTAGGAATGGGGAACTGTGGCCAATGGGAGCTGCGGGGGCGGTGCCTGCAGGCAGGAGCGGCGCGCAGAGATCCCTGGCCCCACCCCGGGCCAGTTCTGGGAGCGGCGTGAGGGGAGCCCCACTGCCCCCCATGGCCTGGCAGAGTCTCTCGGATCGAGCGGTTGGTGCGCGCTGGAGTGGACTGATCGGTACTCCTCGCCTTCCCGAATGCAAGGTGAGCTTCCACAGCGTCATGGAAAGTCAGAGCCAAAAGGACACGTTGGGTTTTTGAACATAGGCGGCGGTTCTAGTCCCCTTTGCTCCCGCCTGGGAGCCAGTGCCGCGTGCTGGACGTTCTCATCCTCGGGTCCTTCGTGATTTTGCAGCATTTAAATAAAATCTACTGAGTTCTACCCCTTCGTATGTTTCCTTTCATCGTGCTGAAGATAAACTTGGACTTTAATGGCTGTTTCATGCAAAATATAAAGGTCTAAAATGCTTGGCGCTTCCACTAGTTACCCTGCATAACCATGGTCCTAAGCGTTCAGGGCATGACCAATTTTTGTCTGTGTGAAACCATTAACACTGTCTTCGGAAGCTGTCAATTGTTCTCCCATGCTGCAGTGATCTCAGTTAGCTGAATGGCAGCCTCGGGAAGCAAACTGCCAGGCAATAGGAAATCATTTATCTCACGTAGCGACAGCTGATATTATATAAAACAGCAGAAACAGGAACGTGACAATGCATAGAGAGAGGAAAGTCTCAGTCCTTACCCACGGTTTCTAGGTATCTAGCTGCCTCAGCTGAAGCTTGAATCCTTTGGCTTGGACTGATTATCTGTCCCGTTATTTGGACAGTGTCCTTTTTTAGCACTTCGTTTTCCTTGAAGTTGACAAGGCTGGTAAGCATGGGGTGAGCTGGGGGTGATACGTGCAGTGAAGGGGACAGGAGCAGAAAGACAAGTCTATTAAAAATGTAAGCAGTGTCAGGATGAGCTCCACCCTGACATCTGGTGGTGAGGTGTGGCAAGTTGTGGAAAAGAACTTCAGGGGCCAATCTCATTTGCATAGGCACACCCACCCCGCCTAGAATGAGGCCATAGCTGCCCAAATGGTCACTTTGGCTGCTGTGGAATCCCCAATGTCTCTGTTATTGGGGCAGGAAGAATAAATTGTTATTACCCTGATTGTGGGAACTGTGCTTGGAACTGTACTTGGCCTTTTGTTATGATGGAGGGACTCACCATCAACTAAGTAGCACTCGCTAGGCAAGGGTCATGGGTTCCAAAACTCTGTGAATTGAGAGAGGCTGGGGATAAGTATTAATACTTGGGGGCATGGGTTCCTGGGTGAGGGTCTTATATGCTAATTGCACTGCTTTCTTTTTCCACTGTGGAATATCAGAGCTAATTTTGATTTCATGAGGAGTCTAGTTACAGGCTGCTGAGCTCACTTTGGGCTAATGGTGTACTAGCACTGAGGCTCTCCTAGTACCAGCTGAATTCACCAAAGAGCTGAACTGACTAAGAGCTGAAATCACTGAGCGTTGTGTTAAGTAGTGGGGGAGCCTGAAGATATATTGTGGAGCAGTTTGTGGGACGGCTGGAGTGCCTTGTGGACAGGCTGGTGGAGCAGTTCGTGGGACAGCTGGAGCTGCTTGTGGGATGTGGAGCGGAGCAGTTCGTGGACCGGCTGGTGGAGCAGTTCATGGGACAGCGGGAGCTGCTTGTGGGCCGCGGAGCAGAGCCGAGCGAAGCAGTTCGTGGGGCAGCTGGTGGAGCAAAGGAGCTGTGGGGCGGTCAGCTTCAGATCATGTTAGGTGCCCCTTACCTCTCTCCCCTCCACATCTCCACCCAGGTTGGGAGGTAAAGCTCTGCAGATAAACTTTCGAACTCTGGGGCTGCCCTGACCAGGGACAGAGACTTTTGGGTCATTGGACTTTTGGGACTTTGGGTGATTTCGGGTTGCTGGACTTGAGAACCAAAGGGAAAGGGCATGCCCCAATTTGCTTGGGGTGGGTTCTTTGCTCATGGGTTGTGTTACGAATCCTGTTGGTGGTGTTTCCCCAACATAATGCCACATTGTTTCTCTCTGTTATTAAAAGGCTTTTTGCTACACTCAGACTATGTGCTTGCGAGAGGGGAAGTATTGCCTCTTGGAGGCGCCCAGCGGGGGTGGTATATATTTGTCCCAGGTCACTGGGTGGGGGCTCGAGCCGGTTTGCATTGTGTTATTGGAATGAATCCCCTAGATATTGAACCCGGCCCTTGTTGCTGCCAACTCTGACGGGCAGAAGGGTTACAAAAACATAGGGTTAAGTTAGATTCCATAGGACGTGAGAATTTAAGTTTCAATGACAGCTTCAAGAAGGTATAGAGCAGGCTTCTGTTCCCAAACTGAAGTTAATCCCCTCGGCCTGGCCCAGACTGTATCATTCCTTACTCTCCACCCCCACTAGGTCCTGGTCACTCAGCCCTCTTCTCCTGAGTCCAATGTTTCTGCTGGCAGCCATCACTGCAGCTTCACTTCAGAACACTCCACCGATAGAATATCCCAAGCAAAAACGATGAGTTCCAGAGAAACAAAAAGGAGAAACCGCTCTGCAGTTGGGTTTTACTTTGGCATGTCTTCTGGGCACTTGGAGAATATTTGTACTAACATCCTTTCACCACCCAGCCTCCTGCTCTCCATGACTTGCACCAGACCCCTCTGTTCCACTGGTTGGTTTAATGGTTTGGCAGGCCTTACCGGAAACAAGCAGTTGCTGCTTATTGTCAATAAGCCACCAAAATACTGGCCTTTCTAGGGCTGGAGTGTAACAAGTTATATAGCAGGACTCATAAGCGATGGCCACCGCTTCCCGCAGCTCCCGTTGGCCGGGAACGGCGAACCGCGGCCACTGGGAGCTGCGGGGGGCCGTGCCTGCGGACGGTCAACGTCAGCAAAATGTCTCGCACCCCACAATCCGATTACCCTGATGGGCCGCAGGTTGCCCACCCCTGGTGTATAGTAGATGTTTGAAATGAGGCTTACAATTACTGGTTCAAAATAAGATACTGTTGTCGTGAAAATGTCTGATACTTTCTTTGGAAGAGAGTACTGTCAATAATATTAATTTTCTTAAGTTCATTTGACAACTAGATGGAGAAGTGCAAAGTACTCTAATTAGGAAGGAAAAATCAAATTCACAGCTACAAAATGGGGCATAACTGGCTAGTGGCAGTGCTGGTGGGAAGGATCTGGGTGGTATGCTGGATCACATGACTATGAATGGACAGTGCGATGCAGCTGCGAAAAAGGTGAACGTTCTGGGCTGCATTAACAGGAGTGTCATATATAAGACACAGGAGGCTCTTGCCCCACTCGGTTTGGCACTGGTGAGGCCTCAGCTGGAGTGCTGGGTCGCCACACTTTCGGAAAGGCTTTGGACAAACTGGAGAGAGTCCAGAGGAGAGCCACAAAAAGGAAAGGAGGACTTGTGGCACCTTAGAGACTAACCAATTTGTTTGAGCATAAGCTTTCGTGAGCTACAGCTCATTTCATCGGATGCATCCAGTGGAAAATACAGTGGGGAGATTTATAAAACCTATCACCATTTCATCACCCAATAAGCACCATTTTTTCCAGGCATTGTGGAAAAAGTAACCAGGTAACTTTTCTAAATTGTTTAGAAAACCTGACCTGTGAGGAGTGGTTAAAAAACTGGGCATATTTAGGCTGGGGAGAAGATGACAGAGGGGCAGGGGAACCTGTTATGTCTTCAGATTTGGTAAGGGCTGTTATAAAGAGGACAGTGATCAATCGTTCTCCATGACCACTGAAGGTTAGGACAAGAAATAATAGGCTTAATCTGCAGCAAGGGAGATATTAGGGAAAAACGCTTTGATTATAGGCATAGTTAAGCTCTGGACAAGGCTTCCCAGAGGCTGGAAATTCCCATCACTGGAGGTTTTTAAGAACAAGCATCTGTCAGGGTAGGGATGGTCTAGATCTGGTTGGTTCTGTCTCAGTGCAGGGGGCTGGACTTGATAAACTCTCCCTGCAGCAGCCCAACATTTCTAGGGTTCGGAAAGCTGCTGAAGCGGACCGGTGA
Source organism: Natator depressus (assembly GCF_965152275.1). Taxonomy (NCBI): domain Eukaryota; kingdom Metazoa; phylum Chordata; order Testudines; family Cheloniidae; genus Natator; species Natator depressus. The sequence continues at coordinate 3,200,921 of NC_134261.1, forward strand.
GAAAACGTTTACCAAATCGTTGTGGTACTAAAATGATGCTTTCTGCAGAGGTTGGCACATCTTCTAAACGGTACTCCTCAGTCTTTCATAAATTTGCAAATTATTATAGAACCTCCTTTGTAGGTAAAGGGGTAGTGCCATTCAAGGTTAAATTAACTTCAAGGTCTTGTAAGCAGCTGGTAGTGAGAATTTGGCTATGAATGTCTTAAAATGAAGGGAACATGACGGGATGTAGATTTAAAATTACTCTTTTGAGTCAGACTGATGTGTTATAATAAGGCACTGACAAGATGGGTCAAGCTGGAAGGAGTGAGACCAGAACTGGGGGGCAGGGATGATTTCCATCCTTGAAATGTGAAGTGAGACTTCCCAAAATAAGGCGAATCTGCCAGTGGGTAGGGAGGAGTACTGGGTATTTAAGCATCCTAGAATACAAGTTTTAATTTATTATTTGGAGGTAAATTCCTTTTGCCATTACTTACAGTAAGCAGCAGTGTATCGTTTTGTCCATACTAAGCTGTTGATTGTCGACAGCCTCTTAGAGAGACAAATTGGGTGAGGTAAGACCTTTTACTGGGCCAACTTCTGCAGGCTCTTGTGATAGCTGGGATCTCCCTTCAAGCTGCTAACTTACAGGGCTGCATCCACTGTAAATTAGGAGGGGAAAAAAGCATCAGCAAGGTGACTTCCAGGGTATTGTCACAGCAGATGTTTCACAGGGCATGTATTAAAGTTAGTTATTCTCAATAATCGCATCACGTGTGTGTTTTCCGCAGCAGTTTTTAAGGAATTGGGCATTAGGCTGATTTACACTTTGATAGACATGAACAAGGAATGCCAGGTTGTGCTTTGTAGTACATTGTGTTCATCACATATACATCTAAGGGGCCCTACAGATTTCCTGTGCACTAATGTGGACACAAGAACAAATGGATATAAACTGATCATCGGGAAGTTTTGACTTGAAATTAGATGAAGGTTTCTAACCATCAGAGGAGTGAAGTTCTGGAACAGCCTTCCAAGGGGAGCAGTGGGGGCAAAAGATCTATCTGGCTTTAAGATTAGACTCGATAAGTTTATGGAGGAGATGGTATAACATGATTTTGGTAATTAATTGATCTTTAAATATTCATGGTAAATAGGCCCAATGGCCTGTGATGGGATGTTAGATGGGGTGGGATCTGAGTTACTACAGAGAATTCTTTCCTGGGTATCTGCCTGGTGAATCTTGCCCACATGCTCAGGGTTCAGCTGATCACCATATTTGGGGTCAGGAAGGAATTTTCCTCCAGGGCAGATTGGAAGAGGCCCTGTTTTTTTTTTTGCCTTCCTCTGTAGCATGGGGCACGGGTCACTTGCTGGAGGATTCTCTGCTCCTTGAAGTCTTTAAATCACGATTTGAGGACTTCAATAGCTCAGACGTAGGTGAGAGGTTTATCGCAGGAGTGGGTGGGTGAGATTCGGTGGCCTGCGTTGTGCAGGAGTTTGGACTGGACGATCATAATGGTCCCTTCTGACCTTAGTAGCTATGAAAAAAATAGTACCAGCGCACAAGTCTGTCAACACTTTGTGGTCCCTCTTTTGGAAATGCAAAATTAATGTTTAATCTGAAAACCCAGTTTGGGAATTGTACAGACTAACTGCTGCACTGTAAAAGAGTAAGTGTGACCGGAGCAGAGAAGCCAAAAGGACCCATGGAGAAGGACTGCTTTGCAATAAATGAAGGTATTTCCATGAAAAGTAGCCTGTAAAAAGGGTCTATACAATTGTCCTGGTGTTTGTTGGCGTTCTGTTCGTGGTTTGGGGTATGGTACAAGAAAATATCCTGCTCCTGCTACTACACTCTTTTCTTTTATGGATGTGGATGGCAAAGACCAGCAAATCAGTTTCTGCTTTCCCAAAAGATGTCAACTTGAGTCGCTTAAGAAAATAAGCACCATTTTTTCCCATGCACCGTGGAAAAAGTGACCATGTAACTTTTCTAAAGTGTCTTGTTTGTATGCCTGAGGTATAAAAGAATTAGACAATGTATTTTATAATAGACCCATTCTGTGCTCTTGTATTATCTCCTTGGAATAGTTAAGAGTTTGTAAAGTACACTAGCGGCAGCAGCAAAACTGATGGAGAAATGATTGCAGACAATGTTCTAGATACGAATGCTGGAGCAACGGGGTGGAACATCGTCTTTGGATTTCATGTGTTCATTCTACAGGAGAGAGAAGAAGAAATCCAGGGTATGGACATCCTGAAGGATATGGAAATACATAACCACTAGGTGACTGTGTAAGTTGAGGACTGATATTGGAAAAATGGATAAGCAATAAGACAACATTTATTAAGTAACACTATTCTAGAGCATCAACCCTGTCTGAAAGAGTAAAGAATTGCTTGGTCAAAACACGTCAAACTCAGATTTTTAGCGACGAGTTCCTTGCAGTTATAAGCTAACACCTTAAGATAAAAAGGCAGCATGTGCAGGAAGGAAAATTTCAATTCTTACTTAAAACAGGCCAAAGGCTAGCTTTATATCCTACTATGCAAATCATTTCTTCCTTCTGTTTGAGAAGTTAATACTATGACAAAGTTCCTCTTCTGCCTTGGTGGGTCCTGCGCTTATTGGCAGATTTGCTCGCCTCAGAGATTCACAGCAGCCCTCAGTTTGGCCACTTTTGCTAGTGGCTCAAACCTGCCATTCACTCAGCTAACCTCATCGCTGGCCAGCATGGGGAAAAGGGAGGAGAACAATACCCACAGTCTCTGCTGATCCACCTAGTGGGTCAGGGGACAGGCCAGGGACCTCCCTCTCTGGTGGGACTCACATTCTAGGTCAACTCCTCTTGTACCCAATATGGGGGGAGGGGAAGGGGAATGGGGGGAACCCAGGCCTGCCCTCTACTCCAGGTTCCAGCCCAGGGCCCTGTGGATCACAGCTGTCTACAGTGTCTCTTGTAACACCTGTGTGACAGCTACAACTCCCTGGGTTACTTCCCCATGGCCTCCTCCCAACACCTTCTTTATCCTCACCACAGGACCTTCCTCCTGATGCCAGATAGAGTTTGTACTCCTCAGCCCTCCAGCAGCACACCCTCTCTCTTCCCAGTCCTTGTGCGCCCCTCACTGATGGAAGTGAGGTGCTTTTTAAACCAGGTGCCCTGATTAGCCTGCCTGTCTTAATTGGTTCCAGCAAGTTCCTGATTGTTCTGGAACCGCCCCCGTTATCTTACCCAGGAAAAAAGTACCTGCTTAATCTGGGGCTAATATATCTGCCTTCTATCACATGGATCCTCCCCTTTGGCTGGCAGGGGGGGGGTCCTTTGTCAGTGGGTGGGTGGAAACTGGATCCCAATAGGTTCACTCTCCTGTAGCCATCTGGCCCAACCCTGTCACAATACAGAGTGAGTTTGTTAATGATTAGAGTCATTTTAGTCATTAAGATAAAGGCCTCTGGAGGATTCCTGATCACTGGGTGTTTCTAATACTCAGTTCTGTGATATTCATACTATATAGATCAGGAAGCATAATTTCAGAAGTGTAATATAAAAGGCAACTGCAGTTCTCCTACAGAATGTGCTCCTCATTTCTCAGAGTTTGGGATGTTTAACCACTGGACAAGTCAGAAGCCTTGTTAACACTCAAGATGAGAATATCCTTCTTGAGTGAGTGCAGAGTAGAGTAGTTACCCATCCCCTTTTTCTTTCCTCCCTCTGGATAATTTCTGGCATGAAGGAGGGGGGTCTGGAATCAGAGATTGGGTGGAGGAGAGCAGAGGAAAGGCCCATTTGAGAGGGATTTCTGGCAACACAACACTTTATTACTTAGTGAATTAAACTCCTACGAATAAATTAAGCCTGAACACTGACTTATTTCCTTGCTATAAATCAAGTAGGCAGCAAGCTCCCTCAAGTCAACTCATTCTGTTCTGCAGCCACACAGTCAAGTTTGTACTGATTTTAGTTTGAAAGCAAATGCGGTTAATTTTCCCTTGACACTTGCCCTCTCATTTCTTGTATTACAAACAAGGAAATTAACGTTAACTTGTCTAAGGAAAAAAATTGGTTAGTAATTTGTTCCCACTAGGCTGACACTTATTTTTCTTTTCCCAGACACTGATCACAAAAGAAGAGACAATCCTAAATTTGAGTGTACTCTAAATATGGAACTCTACTAATCAAAGAAAAAGATGCCCAAGTGATCTTATCCAATGAAACACAGCATGGAAATGCACACTACAATTAATCCCCAAATAAAGGAGGCTTGAAAGTACTAATATTTTAAAATGAGACTCAGGTAAATGTTCCAATGAAAATATGTATTTAATGTACAAGAGTTTCTGAATAAAGTCTATGTGACCATCTTTGGAGATTAATTTCACTAACGACAAATACAAGATTTCAGGTATCACAAAATACTGCATTTAGATTTCACCTGTGAGGCACTAAGTGACTTATCTCTATAAACTTATAATAAAGCTTTGAGACATCAGGTGGACTAGCTGGTGTTCAAATATGATGGTGATCGCACACAACAAGAACAGAAAATTAAAGCAAGGACATTAACTTTAAAATTATTTATTTGCAATACAGAAAAGGAGTATAAGTCTTTACATTCTGCCTGTCAATTCATGACACAATCGTTGCTTTCCTATAGTTAACTGCACATTTATTCCATTCCTTGGTTAGATAATTTTTCTTGTGAGTGTTGTAGGCCACAATATTCTTGAATCCCTGCAAAGAGGCAAAAAACAAGGTAGTAGTGAACTTATGTATGGTCAATCACTGCATGGATCTATTGCCTGCTGTGGGCATAAGTCACAAAATTTTGTCTATCATATTACCCTCACTTATATTTGAAACGGTTTAAAGAATTTTAGACCCATTTTTCTTCTGCTATTTGAATACTTTCTGCATTTTGTACATTTGCTCTTCCAGAAGTGTCAGAGTGACATATTCAAAACTTCACTCACTGGTAAGCTGCCAAATTCCATTTAAGAAATGCCTGCTCGTAGAAAATTAGCAAAACTATTTTATTTTGTTAGTAAGAGTACATGATGTATTTGCTGGAACTCAATGAAGGTCAAAATAAGCCATAGAAGACACACTTATTTTAGTTACCTGGAGTTAAATAGCTATCCTTTTAACAGAATTTAATTGTTTAAAATATAATATATATATAAAATGAAGTCATTCTTGAGACAAGTAAAGAGATAACAAATGGTGCGATTTCATGATTCTTATACTGTACATTCTGCCAAAATTACACCTCCATAACATGTTTAAGAAACTAATTGCTCAGACAAGTAATTCACACATCAGCCTTTTTTAACATGACATACTTACTTTGGATGATATTCCTGTAAGATGAAGTAGCTGGGGACTCAGGTATTTCAGAGAAAAAAGATTGGCCTTCATCACAACTTTTCCCTAAAAAAGAAAAAAAATAAGCTAAAAACCTTGTGATGCAGAAAAACAAAACAAAAAAAACCTGCCTGAAAATTACCTCCCCAAAACTGCTGTACCAGTCCAGTGAACCAAGCAAGGGCTTATGTTCTTCCTGTGTCGGTAACACATGAATGAAGCATGGTAGCTATTGTCTTATAGACAGCTATTAGAACTAAGTAGCAGAACAATGTCGTTTTTCAGACTGAGGTCCTCGGCTTTCCTAGATTTAGATGTCTCTGTACATGTCCTGTCTATACCATCCTTCCATCTAGACGGGATGCTGTTCCTTAATTCCATGGAAAAGTAGCACCAAGATGGCCTTGCTTTACACCCAATACTGTGTAGATTGGTGTACATGATCTACTCGTAACGTGGTATTTTACATACTAGCTCTTTTCTTTTAGTATATCTAATTATCCACTGGAAAAAACCTAACTAAATTCATACAACTAGCATTTTTTCAGTTGTTATAGAAGCTCTAACTATACCAAAACTTGATGTTACAAGATTTTATACTTCCTTGTGGTATGGTTACAGCCAGTATGCAACGGTAAGTGAGCAGTTTTTGAAAAAAATGGCACACACAAGATGAATCATGTTACTAAAGGTGAACGGCTGACATGATTACTATTTAAACCTAAGCAGGAAGTTCCCTCATCATTTTACTCATTTCAGACCAAACCATATTATCACCATTCCACAAACTACATTTACAGGAATTTTCATTCTAAAAAAGTCAGCTATTGGACACTGTGTTTATCGCAGTGAATAAGTCTAAACCTTAGTTGATATGCCAAAAATGACCCTGAAGTAATGGCAAGCACAGTGTTGCTGTTTATTATTATGTAATTTGCCAAGCTTACCTATTTGAGGCTCTAGAGGCACTTTCCCCAGGAGAGAAATATTTAAATTTTGGCACATCTTCTCTGCTCCTCCAGTTGTTGGAGGAAAGATTTGAGATTCAATCTGTAATGTTAAAAAAAAAAAAGGACTAGTATTACAAGACATCTCCACAAAAGATCATTTTGAGAACTACAGTTCTTCAGTTTTGTTGCGGTATTTTCAAAACATCACTAATTGAAATCCCAGTTAAAACAGGACCACACATTGTGGGCTTCTGATGGCTATGTATGGTAGTTTCCTGGCATACTATCACTGCACATTAGAGTTCTACACAGTTAAAACATCTGACCTAAGCTTTCACACAAATCATTTCTGCCCATTAAGAGCATTGTAGGGGGCAAATATAAATCACAAGTACCATTTCTAATACATTTGTCCTCTATTCGTCTAGTTTACGTTACTATTCCTCCAAGACATTTATTGTGGTATATACACAATCCTAATTTTAAAACTGTGGGTTAGAATTTAAATTTACAAGAGCGAGGGATTTGAAAGCAGACAGTGTGGCCAGACAAAAGCTGTCAATATTCTTTAATTCTGACCTGCAGAAACCTAATTCTTTCCAAGACCTCGGACTCGTGAGCAGAGACTGACAATTATGTCTGACTTTTCCAAGAACTCATATTGCTTTGAGAATGTGTTCAAATGGGTAACAGGTTGATGCCAAGGAACTCACCTGAAACCCATGGACCCACATTCCCAAGACAAGCTGATCGTGCATTAGTCTGCATGTTTGGATGGTCGTTACCATCCTTTAGTTCTCTCTCTAACTGGGTTAGTAACATGTAATTTGTCATCTTGTTCCCGTCCTAGCCCAATCCTCAGACTCCATGGTTATCATGGCTGGCACATACAATCCAGCATGGGACTGTTTCTAGAAAATGATTACGGTACACAGTGTAGCAACCCCCCATTCCATAATGCTCCCAGTTTGTACTTTCATGTGTTGAAAATGCCCGGAAAGTTCTGAAGCAAAAGCAGCATGTGTAGCTCACTTATGTAACAGGGGGATCAGGAGTTCAACATCGAAAGGAAATTGTTAGTAATGTAGAAACATCTCAATGTTTGCATACGCTTTTAGAAGCGAAAGTAAACAAGAAGGGAGGCTGCAGTAGTGCTTGAACACACAGCACTTCAGAAGTTTCCTACATCACAGGAGCTGCAACATCCCACATCAGCTATTCAGAGATGCCAGCCGGTGGCTCCTCTTAATAGGAGCATTTAAGACAGAGTTGTTAAACACTGCCACAAGTACTCCTTTTCTTTTTACAGGTCTTAAAGTAGGTCTATTATTCAAATATAGATGTCTAACAATGTAGCATCCTGCTGTGTAGCTGAAGCCTCCATTTCAAAATTGCTATTTTTATCCAATGTTCTGGCTCCTAAAAGAACCTACAAAACTAATCCTTGGCCTCAGGAATGCACCTTTCATAACTATCTAAGGACAACAGTTCCTGTATAAGAGAGCTTGATACTGTTTCCACCAACAGAAACAGGATTTTTTTTTTTTTATTCAGGAGATCAAGCAAGTTTGTGCCATGATAAGTAAATCCTCTCTCTTCCCTCATGGTCACCACAAAACATACATACATTTGGACTGCATATATTAAGACGAGTAAAAATATTAGCAATAAGTTTTAGATAGTCTTACCTTACATTTTGGGCATACAAAGCCACTCATATTTTCAACAACACCTATGATTGGCAGCTTCACCTTATGACAAAAGTTGATCTCCTTTCGAACATCCTGAAGTGATATTTCCTATCAAAAGCAAGTGTTATTTTGTCAGTCCACATACACTGGACTTTTTCCATCTATGGGTTTTCCCTACAAAGCAAACTTGCCTAGCACAGAAATCTTTCAAGCAACTGTTACAATCTTGCTGACTTCTCTTCACATTCTGAGCATGTTTTCCACCAGCAGATTAAACAAATAACCTATTATCTGATTTACTCAATTAAGGTATCTTCTGTCTTGAGACTGACCAAAGATTATCAAGCTATTTAGATCTTTATTCAACCAATTTAGCTTCCAAGACCTTTAAATCTGTCCAACAATTCTGGCATGGGATCAACCATCTTTATGCATATCGCCTGCATTAATGTCATATCTTCAGTGAAAAGTATTCTTTAAATAGAATGGATTATGCGAATATTACTTTTGCATCTACTGTTAGTTCACAGAAAGACACCAAAAAACTAATCTGATGAAGGTATTGAGGAAGATGTGCAGGAACGGGTTTACTCACTCTTTCCAAAATCAATTCTAACACCACTCCCTAACCCTCACCCTTCTCATAAACATGCCTACATAACATAGGAATGGCTCTACTGGATCAGATCAAAGGTCCATCTAGTCCAGTATCCTGTCTTCCAACAGTGGCCAGTGCCAGGTGCCCCAGAGGGTATCAACAGAACAGGGATCCATCCCCTGTCACTCATTCCCAGCTTCTGGCAAACAGGCTAGGGACACCATCCCTGCCCATCCTGGCTAACAGCCATTGATAGACCTATCCTCCATGAATTTATCTAGTTCTTTTTTGAACCCTGTTATGGTCTTCACCTTCACAACATCCTCTGGCAAGGAGTTCCACAGGTTGACTGTGTGTTGTGTGAAAGAATACTTCCTTTTATTTGTTTTAAACCTGCTGCCTATTAATTTCATTTGGTGACCCCTAGTTCTTGTGTTATGAGTAGTAGTAAACAACACTTCCTTATCTACTTTCTCCACACCAGTCATGATTTTACAGAGCTCTATCATCTCCTCTTAGCCGTCTCTTTTCCAAGCTGAAAAGTCCCAGTCTTATTAATCTCTCCTCATATGGAAGCTGTTCCATTCCCCTAATCATTTTTGTTGCCCTTTTCTGAACTTTTTCCAATTCCCATATATCGTTTTTGAGATGGGGCGACCACATCTGCATACAGTATTCAAGATGTGGGCGTCCCATGGACTTATATAGAAGCAGCATGATATTTTCTGTCCTATTTTCTAGCCCCTTCTTAATTATTCCCAGCATTCAGTTTGCCTTTTTGACAGCTGCTGCACATTGAGTGGATGTTTTCAGAGAACGATCCACAATGACTCCAAGATCTCTTTCTTGAGTGGTAACAGCTCATTCAGACCCCATCATTTTTGATGTATAGTTGAGATTAAGCTTCCCTATGTGCATTACTTTGTATTTATCAACATTCAATTTCATCTGCCATTTTGCTGCCCAGTCACCCAGTTTTGAGAGATCCCTTTATAGCTCTTCACAGTATGCCTGGGACTTATCTTGAGTAATTTTGTATCGTCTGCAAATTTTGCCACCTCACTGTTTACCCCTTTTTCCAGATAATTTATGAATATGTTGAATAGGACTGGTCCCAGTACAGACCCCTGTGGGACACCACTATTTACCTCTCTCCATTCTGAAAACTGACCATTTTTACTACCCTTTGTTTCCTATCTTTTAACCAGTTACCAATCCATGAGAGCACCTTCTCTCTTATCCCGTGGTTGCTTACTTTGCATAAGAGCCTTTGGTGAGGGACCTTGTCAAGGGTTTTCTGAAAATCTAAGAACACTATATCCACTGGATCCCCTTGGTCCACATGCTTGTTAACCCCTTCAAAGAATTATAGTAGATTGGTGTGGCATGATTTCCCTTTACTAAAACCACGTTTGACCTCATTTCCTTCCACTTCCTCCTACACGTCCCTTGCATTCTGCTCACTACTCCCTACTTAGTGTTCCACTTGTTTCCTGCCACTTGTGCCTTTGGACATTTTCTTGTTGATCCTACTCCTGGAAAACTGTGCCTCTTCCTGCATAATTGGCCTCTTCTGCCCCTCCTTCAAATTGCCCACTGAGAACGTACTTCTGATTTAGCTAGACTTCTGCCACTAATCTCAGCACTGGTACCTGACTCGAAACAAAAAGCCCTCTCCCGCCCCAAAAACCCCCCCACTATACACATCCTAAGAAGGAAAAGTATACTAACCCAGAGGTTCTACTGTCCATAAATCAATCAATACATAAATAAAAGCTCACCATGATTCCCCCCACCCCAACATCACTAGTATCTTCCTGCTGTCTAATATTATCATTCCTTACTTCCCTCCTAGCACCATCTGTAAGTCAACAGTATTGCAAGTTCACAGTCCTTTGCCTTCAGGAAGTCTCCAACATGCCACAGAGCTGTAAACAAGTTCCACAGTGTCATTTAAATGAGAAAATTATCTGATCTCTACGGATCAGCATCCAATAATTTGGTTGTGATGAATGGATCATGCTGGGCATGGATCCCAAATGGCAGGAAGAAGACTCTGAAGCCAACTGGCAGACTTAAATCATCTCCTTCCATGGAGAGACATTCCTTTGTGCCTACATGCTATAGTTGATTGACGAGGTCATTTCTGTAAAGTTAATAAGTGTTCCAAAGCAAAGATTTGATTTAACATTTGTAGCAGTACGTCTCTTACCTGAGGAGTAGTGATTATAACTGCTCCATCTATGTGTGAGGAACTTAGATACTGCACAACAGATAAATGTTCATCTGAAGTACCTGGAGGTGTATCCACAATAAGGTAGTCAATTTCACCCCAATCCACATCACGAAGAAATTGTTTGATCATTCCTAAAAACAGATGCAAGATGAACAACAAATTTGAAATTTAGAAACATACAAGCTAGAAAATAGCAAGTGTGCAGTTTCCTCAATCTCCAGCGTAAACTTAAAGGGGCCAAAAGCTTGAGTGAGACAGTCAGAATTTGGTCTGTTGTTCAAAAAGTCTGAAAGGCACTTTAAGAATCTATTCTGTGCTAAAAGATTACCCAAAATATGACTGCAGCCACACTCAAAGCATGGGTCTATTTTGCAAGGAGAGTATGTAAAATGGCACCTTCTCACTCAAAATATCTGCTCTGTCTGACTTCAGCGAATGTATATTTTTACTCCTGTTAAGAGAACAGTGCAGAGCCAACACAGATGAGTGAGGTGGATTCTATTAATTCACATGTATTGGAATTATTTGGCAAGTTCCAATCAGTTACATCTGTAAAACTCCATCTATGGCAAGCAATAAAAGAGGTCACTGAAGCCATAATTTTTGCTGTCAGAAGTTTCATTACTGATAGCGATGCTATAAAGTAAAAAGAACAGGAGGACTTGTGGCACCTTAGAGACTAACAAATTTATTTGAGCATAAGCTTTCGTGAGTTGCAGCTCACTTCATCGGAAGCATTCAGTGGAAAATACAGTGGGGAGATTTATATACACAGAGAACATGAAACAATGGGTGTTACCATACACACTGTAACCAGAGTGATCAGAGTGTAACAAAAGTGATGAGAGCTTTTCCCCCCTGCTCTCCTGATGGTAATAGCTCACCTTACCTGATCACTCTCGTTACAGTGTGTATGGTAACACCCATTGTTTCATCTTCTCTGTGTATATAAATCTTCCCACTGTATTTTCCACTGAATGCATCCGATGACGTGAGCTGCAGCTCATGAAAGCTTATGCTCAAATAAATTTGTGAGTCTCTAAGGTGCCACAAGTCCTCCTTTTCTTTTTGTGGATACAGACTAACACGGCTGCTACTCTGAAACCTGTCGCTATAAAAGTAAAGAATTCAGTTTTACTCTCAGATCCCGTCTTTTCAGCTGATCATTTTAAATATAGAAGGTTTTGGATAAACAATCCTGGATCCTTACAATACCAATACAGAATCACTGTTTCAGAAAGATCTGCACCTTAAGTTCTACTTCCAGAGCATTCTACTCAAATTTCTTTATATTTTTAACGTATGCACTGTCAAACTAGAATTGAGTGTTATCAATAAAAAGTTAGGTACATTCTATTTCAGAAAATTTAAGCAAAAAGCAATGGGATGAGGGACCGAAAGGGCTAAAACTAAGTAATTTAGAATCTACAGTAACATGGAAATCACATGTTAAGGTCTGAAAAAAGAATAAGCCATTTTATTACATAAATTCATCAGCAAAACTGGCTCAAAAGAATATTATTGTTTATTTCCATAACCAAATAGTCTACTTCCAGTCTTCTTTTATGCACAAAAGGATAGTAAAACAAACAGTATACATTTAAAAGGTTGAATTAACAACCAGATAAGACAGTTTTGCTACCTACATTCATTTACAAAAAAAACCCTGAACATCAGGTAGCTTGGAAATTATGATGTTGAATATTGAGATTTCTTTCAGATATGCAATCAATTTAGGAATCTTTTTTAAAACATGATCAATATTCATGCCTATTTAGAAAGTTCAACAGACCCGTGTTAACACAGAGCAATAAACTATAGATATAAATTCTGCCCAAGTGTGAAAAAAGTATCAAATGTACATGTTAATCAGTAGTATGCATGCAATGATATTTTATCAAATATAGACTCCTTAGTTTCCATCTAGACAGTCTAAACTAAGTTGTTCTGATTATGTTAGAAAGCTCAGTTCAATATACGATAGCGTTTCCTTTCAGTCTAGGATGGTTAAGAATAACGGCTTTGCCAACAAACGAAGTTTTATACGGAAAAAGGAAGCACTGTCTAAATTTCAATAATCAACAACAGTGAAAATACTTGAGATACAGACCATTTTTTTTGGGTCCTCTCCAGATAACAGCATCATCAGGACCACTGAGCAAGAACCCCACAGACATGACACACAAGTTTTCTTCAACATACTAGAAAAGAGGAAGCATACTATTAAAACAGCCCAGAAAGAAATTTACTTTACCAAAATAATATCCTTACCAGTTCTTAAAAGATTTTAATGGATCAAAACATAGTTTAAGAAAATGGATGTTTGAAAAAATGAAGTGTCCTTACTTTTCCTCCATCAGTCAAAGGCTGCATGATTTCTGCACAACAGTCAGTAATCTGACTATATTCACATTTTAAAGAGCCTTTTACAAACTGATAATGCCAATTACTGCAATAACTTCACAGAATCACTACTGAGAAGGCATGTGGCGAAAATGACTTCCCTTTCTCTCTCAGCATCAGAAAAATATTTGTGTGGTGGCATGTACAAAAATTTGAACAAAATCTGAAATATTTCCATGCATTTTGTTAAGAACATCACCTCTTATTCCTTGGGATTTAATTATCTGCAGTGTTGTTATAACTGGAAGTGAAGTATTGTGCAAGTGCACGAGAACCAAAAATAATTGAAACTGACTAGTCTATTTTCATTGTCCAAACCAAAATAAGTGCAAAGGGAAACAGCTGAAAAGGCGAAACTTTACTTTGTTTTAAAATGTTCAGTTATAATAACCCACTGTGATGTTAATAACAGAAGGAATTTTTTTTAAAGCTATGCTGTTTAACCTGTAGTGCATCTTTAAGAAGCAGGACTTCTGTATATGGGAAAAAAAAAGAGTGGGTAGGAGGGAGAAAATAGTTCTAGTTTCTCTCTGGAATAGGCCCCCCTAAACTGTTTTCTTTTTTAAAAAAGAAAAGAAAAAACCTCACTAACTTACCACCGGAGACCATCCAGAACCACTCTGGTGAACCTGAGGATAAAAGCAATGTTTTAAAAACCCATATATGCAGTATATACACAATGTATGTGAAATATAAGCTACACTGTAATGATACATTTCAAACCAGATGCCAAGAAATATGCTAACTGTATTGAAAGAGTCAAATGGCCATATAAGAAACTGCAAAAAGGCAGAGTTACTGAATTAGTCAGCAAACATCGAATTCTGTTGATGTTGATCAAATGGCTGTTGCAGCAAACATGCTGCCTAACAATTTGCAATATAGCCCTCATTCCCTTGCTGCAGAAAAGTTAACCTTGAAGGACACCACTCTGAGAAATATTTGAAGGAAAGAGAGCGTCAGATGCTGCTAGCCACTGCCTGTAAGTACAGGGATACCTGCTAAAAGTTTGCTACGTAGTACAAAACCAGAAAGGGGACTGGCAACCAACTCCAGAGAAACACAAGATAATACTTCCTTATGTCAATGGCATTACTTTCCTATTAATGTGTCAGCCTGATCATATATAAATGTCTTAGAGGCTGCTAGTCACATGGCAAAGGCGGTTCAAATATCCTTCTAATACAAACAGTACCTACCATAACCTATAAGCAATGTTTAAAAGTAAATTCCCTGTTCAGAATGTTAAGTATCTTTCTTCTCCTATGCCAGTTAGCTAGTCTTTAACAAAGGTGAACCTTGCTAACACCAATGGTGTACATGATTAGTACCAACACACGGTGTGCACCTCTACTTCTCAGAAATTGAAAAACAGCTATAATAAGGCTGCAGATCACTAAAACTTCAGAATTTTGTACAAAGTGATGATTCTGCAGTATTATAGTCTTCAAAAGCAATAAAGTTTATTTTATGTTGTGTTATCCTGGCATTAACTGTTTACTTGAAACGTGCAACTCACTTGTACAAGCTAGCCAACCTGTACTGAATTTGGAGGGGCTCTGCTTGCTTTTTATTATGTAAGCATTTCTACACATATTCCCCAAGAAGTTATTCTTAAACAAGCCCTAAATATACAAAAAAAACAAAAAAGCAAATTAAGTCAAGCAGAGCACCCAATAAATAACCTATTAGGCCACTTGAGACAAGTTGCTCTTACTGTTTATAAAACAAAAACAATCATACCTGTTCTCCCTCTATACCCATTATTTTAGGGATTGATGGTCCACAAATATCTATGTCCAGCAGAGCAACCTAAGAAAAAAAAAGTTGGAAATAAGCGCACACAGTTGTTTACATGATATAAATTAGAAGCAAACACTAAAATGAGTTGAAATTTGGAGAGTGTTTAGCTCAGATTAATAATGGGAAATGAAGCATTCTGACATTAGCCATTCTCACTTTTAGTCTATTGCAATATTCCCTCCAAAAAAGACATGCCCCCTGCAATCCAGTTAAAAACCTCACAAACCAACCAGAAAGACTTCTAAGCACATGTATTTTCATTCTTTAAGCCCCTTTCTTTAAAGGGACACGAAGTTGCATTTGGGCACGCAGCTAGCACCCACCAGCTCTCAGAGCTTTATAGCTGCTGAGCACACTCAGTTCTTGCACCAAATGCCACCTGCCTTCTAAGCAAGTGATGGAAGTTACAAACTCCATAGCCCACACAAATGTAGAGCTGTAGAAGAGCTAAGAACAAATGTTCTATAACAGGTTGGCCAGCTAGTGAGCCAAAACAGGTTGCATATGCAATTACATTTAACTTTCACCATCCGAGAATTTCACTATGAGCCCCTCTCTAGACTGAGCATTAATCCTTCAATTTTATTCTTAGTTTGCCTACAAAGACTATATTGCTTAGTCAAAAGGGCTATATAGCCACCTTAAAAGAGGTACTGAACAACAAAATGATTGGTAGTATCCTCCCAGAAGTTTGAAACCCTGTCTTTGTCTGTTTTAATCATTTACATCTAACAAATTCCACCCCCAGCTCCTCCCCACCCTCAACCCCTCTCGCTTAAGAGGCACAAATGTAACATGATCGTCACACAATTCCTGTTGATCTTTATGTATGGTAACACAGCTCTGGGACCTGGGCGTAACTCACGCTCCCTCTAGTGACTGGTATATAAATTATACAGAAACAGTTTCTGTATTTGTGTATGTATTTAATGTCTCAGTAACAGAGTGGTGGATTTATAAAAGGATTTAGAACCTAGATGGCACTCCCCACGCATGTAATCTTGAGTATCAGAAATTATTGGATAATACTACAAACTGCACAGACTACCTTCAAACTGATATAATCATAGAATATCAGGGTTGGAAGGGACCTCAGGAGGCCATCTAGTCCAACCCTCCGCTCAAAGCAGGACCAATCCCCAACTAAATCATCCCAGCTAGGGCTTTGTCAAGCCTGACCTTAAAAACTTCTAAGGAAGGAGATTCCACCACCTCCCTAGGTAACGCATTCCAGTGTTTCACCACCCTCCTAGTGAAAAAGTTTTTCCTAATATCCAATCTAAACCTCCCCCACTGCAACTTGAGACCATTACTCCTCATTCTGTCATCTGCTACTACTGAGAACAGTCTAGATCCACCCTCTTTGGAACCCCCTTTCAGGTAGTTGAAAGCAGCTATCAGATGTAATTAGAATGCATCCGTCAATGGCTGATAGTGAAAACATATGAACCAAAATAAAATTTTAAGCAACTGCATTGTATGGTTGAAAAGAAGATCTAATAACTTTTAGTGCATTTTCTTAGGGGGAAAATTACCAATGTTCCGAATTTATACTGTTGCTTATGAAGACTCACCTTGTCAGGCCTCAGCAAACCTAGTTTTAGTTGCACGGAGGCAACGTCAGAGACAGGTAATTTAATTTACATTGGGAAAGTGCAGACTGAACTAACTTATTTAGTAGAATGAAGGCCAAACTGTCCACATAGTCACAGATTTCACTTGCCAACAGGCAAGCAGCATACGATAATATTTCACTTAGTTGTTACACATTGTGATTTGTCTAATGTGTCACAAAATAAAGTAACTTATTTCTCGTTTTTTTTTTTATTTCTTTAACATGCCTGAAACACTGATTGTATATGTCAAACAATATTCTGTAGAAACCTGTTCCATATAGATATCAGTTGTGCCACATCAAGGAAAAGGGAAATGAGAGTTGATTACAATATGAAGTGTTTGTGAAAGATTTGTCTTTCTGAATGAAGTAATACTGCATGTGGAAACTTACAAGCATGGAAAAGGATTTAAAAGCTATTAAAGGAAAGTTCTTTCCTGAAAAACAGAAGCGGATTTCATAGCATTAACTGCAAGCCTATTGAGAGAGATTTTACAAAAAAAAAGTTCGTAAAAATAAAATTCTATCAGTACTAAGCACATAGCACACATGTTCAAGATGATGTTACTGAACCTATTTGCTCTATGTGTTGCAGAAAATTTCTCTTTGTGCATACTGACAAAGACAACTTTTTACTGTTATCACTATTGGAGAATCCAGACAGCATTAGAAGAGTTAGCTACATTCTAGACTACCTCATGTATGAACAACACAAATGTCTAAGCTCATATTTAAGAAAATATTGTTTATGGTGACTGAGGAAGTAGGAAGCCAAGAAGAGCTACACACCACATAA
Source organism: Natator depressus (assembly GCF_965152275.1). NCBI lineage: Eukaryota > Metazoa > Chordata > Testudines > Cheloniidae > Natator > Natator depressus. The sequence continues at coordinate 3,218,367 of NC_134261.1, forward strand.
CCTGACATTGAGTCTGTTGGCAGTCAAGCTTACAAGTCAGCACAAGACTCTTAACAGATTTGATAATGGAAGCTACTGGGGAAGAATGGCACACGCCATTTTTATAGTTATTTCTGTGATCTTAACTGCACTTGAAACCACCAATGAAATTTTAAAGTTTTCTCCTGTGTATGTCAGGTTGTTTTTTTTTTTTGTTTGTTTGTTTTTTTTAAAAGATGCATGTTAATAGCTTTCACTTTTCTGGGGTGGGAAGGAAGGTATAGGAGCAAAATAAAGCCTCCTTCTAACTCACAGAACCCCTGAGAACAACTAACAGGCACATGGAAAGACAACCACATGCCTGAGCTACGTTTACCTTCTCCCCACAGTGCCCAGGTAAGTGCAATATAAATCTAGAGCATTTCTTTTATTCATCTACTAACCACCAAGCTACTGGACTTTGACAACAGTAATGAAAATCAAGTACAATACCATAAGAACCATCTGTAACTCTAGTTTTAGGTTGTCTGATAGGTAACAAAAGTCTGGTATATAATTTTTAGCATTCTAAAAAAAGTGATGTAGTCTTTTCCCTTACCACCTTCAACGTGTTAAAGTGAAGTTTCAATCAGATATTCCTGTCTATATTTTTACCCCAAGCTGTAGTCTCTGTATAGCCATACAAAGACCTACAGGAGAGGGGTTTCTCACCTGTTTAGTCTCGTCCTCTGCTAAGCCATGAGCCAAGTGGGCGCTGAAAGTGCTCTTGCCGACTCCTCCTTTCCCAGACAAAACTAGGATTTTGTGCTTCACAATTTTCATTTTCTCCTTTATTTCTTCTATAGCTGCAAAGGCAAAGGCGTTCCCAAGAGTTTGCGCCACGAGCGTAAGGGACAGCACACCAGAAACCCTCAGACTCAGCCTAGGCCCCCCGCCACCTGAAAGGGCTGCGGGCCAGTTTCAATTCTTCTCCCCATTCACCACCCGCTGTTGCCTCCCCATGCACCCCACCCCCACCCCTAAGACACATGCTCAATGCGCTCCCCAGACCCCCCCCAATAGCTACCCCTCCCCCATTCACCCCACCCCCCTCCTCCCCAAGAGACACGCTCAATGCGCTCCCCAGACCCCCCAATAGCTACCCCTCCCCCATGCACCCCACCCCCAAGAGAGACACTCAATGCGCTCCCCAGACCCCCCCCAATAGCTACCCCTCCCCTCCCCATGCACCCCACCCCCTCCTCCCCCAAGAGAAACGCTCAATGCGCTCCCCAGACCCCCCCAATAACTACCCCTCCCCTCCTCTCCGCATTCACCCCACCCCCCTCCTCCCCCAAGAGACACGCTCAATGCGCTCCCCAGACCCCCCCAATAACTACCCCTCCCCTCCTCCCCCCATGCACCCCACCTTCCTCCTCCTCAAGAGACACGCTCAATGCGCTCCCCAGAGCCCCCCCAATAGCTACCCCTCCCCTCCTCTCCCCATGCACCCCACCCCCTCCTCCCCCAAGAGACACGCTCAATGCGCTCCCCAGACCCCCCCCCAATAGCGACCCCTCCCCTCCTCTCCCCATGCACCCCACCCCCCTCCTCCCCAGAGACACGCTCAATGCGCTCCCCAGACCCCCCCAATAGCGACCCCTCCCCCATTCACCCCACCCCCTCCTCCCCAGAGACACGCTCAATGCACTCCCCAGACCCCCCAATAGCGACCCCTCCCCCCCAGAGACACGCTCAATGCGCTCCCCAGACCCCCCAATAGCTACCCCTCCCCCATGCACCCCACCCCCCTCCTCCCCAGAGACACGCTCAATGCGCTCCCCAGACCCCCCCAATAGCGACCCCTCCCCCATTCACCCCACCCCCCTCCTCCCCAGAGACACCTCAATGCGCTCCCCAGACCCCCCCAATAGCGACCCCTCCCCCATGCACCCCACCCCCCTCCTCCCCAGAGACACGCTCAATGCGCTCCCCAGACCCCCCCCAATAGCGACCCCTCCCCCATGCACCCCACCCCCCTCCTCCCCAGAGACATGCTCAATGCGCTCCCCAGACCCCCCAATAGCTACCCCTCCTCTCCTCTCCCCATGCACCCCACCCCCTCCCCCCAGAGACACGCTCAATGCGCTCCCCAGACCCCCCCAATAGCGACCCCTCCCCTCCTCATGCACCCCACCCCCTCCCCCCCAGAGACACGCTCAATGCGCTCCCCAGACCCCCCAATAGCGACCCCTCCCCATGCACCCCACCCCCCTCCTCCCCAAGAGACACGCTCAATGCACTCCCCAGACCCCCCAATAGCGACCCCTCCCCTCCTCTCCCCATGCACCCCACCCCCTCCCCCCCAGAGACACGCTCAATGCGCTCCCCAGACCCCCCAATAGCGACCCCTCCCCATGCACCCCACCCCCCCCCAAGAGACACACTCAATGCGCTCCCCAGACCCCCCAATAACTACCCCTCCCCATTCACCCCACCCCCCTCCCCCAAGAGACACGCTCAATGCGCTCCCCAGACCCCCCAATAACTACCCCTCCCCATTCACCCCACCCCCCTCCCCCAAGAGACACGCTCAATGCGCTCCCCAGACCCCCCAATAGCGACCCCTCCCCTCCTCTCCCCATTCACCCCACCCCCTCCTCCCCCAAGAGACACGCTCAATGCGCTCCCCAGACCCCCCCCAATAGCGACCCCTCCCCTCCTCTCCCCATGCACCCCACCCCCTCCCCCCCAGAGACACGCTCAATGCACTCCCCAGACCCCCCAATAACTACCCCTCCCCCATGCACCCCACCCCCCTCCCCCCCCAGAGACACGCTCAATGCGCTCCCCAGACCCCCCCAATAGCGACCCCTCCCCCATTCACCCCACCCCCCTCCCCCCCAGAGACACGCTCAATGCGCTCCCCAGACCCCCCAATAGCGACCCCTCCCCCATGCACCCCACCCCCCTCCTCCCCAGAGACACGCTCAATGCGCTCCCCAGACCCCCCCAATAGCGACCCCTCCCCCATTCACCCCACCCCCCTCCCCCGAGACACGCTCAATGCGCTCCCCAGACCCCCCCAATAGCGACCCCTCCCCCATTCACCCCACCCCCTCCCCCCCCAGAGACACGCTCAATGCGCTCCCCAGACCCCCCCAATAGCAACCCCTCCCCCATGCACCCCACCCCCCTCCTCCCCAGAGACACGCTCAATGCGCTCCCCAGACCCCCCAATAGCTACCCCTCCCCCATTCACCCCACCCCCTCCCCCCCAGAGACACGCTCAATGCGCTCCCCAGACCCCCCAATAGCGACCCCTCCCCCATTCACCCCACCCCCCTCCCCCAAGAGACACGCTCAATGCGCTCCCCAGACCCCCCCAATAGCTACCCCTCCCCCATTCACCCCACCCCCTCCCCCCAGAGACACGCTCAATGCGCTCCCCAGACCCCCCAATAGCTACCCCTCCCCCATTCACCCCACCCCCCTCCCCCCCAGAGACACGCTCAATGCGCTCCCCAGACCCCCCAATAGCGACCCCTCCCCCCCAGAGACACGCTCAATGCGCTCCCCAGACCCCCCAATAGCGACCCCTCCCCCATGCACCCCACCCCCTCCCCCCCAGAGACACGCTCAATGCGCTCCCCAGACCCCCCAATAGCTACCCCTCCCCCATGCACCCCACCCCCCTCCCCCCCAGAGACACCTCAATGCGCTCCCCAGACCCCCCAATAGCGACCCCTCCCCCATTCACCCCACCCCCTCCCCCCCCAGAGACACGCTCAATGCGCTCCCCAGACCCCCCCAATAGCGACCCCTCCCCCATTCACCCCACCCCCTCCCCCCCCAGAGACACGCTCAATGCGCTCCCCAGACCCCCCCAATAGCAACCCCTCCCCCATGCACCCCACCCCCCTCCTCCCCAGAGACACGCTCAATGCGCTCCCCAGACCCCCCAATAGCTACCCCTCCCCCATTCACCCCACCCCCTCCCCCCCAGAGACACGCTCAATGCGCTCCCCAGACCCCCCAATAGCGACCCCTCCCCCATTCACCCCACCCCCCTCCCCCAAGAGACACGCTCAATGCGCTCCCCAGACCCCCCCAATAGCTACCCCTCCCCCATTCACCCCACCCCCTCCCCCCAGAGACACGCTCAATGCGCTCCCCAGACCCCCCAATAGCTACCCCTCCCCCATTCACCCCACCCCCCTCCCCCCCAGAGACACGCTCAATGCGCTCCCCAGACCCCCCAATAGCGACCCCTCCCCCCCAGAGACACGCTCAATGCGCTCCCCAGACCCCCCAATAGCTACCCCTCCCCCATGCACCCCACCCCCCTCCCCCCCAGAGACACCTCAATGCGCTCCCCAGACCCCCCAATAGCGACCCCTCCCCCATTCACCCCACCCCCTCCCCCCCCAGAGACACGCTCAATGCGCTCCCCAGACCCCCCCAATAGCAACCCCTCCCCCATGCACCCCACCCCCCTCCTCCCCAGAGACACGCTCAATGCGCTCCCCAGACCCCCCAATAGCTACCCCTCCCCCATTCACCCCACCCCCCTCCCCCCAGAGACACGCTCAATGCGCTCCCCAGACCCCCCAATAGCGACCCCTCCCCCCCAGAGACACGCTCAATGCGCTCCCCAGACCCCCCAATAGCGACCCCTCCCCCATGCACCCCACCCCCTCCCCCCCAGAGACACGCTCAATGCGCTCCCCAGACCCCCCAATAGCGACCCCTCCCCCATGCACCCCACCCCCTCCCCCCCAGAGACACCTCAATGCGCTCCCCAGACCCCCCAATAGCGACCCCTCCCCCATTCACCCCACCCCCCTCCCCCCCAGAGACACGCTCAATGCGCTCCCCAGACCCCCCAATAGCGACCCCTCCCCCATGCACCCCACCCCCTCCCCCCCAGAGACACGCTCAATGCGCTCCCCAGACCCCCCAATAGCGACCCCTCCCCCATGCACCCCACCCCCTCCCCCCCAGAGACACGCTCAATGCGCTCCCCAGACCCCCCAATAGCGACCCCTCCCCCATGCACCCCACCCCCTCCCCCCAGAGACACCTCAATGCGCTCCCCAGACCCCCCAATAGCGACCCCTCCCCCATTCACCCCACCCCCCTCCCCCCCAGAGACACGCTCAATGCGCTCCCCAGACCCCCCAATAGCGACCCCTCCCCCATGCACCCCACCCCCTCCCCCCCAGAGACACGCTCAATGCGCTCCCCAGACCCCCCAATAGCGACCCCTCCCCCATGCACCCCACCCCCTCCCCCCCAGAGACACCTCAATGCGCTCCCCAGACCCCCCAATAGCGACCCCTCCCCCATTCACCCCACCCCCCTCCTCCCCAGAGACACGCTCAATGCGCTCCCCAGACCCCCCAATAGCGACCCCTCCCCCATGCACCCCACCCCCTCCCCCCCAGAGACACCTCAATGCGCTCCCCAGACCCCCCAATAGCGACCCCTCCCCCATTCACCCCACCCCCCTCCTCCCCAGAGACACGCTCAATGCGCTCCCCAGACCCCTCAATAGCGACCCCTCCCCCATGCACCCCACCCCCCTCCTCCCCAGAGACACCTCAATGCGCTCCCCAGACCCCCCAATAGCGACCCCTCCCCCATTCACCCCACCCCCCTCCTCCCCAGAGACACCTCAATGCGCTCCCCAGACCCCCCAATAGCGACCCCTCCCCCATTCACCCCACCCCCCTCCTCCCCAGAGACACGCTCAATGCGCTCCCCAGACCCCTCAATAGCGACCCCTCCCCCATGCACCCCACCCCCTCCCCCCCAGAGACACGCTCAATGCGCTCCCCAGACCCCCCAATAGCGACCCCTCCCCCATTCACCCCACCCCCCTCCTCCCCAGAGACACGCTCAATGCGCTCCCCAGACCCCCCAATAGCGACCCCTCCCCCCCAGAGACACGCTCAATGCGCTCCCCAGACCCCCCAATAGCGACCCCTCCCCCATTCACCCCACCCCCTCCCCCCCCAGAGACACGCTCAATGCGCTCCCCAGACCCCCCCAATAGCAACCCCTCCCCCATGCACCCCACCCCCCTCCTCCCCAGAGACACGCTCAATGCGCTCCCCAGACCCCCCAATAGCTACCCCTCCCCCATGCACCCCACCCCCTCCCCCCCAGAGACACGCTCAATGCGCTCCCCAGACCCCCCAATAGCGACCCCTCCCCCATTCACCCCACCCCCTCCCCCCCAGAGACACGCTCAATGCGCTCCCCAGACCCCCCAATAGCGACCCCTCCCCCGCAGAGACACGCTCCACGCGCCGCCCCCGCGCGGCTCACCGGGGTCCGAGGCGGCGGGGCCGCCGGCGGCGCACAGCCGCTGGTTGGGGCAGCCCTGGCAGGCGGCGGTTTTGCCGGCCTGGGCGCTGCTGGTGCCGGGGCAGCCTGCAAGGGAAGGCGAGAGAGCGGGCGGGGGCCCGGGTCAGGGGAGCCGAGACACCCCCGCGCCCCCCGCCCCCGGCCGGCCGGCCGGCGCCCAGCTCCCCTCACCGTGCGGCAGCGGCGCGGCCCCGGGCTCGGCCTCCGCCATCGCTCAGCCGCCGCCTCAGCGCCGCTTCCGGGCGGGGGCGGGGACCGTTGTGACGTCGCTGATCCGCGAGAGCACGTGCGGCTGGAGGGTCGCGCGACGCTCCCCTGTCACGTGGTTGGGCCGCTGCTGGCCGGGGAGCCGCCCCCTGCTGGCCTGTGCTGCTCCCCGGAGCCTCCTGCTCGCTGGCGGGGGGGCTGACGTCAGGGTGTCCCCTCCCCCACTCCTGGACCGGGGCGGGGGCAGCGGCTGCTGTCTCAACTGGCTGGTCTACTTAAAAGGGCAAGTCCTTACAGTGGGGCCTTCGTTTTTAAAGAGGCAATGCTCGGCTCTCTCTCTGACACCCATGGGGGGGGGTGTGTGTGTCTCACTCATGCACACACAGAGTGTGTCTTTGTCACTCTCACAGTGTGTGTCACTCATGCACACACACACACAGTGTGTCTTTGTCACACACACGGTGTGTGTCTCACGCACACGTTGCCGGCACAGAGTGCCCGAGGCAAGCCACAGTTGGGTTTGTTGTGTGTCTCTGCCATGCTGCGTCTCCTCCCTCCATGGGTGCTGCCTTGTAGAGTGGGGGGCTACATTAACAACGCCGTGTTAACCCCCGAGGGCTCAGCCCAGCGCTAGTTCATCATTTAGCAGCAAGGCATCCGGGGAAATAGCCCACCCCCTCCCTCCACCACCCCAACCAGGCGAAAAAAATGTCCCTGGAACCTAACAGCCTCCCCCCACCCCCCATTTACATTAACTCTTTTGGGGAAATTGGATTCACTTAACATCATTTTGCTTAACGTCGCATGTTTCAGGAACGTAACTACCACGTTGAGGGAGGAGTTACTGTACAGTTCTGCTGCCCTCGATTCACACAGCAAGGATAACAACCCTTTATTACTCCTGCCCCAATAAGAGGGAAACTGGGGATCCAACACCAGCCAAAAGTGATCATTTGGGCAAGCAGTCCCATCATGCTGAGCACCTAGGCAGGGTGGCTGTGAGATCAGCTCCTGAAATCCTCTTCCACAGCTCATCAAGATGCCAGGGGAGGACTCATTCAGACTCCGCTTTCGTATGCAAGGCCTACCTCTGAATACTTGCTGCAGCTGTGGTTTGATTCTGGTGGCTTCCAATAAAACACAGGGAATGCTCCTAGAGCAGCAGTTCTCAACAGGGGGGCCGTGGGGCCCTGCGGTAAAACCCAGAGCCCAAGCCCCAACACTTCCCATGGGGCTGAAGCCAGGAGCTGGGGGGTTGAAGCCCCTATCCTCAGCACCCCCCACGGGGCTAAAGCCAGGAACAGCAGGCTGAGTTCCAGAGCCCCGAGCCCCAGTACTCCCCACAGGGCAGAAGCTGATAGCCCATGGGCAGAGCTGGGGGGCACAGGGGGCGTTGCTCCCCCCCAATCTACAGGGCAAGAGCAGGGCAGTCTTGGGGCAGCTCCACCCCCCCCCCCACCTCCTTCTCTCCCCACCCCTTGGCCAGGTCGGAGGCGGGAAGCCAGAGGGGGGGTTCCCTGGTCTTCTGCTGCTGTAGGGGGTTGAAGCTGCTCCACAGCTCCCAGCCCCCCCCTTTAGAGCTACCGGGGCGGGGGACCCAGCTCCGTGGCTGGCAGAGCCCTCAAGGAAACAGGGACTGCAGAGGAGCCCTCCTGGCACACAGCCCCTGCCTGCACACAGACCCAGCTACCCCGCCCACACACAGCCCCTACCCACTCCCTCCCTGCACCCTGAGCTACCTCGTGCCCACACAAAGCCCCTAGCTACCCCCTCCCTGCCCCCTGAGCTGTTTTCAAACTTTTTGAGCTGAGCCCCCCACCTTTGAGTTATAATTTTTGGTTGCACCCGCCCCACACCTTTGTTTGGCTGTTCGTGTTTTTCTTTTTCTTTCAGGTTATTTCAGTTACAGGGTCAAATTTGTCAGTCTCTAAGGTGCCACAAGTATTCCTTTTCTAATTGGCATTGTATGTTTGGGGACAGTTTGAGCCGTTGTTCCCTTGATCAGCCTCGTGATCACCCTCCCCCTGTGCGATTAGCAAGGGGGTAGGGCTGACCTAGGAGGGAAGGCCTTAAACGCCAGAAGCTAAGCAACCCATGGGAGCTAGCAAACAGGGGAGTTTGAGAGAGGGAGTTTTTGTAGGAGGGAGTCATAACATTCTCATTATGGTTAGGAAGGGCTGCATCGCCAGTGCCAATACTGCTTCCGTCTCCTCCACCTGCGCCCAGGGCCAGTGCAACCACTAGGCAACTAGGCAGCCGCCTAGGGTACCAAGTTGTTGGGGGCAGCCAAAAGCGCGCTCCGGGGACGTGGTGGAGCGGAGGTGAGCTGGGGCAGGGGGGCACGGAGAGGGCTGCCTGGAGCAAGTAGCAGGGGGGGACAGCGCACAGGGGAACCACTCCCCAGCTCACCTCTGCTCTGCTTCTCTCCCTCCCAGGCTTGCGGCGCCAAACAGCTGATTGGCGCCGCAAGCCTGGGAGGCGGGAGAAGTGGGGTGGCAGCGGCATGCTCGGGGAGGAGGTGGAGTAGAGATGAGCTGGGGTGGGGAGCTGCCGCATGGCTCCCCGGGCCGGGGGGGGTCGGGAAGCTGCCGGGGGCAGGTCTCAGGGTGGAGGGGGGGCGGGGAGCTGCCGCAGGGCTCCCGGGGCAGGGGGCACGAGGTGGAAGTTTCGCCTAGGCCACGAAACATCCTTGCACAGGCCCTGCCTGCGGCTGTATCCAGACAGAGACCCTAACCATGGATGCCTCTGCCCAGATCCTGGTGTGGGTTTGCAGAGACTGTGGCCTGCATTTCCCACTCACAGGAAGCTAGACTGGGGGGGACCATCCAGTGTGAAAGGTGCCTGCTGGTGAAATCTCTCAGAAAGCAGGTGGGAGAGCTACAGGAGGAGGTGGCTAGGCTGAGGAGCATCCGTACCTACGAGGAATTCCTTGAGAGTATTCATGTGGAGACATCCAAGACTGAGGACACTATCCAGCTAGAGAGGACTGCTGTCATACCACCAGAGGAGGAGGACATGGCTCTGTCACAGGGAGGACACTGGCTGCTGGTTACTTCTGGCAGCAGGCAGTGCTCTCCCCCTACTCCCTACCCACCCACCATGGTGACGGAGAATAGTTATGCTGCCTTGGCAACGAGTGAGGAATCACCCCCAAAGGTTGAAGAGGAGAAGCCATGGCTGGGAGGATCACAGCCACCACTCCCAGGAGGGAACATAGGGTAGTGGTGGTTGGAGACTCTCTCTGAGGGGGACGGAGGCACCCATCTGTCGCCCTGACATGGCATCCCTGGAGATATGCTGCCTGCCAGGGGCCCATATCCGAGATGTAAGGGATTGTTGAGGATCATCCGGCCGTCTGACTACTACCCCACGCTACTCATCCATGTGGGCTACTCATCCAAGGGTGAGGGAGTTGGGAGCACAGGTACTGGTCTCTTCAGTCCTTCCAGTCAAGGCTAGGGGCCTCGGCAGAGACAGATGCACCCTGGAGGTGAATGCCTGGCTGCGAGGATGGTGTTACCAGGAGAAGGGCTTCGGCTTCGGCTCCTTTGACCACAGGATGCTTTTCCAGGAAGAAGGATGCTAAACAGAGATGGGGGCCACCTACACAGGGAGGGGAAGAGCATATCTGCACTAATAGTTCATCTGTGTTGGTGGTTCAGTGGTAGAATTCTCGCCTGCCACGCGGGAGGCCCGGGTTCGATTCCCGGCCAATGCAACAATGGATTTTTTGGCTCTGTGATGCAACTGATTGCATACTAGCAACGTCTGCGCGCAGAGGTCAGGACCAGGAGTCCTGAGCAACGTTTCAGTCCAGTGCTGAGTCTTGGGTGCTCCTGGTCGTCTTCCGCGCCCGTGAACTTTCCCCAACAAACCCTTCGGTGCCCTCTTCCGCCGCTCTCTGCAAAGCTACACAGAGCGACAGCCTCCCCACTTAACTCACTAGCAGCCTTCCTCCTTATTCCCAGTGCAGAGTCACGAGCCCCAGTACTCACGGCCCCGTGCCGCTCTGGGCAGCAGCGGTACTGGGTCCGGCTCCGGCCTGTCCTCCTCAGGCGATTCCCCCCGGCACAGTGCTCCTCCTGGCTCACCCTGTCCTTCCCTGGCTTCAGGCAGGTGCTCTCTCCTTCACTTTGTCAGGGCCTCCCTGCTGCAGCCCTTCTTCCCCCCCTCCTCCCAGAGCCACACCCCCAAGTTTCCCTCCTTCCTCTCACTGCTCCCCCTCCCCAGTAGGAAAAAGATTTAAAGGGGCCATGCTCTCTAAACCCCAAGGGGTTACATGTACATGCACTGCTACTGTTCCAGTCCGGGGCTCTGCCGATGCCCCTCGGGCCCCGGTGAGGGAATGCAGTTTTACTTTGGTGCAGGAACCGAAAAGGCCTTGAGAGTCTAACTTGGGCCTTGGAGCCCCGCAGACTGAGCGTCCTGCTTTCACTGGGAGCCTAATAGACTCTGAGTCACCTTGTTCCTCAGGATTAGACTGCCTGCCAGAAACCCGGATGAGATGAGCCCTTGGATTTTCACTTTGGGGTCTGAGTTTCTTCTCTCCCCCTGGTGATTGCTTTGCAGGATGGGTCTGAGCAAGCGCAATCGAACCTCCGATTCCTTTCCATCCTGAAAGAGCCGTTCCAGGAGCTGTCCACACTGCAGCCCAAAGACATCCCTGACAAGCTTCCCCACCTCATCAGCCTGGTCCGCATCATATGGGTCAACTCCCCATACTACAATACCAGAGAGAGAATCACAGCCCTCTTCCGAAAGGTGGGGGGCTAGTGGGTCAGAGCAAGGGGGGGCTGGAGCCAGGACTCCCGGTTCTATTCCTAGCTCTGGGCGGAGAGTGGGGTCTACTTGGTTAGAGCAGGGATGCGATATAGCTCACCTTGGTACCTTTGCCCAGACTGTCAAAAGGTGGGCCAGAGACATACAGCCCACTAGGGACAAACTGAAACACGCTCAGTGGCTGGGAGATGGGAATGAGTGGAACTAGTGAGCCGGATGGCAAAGGCCCTGTGTCCCAGTCCCCTAAACCAGCCAGTCCCTTCTGCCTGGCTCCAGCCTCCCTTCCCTGATTCTCCTGAGCTGTAAAAACCATAATCTATCATTATGATTAGGGATGTCAGGTTTAAGTGGGTGCCTGGTCCTTGAAAATTAAGTCTAAATGTTACTTGTCTGCTTCAGATTCAGATTTGTAGAGCTGGATCAATATTTTGTAAGACAAAGACATTAACGCGCAAGCCAGGCAAATACAGCTGAGTGAGGATTATGTACTTGAGCTTTGCTCTCAGGGTCTGTGATCTCCCCAGAGCTCCTGGATAGGATAATCCCCCCGTGTCTTCCTACAGCCCTGTCTCCCTGTCCGTGGGAAGAGATTCTGGGGTATCTCAAAGGCTGTGAGCTCTTCCAGTCTTTCCTGGGGCTCTCTTGGGAGGGGGAGCAGAGAGAGGGTCTGCAGGCTTGATGTGCCCTTTGGGGGCGGATTCTCAATTCAAATAACGTGCATTTGCGAAATCCTGCCCTGGGATTCATGTCCCAGACCCCAGAATCTGAGGTCTGTGAGCAAGGAAACTCTGTGAGCAAGGACGTTCTTACCCCTTGTGCCAGCAGGGCACTGCCTTCTGTCCCCAGAGAGGTGCTCTGCCTTTTCTGCAAGGCCTGGACGATAAACATGCGGCTGACTCTGCGAAGCAACGGAGCTAACATGCCCACCTAGGAGAGTCTACTCCCCATCTCGGTGCCTGCCTCTGAGGCGGCCGTTGGGCACGACAAACATTTTCTCCTTCCGCACTTCTAACAGGCTCTCCGGGAAAGGCTGGGTCCTGGACCAGACTAGCATCTTTGCCCAAGTGGATGCCTTTGTTCAGCACTGCAAAGACCTCCTGGAGGTACGTGGAAGTGGCACGTGATTCCCCCTTCGCAGTGACAGGACTAGGACATGGCCTGGCATTGCCCTGCGGGATGATACTCTCACTGCAGCATTGGCACCCTGGCATCGTTGTGAGAGGAGGCTGCATCTCAGCCTCACAATTATTGGTGTCCATTTACTTCGAGCCAACGGCTGCTCTCAGGTGCACCAGGACAAATCCATCTGTTTCCGTGACAGAGCAGTTTGGCGCTCAGCGTTTTGTACCGTGCCTGAGACAAGTAGCAGGTGCTCTGTAGTGATCGTTAACAGCTCAGTGCCTGGCATCAAACACTCCCCACACCGAAAGCACAATAGCGTTCAGCCCAATGTGCTGTGGGGAGCTGCGCGGGCGGTACACAGCCCTATGTGACAGTGGGGAGCCCCACCAAGGAGGTAGACAGCCCTGGGTGGTGGGAACGCAGCCTTCTGCATCAGCTGGAGTTTTCAGAGTGTCTGATCGTCCCTGCCGCTCCAGGTAGATTTCGTTACAGTGCCCATTCTGGCGGCGATGTGTGGAGAACTGGCAGATGCTCCTTCCCCGCAACGCATGCAACGTCGTCACATCATGCCATGCTGCCCTGCGTGGGTTGTTGTGAGCTGTGGGAGGGCTGCTCCCAGACTGGTTAGCTGGGCAGTACGGGGGTGTTGACAGCCCCCAGGTTATGCCAACGAGTGCATCCCGCAGATGAAGTGGGGAGACCAGCCCCTGGATGGGCAGTGGGTTGCTGGTGCAGCTGCTGCATTGCATGGGCTCAGCTGGCCTCTTTCCTCCCCTAGGCCATCAAGCGCACCTTTGACAAGAAAGCCGTGGATGTCTACATGCTGTTCAACAGAGAGCTCGCCCTGGTCAACAGAGAGCTGAGCAAGAAGCTGCCATTCCTGCCGGCACACATGTGCCATTATGCGGGCCTGGCGCACTGGCTGCGGGCTCTGCGCCGGCGCATCGACAGACCCCTAAAGGTGAGTATCCCACATCCATGGCAAGACCCCGTTCCAGCGTCCATCTCTCCCTGTCTCATGCCGCCATGTCAGGGGCCCTTTCTATCTCTGTCGAATGGGACAGAGCTCTCCTTGGGGGCCTGTTAGCACTGCCCCATAGTCAGCTGCAGAGGTGGCTCTTGGAGAGACATAAGAAAGCTCCTTCACCCCAAAGTCTGCCTGTCAGAGAGAGAGGGCAGGACTGACAACCCAGCCGACTCCTGGGCACTAGTTAGACCAATGTACCCATCTCGCCCAGTAGCCCTGCCTTCCTGGTGCATCGGGTCAGATCACTGGTCCGTGTAGTGTGCTATCCCTGCCTTCACACAGCACCGACCCAGACAAATGGTTCATCTCGTCGGATATCCCTGCCTCCGACAGGGGCCAACACCTACTGCTTCCAGGAGTAACATGCCACCCCCTTTCAGGCCAGCACTATCCTGTGTTGCTTGGGGGAGTGCGTGTGTGCGTGCAGACACATGTATGTTTGAAGCCATCCTGACGCTCAGCCAGGGACCCCCTTCCTCCCGGTATCTTGAAGACTTGGAATTTCTGCCCAAGCAATTGTCGTGGCAGATGTTGTTTTTGTTCATCTAACTACCTCATCTGTTTTTGACTCTTTGCCTCAATAACATTCTCTGTCAGTGAGTTCCTTTGACAGGTTTAATTCTACGTTGGGTAACAACAAAACAGCATTTCCAGCATCAATCACAAAACTTCCAGTATGTGCAGGCTTGCAACTGCCAAATCTAGGTCTGAAAATCACCTCTGCCTTTCCTACCTGCCCAGCCCAGGGCTTGGCATTCTGGGGCTCACCTCTCTTCTGTCTGGCAAACACCTCATGGCTCATGTTTCTCTGCCCTGCATTAGGGGTTAGTCATACAATCACGGGCTGCGCCAGCCCCAGCACATCGCTCTTGTGGGTACGCAGGAACTGATTGTAGGAATACCTCCTGCTCCTATTTCTCATCTTGAAGGATCTCAAAGCACTTTACAAGCTATAGACTTGCAATGATCGCTTAACACACCATGGAGAGGCAGTTCCCTTGGGGTGGAGCATTGCAGGAGTTTGCCAGCCGCACACCAGTGTTGCACAGGGGTAGCTAACCCAGCATTGACATGCAGCTGCCCCTGGCGTGGGACACACCCGCTGTTCAACAGTATTGCTGCACAGCAGTTTAAAACAGGACGCAAAGGAGAAGCCCTTGGCCGGCTGAAATTACAGGAGGAGTCACCCAGGATGGCGTTTGGCCAGGACATCACTTTTCTATCCAGGGCCCTCTACATATTCCCGCTTCTGTGCTGGGCTCTGCACAGCGTTGGAACTCCCTAGCGAGTAGAGACGGCTGGGGCCTCAAGAACACTTTCTTGGGGCATCCCAATTGGGGCTGTAGTTATATAGGGGTCATGCAGCCTCCACCTTCCTCAGTTTCTTCTGTTACCCCTTGAGAGTCCAGTGAGGAAGAGGGGAACAAGCAGGGCGAGAGGGGGTGGGCGGGGAGCTTGAGTAGGGAGAACTCCAGGGTCACAACTCTCATTTTGCATCTCCTCTGAAAGAGGGCACCTCCAGCACAGCTCTGACTCAGCCCTGCCGCTCACCCGTCAATTGCTTTTGGTTGCCCTAACGCCGTTTTTTTATTGGATGAATGAGCGGCTCCATGTGTGCGCGCATTGGTTTCTTTATCGCGCTGGTCTGAAAGAGCTGAATGTCCAGCGTGAATTTTATCTTCAGATTTCACTTGTTCTCCAAGCAGTCAGCTAATGGCCATGTTTGGGGAGTGCAGGGCTGGGACAGCAAGGGGCTGTGAGTGGGGACTGAGGGGCATCAGCAGAGGTAGGTGTTTGTGTCTGTGTGTGTGTGTGTGTAGTCCAGAGTTGCAATAGCCAGGGGGTGGGGAGGAGACCCTGCTGCACGTACCTATCAAGGGCCCGATCCATGGAGCCAGACTGATCGCACCAGCATGTGCCACAGCCATCCCTTTTACAGACCGAGCCACGCCTCTGCGCCTTGCTTTGTCGACCTGTTTTCCCAGCCTCGTATCCTTTTTGGGGACTCACCGTTGACCTGTCTGGAGACAGGCCCGTTCTGTGGGTTGGTGGGAGGAATGCACTGCATAGATCTGAATTGCTGATGGGGCTGGAAGCCTTACTCGTCTCGCCCTCCTTGCCCCCTTAGGATCATTGCTATGCTGTCCCCAGAGGAGAGGGCCTTGTTCAAGGAGCGGATCCAATACCTGGACAGGAAGATCCAGCCTGGTTTGAAGAAGCTGCACTGGTCACTGAAAGGGGCCAGTGCTGCCTTCATCAGTGAGTGCCGACTGCACGCCAGCAAGGTGAGCTTTCCTCTGACCTCCGTGGCCCTCACGCCCGACTAGCCAGCCCCAAGGCTCCATCCTTCCTCCACAGAGATCTCAATTAGCAGATGGTTAAGGGGTCTCCAGCTGCTGGCATCCCATTGATCTGTACTCTGCTCAGTCTGCCTAGGCTTAGGTGTAGCGGGAGAAACTCCGAACATGGGTGTTCTCTGCTTAATACGCATCTCTGGAGGTAGGGAGCAGAGAACCCAGCCTGGCAGACAACACCCCCCAGTTAGGGAGTGAGGAAGAAGTAGAGACAGGGAACCCTCTCTGCCCCCAGGATCCAGGTGGGGAGCAAAGGGAGAGCCTCCCACCCCTCAGCCTCATGCCTGCCTCGCCCAGGTGGAGCCGTAGCTGGTCAGTTTCACCTCGGTCAAACCGTGGGGCCCTAAGGTGCCTGATCAGAGTGCTCCCTGCCCTGAGCCTGCCTTGCGGCCACTGGCCCTCAGGTGCAGACCATTGTGAACGAATACAAGGCAGCCACCCTGGCCATCGCTCGCAGTGCCCAGCAGATCAGCGAGGCACTGCTGGTGCGGATCACCAGCAAGCGGGTCTACAATGACTTGGAGTTTGAGGAGGACCAGAAGGAGCACCGTGCCTGGGTGCAGCAGAAGCTGATGGATATCCACGAGGAGGTCACCAGCATCATGCGGCAAACCTATGAAGTCTTCAAACACGATAGCGCCGAGGTAAGGCCAGGCCCAGGCCAGGCAGCTCCCAGCAGGCCGTGCTCTGTCTGCCTCCTGTCACAGGTCCCAGCATGCAGTGCTTGGTTTTGATTCTGTCAGGAGACCTGTGTGTAAGGACCTGTGTTCTCAGAGACCTTCTTCTGCCACCTGCAACTTCTCCCTCTTCTCCAACAGCTGTCCCTGCCCACCCACCTATCTACCTGACTCCAATCACTTGCCTCCCTCCCGCACCACCGCCTCCCCAGCAGCACTGAAGGGTCAGGGCCCAGGTCATAGAGGTATTCTGGGTTCTTTTTCTGCCTTTGAAGCGTCAGAGCTCGGCCGCAGCCAGAGATGGAACACAGGGCCAATGCTTTCTGGTGGTCCAGAGAATCCTCTCTCTAGCTGCCTGGCTGGTGGGTTTAACTCACCTGCTCAGTGCCCCACCAATCACCAGATTTGGGGTCAGGAAGGAATTTCCCCCCCAGGTCAGATTGGCAAGGACCTTGGCATTTTTAGCATCCTCGGCAGGATGGGGCATGGATTGCCTGCTGAGATCATCTGGGCATGCCTCACCTAGTCAGTTCCCGGTCGTCGCAGGGGCTTTGGACTTGGCTGGCTCGTCGGTCTTGCCCGTTTTCTCCCTGTAGGGCCCAACAGTTTAGTCTTACGAAGACTGAGGTACTTTAGTCTAACTCTGTATAAGGGCACTAGGTGAAATGTAATGATCTGTGATATACAGCAGGCCCTTAGGGCTTAAATTCTGTGGCCCTCAGTTTCTTTCTGCAGCAAGTTGTGGGCATACGGCCTGTCATAAATATAAAGGGAAGGGTAAACCCCTTTAAAATCCCTCCTGGCTAGACGAAAAATCCTCTCACCTGTAAAGGGTTAAGAAGCTAGGATAACCTCGCTGGCACCTGACCAAAATGACCAATGAGGAGACAAGATACTTTCAAAAGCTGGGGGGAGGAAAAAACAAAGAGTCTGTCTGTGTGATGCTTTTGCCGGGGCAGAACAGGAATGGAGTCTTAGAATTTAGTAAGTAATCTAGCTAGATATGCGTTAGATTATGATTTCTTTAAATGGCTGAGAAATTAAGCTGTGCTGAATAGAATGGATATTCCTGTCTGTGTGTCTTTTTGTAACTTAAGGTTTTGCCGAGAGGGATTCTCTATGTTTTGAATCTAATTACCCTGTAAGGTATTTACCATCCTGATTTTACAGAGGTGATTCTTTTTTACTTTTTACTTCTATTAAAATCCTTCTTTTCAGAAACTGAATGCTTTTTCATTGTTCTTAAGATCTAAGGTTTGGGTCTGTGGTCACCTATGCAAATTGGTGAGGATTTTTACCAAACCTTCCCCAGGAAGTGGGGTGCAAGGGTTGGAAGGATTTTGGAGGGAAAGACGTTTCCAAACAATGCTTTCCTAATAAATAAACCCAGATAAACGTTTAGTGGTGGCAGTGGAAGTCCAAGGGCAAAGGGTAAAATAGTTTGTACCTTGGGGAAGTTTTAACCTAAGCTGGTAAAAGTAAGCTTAGGGGGTCTTTCATGCAGGTCCCCACATCTGTACCCTAGAGTTTAGAGTGGGGAAGGAACCTTGACACGGCCCCTCTGGGCATGGCATGAGGTGACATTAGATTAGGGAGGAGGAGGTTGAGTTGCCCAGCAACTTGTGCCAGCATCCCGCTGCTCTATTTTACCCTGCCCCAGTGCCCCAGCATCTGGCACTACTTCCGACAACAGAGTAGGACATTCCCTGGTTGCTTCTACCCAAATGAGTGGCAGTGAAACAGTTAAATCTGGTGTCATTTAATTTAGCACTAGCCTTTGGTGCTAACCCCCACTGAGATGAATGGGAGCAGTTCCCACCTTTCCAAGGTGGACAGACCGAGGAGCTACTTGGGTCACGTAGCAAAGGTCACCTTTGCAGCCAGAAGGGCCAGTGGCCAGAGCCAGGAGCACAGTTCTGCAGCATTCACTGTCTTTTACCCTGGCTGCCCCTCGCTCTGGTGGCTCCTCCTTGTCTACGCTGCCTTTCTCAGCTGGCTTGTCTCTCCTCTCAGGTGCAGCAGTACTGGATGGCCTACACCATCAAGATGAACAGAATGATGGAAGAGGCCTTCAGGCTCAGTGTCAAATGGTCCCTACTGGAACTTTCCAAGGCCATCAATGGAGATGGCAAGACTACGCCTAACCCCCTGTTCAGGGTCAAGGTGATCCTGCAGGACAACTACCCGGCGCCATCTGCACAGGTGAGCCCTTCCACTACAGCTTCCAATCCACTGCAGCCCTCAGACACCCAGCTGAGCCCTGCCCCAAGGTCCCAGCCAGGAATTAGCAGCATGTCGGGGAGGGGTTAAGGCAGGAATTGAAAATGGTTCTAGGTCTGGGGCTTGCTGTGTTCAGTCCTGAATTTGTGTCCCCGCCAAAGCACAGCTTGACCCAGGGCCGGGGAGAGAGTTCAGAGCCAATATTACGCATGCCATCAGGGTCAGAAATGAATGCTGGGAGGCTGGGATTCCCAGCTGCTCAGTCGTGCCAGGATAACACATTCACTTCAAACCTTGTCCAGGACAAGATATTTGACCTTAAAATCACGGCTGCCTATTACCTTCTTGCTTTTCTTTCTCCCTCAACGGGCAGCTGCGTGGGCTAATCCCACCCCCCCAGGACCCTGGGTAAATCCACAGGTGACAGCTGCCTGCGCTGTCATAGCTTCCCTGCTCTTGTTACCCGAGCTAGCTGGAGCAATCAAAGCTAGCTCGGGTCTGTCTACACGTGCTGCAGTCAGACCTCTCCACTGCAGTGTAGACAGACCCTCAGAGCCGGGCAAGCTGACCTTAGTGCCAGAGCAGCACCAAGCAGCTGCAGAAGGGCTTGTGCTGCAAGGGGGGTGGCCAGGGGACAAGGGAGCATGGCCCGATCATCCCTGTGGCCTGTCCTAGCTCTTCCTGGCTGGCAGCACGGGCCCGTGGTGCCTTTGACCACTACTGTGGCTTTGTTGAGTCTTGTGTTGGAAATACGAGTTGTCATAAATATAAAGGGAAGGGTAACCACCTTTCTGTACACAGTGCTATAAAATCCCTCCTGGCCAGAGGCAAAGTCCTTTTACCTGTAAAGAGTTGAGAAGCTCAGGTAACCTGGCTGGCACCTGACCCAAAATGACCAATGAGGGGACAAGATACTTTCAAATCTGGAGGAGGGGGAAAGGCTTTTGTCTGTCTGTGTGATACCTTTGCCGGGAACAGATCAAGGATGCAAGCCCACCAACTCCTGTAAAGTTAGTAAGTAATCTAGCTAGAAAATGCATTAGGTTTTCTTTGTTTTGGCTTGTGAAATTCACTGTGCTGGAGGAAATGTGTATTCCTGTTTTTGTGCCTTTTTGTAACTTAAGGTTGTGCCTAGAGGGATTCTCTATGTTTTGAATCTGACTGCCTGTAAGATTATCTTCCATTCTGATCTTACAAAGTTGTTCTCTCTTATCTTTTTTTTTTTGTTCTTCTTATAAAGTTCTGTTTTTTAAGACTCTGACTGGGTTTTTTGGGTCTTAAAAATCCAAGGCTGGTTTGTGCTGATCTTGTTTATTCTCAAGCCTCCCCAGGATAGGGGGTATAAGGGCTTGGGGGGATATTTTGGGGAAATAGGAACTCCAAGTGGTCCTTTCCCTGTTCTTTGTCTAAATCACTTGGTGGTGGCAGCATACTGTTCAAGGACAAGGTGAAATTTCTGCCTTGGGAAAGTTTTTAACCTAAGGTGGTAAAAATAAGCTTAGGGGGTCTTTTATGAGGGTCCCCACATCTGTACCCCAGAGTTCAGAGTGGGGAGGGAATCCTGACATGAGCCAGTGCAGATCATCCCCAGGAACAAGAGACCCATAAAAGTGGCTTTAAGCCACCTTTGCCCTGGTCTTGCCCCAAGCAGAGCTGTTGGACTGGGGGAGTTGGCCTGTAACCTCTAGCTGCTGTGTGTGGGAGTGAGGAGAGGAAGGGGGTAGCAAGATGGAAATCAGAATGGTGGGATTTTCAGGTCCAGGATCTTGCAGCCTGCCACTGCAAGGGCTTTTGCATATGTGGGAATGGAATAGATTTTCCAGTGCTCACCCCGTGGATCGGTTTGGGTTCGCTGAGCAGTTGTTGCCTCTCTTCTGGGTTGGGTTCCTCTCTCTACTGGACCCGCTGTTTTGTGTTTCCAGTGGAGTTTTCCCCAAGTCTGGCCCAGCTCGTGAATATGGTCAATAACATCAGCAGCCACCTCATCACCAGCATCTCTGTCTTCCACCACCTGCCGGAGATCCTGACCAAACGCAGATTCCTCCGTGTCATAAATATAAAGGGAAGGGTAAACCCCTTTAAAATCCCTCCTGGCCAGAGGAAATCTCCTCTCACCTGTAAAGGGTTAAGAAGTTAAAGGTAACCTCGCTGGCACCTGACCAAAATGACCAATGAGGAGACAAGATACTTTCAAAAGCTGGGAGGAGGGAGAGAAACAAAGGGTATGTGGGTCTGTCTATATTTTGTCTTTGCCGGGGATAGACCAGGAATGAAGCCTTAGAACTTTTAGTAAGTAATCTAGCTAGGTACGTGTTAGATTATGATTTCTTTAAATGGCTGAGAAAAGAATTGTGCTGAATAGAATAACTATTTCTGTCTGTGTATCTTTTTTGTAACTTAAGGTTTTTGCCTAGAGGGGTTCTCTATGTTTTGAATCTAATTACCCTGTAAGGTATCTACCATCCTGACTTTACAGGGGGGATTTTTTTTTATTATTTCTATTTACTTCTATTTCTATTAAAAGTCTTTTTGTAAGAAAACTGAATGCTTTTTCATTGTTCTCAGATCCAAGGGTTTGGGTCTGTGGTCACCTATGCAAATTGGTGAGGCTTTTTATCCAACATTTCCCTGAAAAGGGGGGGTGCAAGTGTTGGGAGGATTGTTCATTGCTCTTAAGATCCAAGGGTCTGGGTCTGTAGTCACCTAGGCAAATTGGTGAGGCTTTTTACCAAACCTTGTCCAGGAAGTGGGGTGCAAGGTTTTGGGAAGTATTTTGGGGGGAAAGACGTGTCCAAACAGCTCTTCCCCAGTAACCAGTATTTGTTTGGTGGTGGTAGCGGCCAATCCAAGGACAAAAGGGTGGAATATTTTGTACCTTGGGGAAGTTTTGACCTAAGCTGGTAAAGATAAGCTTAGGAGGTTTTTCATGCAGGTCCCCACATCTGTACCCTAGAGTTCAGAGTGGGGAGGAACCTTGACACTCGGCGATCCCATCTCGGTTCTCGTGGGTAAGGAGACCTCTCCTGCACTCACACGCTCCCTGTGGGGGCCCTGCAGCTCAGTCTAAAGGAGTCTGCAGCTGCCTTGCCGAGTTGTGCACCCACACGTCTTGTTCCCTGCAGCCCCATGTTCAGGCACTTCCTGGGTAGACCCGGGCTCTGAGTCTCACCGCTGTGGGATTGAAAACCCAGTGTAGTGATACCCTCTGTGTTCAGACCACAACAAACCGGCTGTGGTAACTTGGCTGGATCCTTTCTCCCACCCTATCCCTGGAGGAGACGATTCCCCAGCCTGGTATTCAGCTGTCATTCCCCCTTAGCTAACACTGTGGCACTTGGTAGCTGGCTTAGCAGCTACTGCGAGTCACATGTTGAGTCTAGACAGACATTGCCTGAATATAGCCTGCATCTGTCATGGAACGAGTTCCTGCCTGTGTACACCCAACCCCCTAGAAGTCATTTCCCCTTTCCGTGCCTCAGTTTCCTCCCCTTCTAACATAGGGACAATATTTCCCAGGGGACTGGTGAGGCTTTGCAAAACCAGCATGGAAGAGAAGCAAGGGGTTCTGATTGACTAGGACTGGCTGTTTGGGAATCGAAACAACTGGTCACTGTTCTGTTTATCCTCCCTCCGCACTCAGAGTGTGATGAAGATATCAAGAAAATCCAGGCACTGATCAGTGGTGGCATGCAAGCAAACGCCATGCACCTCCAGGCATACCTGAAGACCTGGGATGTGTACCGTGAGATCTGGGAGGTCAGAAAGGACTCCTTCATTAACCGCTACCAGCAGCTCAACCCATTCATGTCTTTCTTCGATGCGGACACTGCTCGGTAAGGGAGGACCTGTGTCCATGGATGCTCGAATCCTGCAATGCCCTTCATTGAACAGACGGGTCTCTTGTACCAGTAACGATGAGGGCCAAGACCCTTCAGATTCAGGGAAGTCCGCCCTCTTACCCTTCTGAAATGGACAGAGTTCACAAGCTAAGTCGGGCCCGGCCTGTTTAATATTGAATGTGAGACCCCAAGGAAAATCAGAGTCCTGCCGAGCAGGGTGGATGGGTCTGTAGGGGGCCCCTTGAGGTGCCAGAGAGCAGGATGGGTGGGTCGGTAGGGGGCGCTCTCCCCACAGACAGCACTGATCCCCGTGAGGTGCCAGGGAGCAGTGTGGGTGGGTCAGTAGGGGGCCCACCCTGTTTCTTCCCACCCAACTCCTTTAGTGTGAAGAGTCTCCGAGAAAGGGCTGTAGGAGGCGGAATTGGGCGGGAAGAAACAGGGCGGGCGTGGGGACGTGGGGGAAGGAGTCGGGGCGGGGCCTGAGGCAGAGTGGGGGGGCTGCGCACCCCCTGGGCCTGGAGGAATCCGGCGCCTATGGCTGTACTCGCCTTCCCAGTTCCAGGTCTCAGCTCAGGAGGGAATGCTCCTCCCTAACCTCGGAGATCAGCTGCACCCAGAACAATTGGAAATCTTTTATTAGAGATCAAACCCAGTTAAAGGGGTGCACCAGTCTGCACCCCAGCCATTCCGGGCATTTATCTGTCCTGGAGCAGCAGTGACACCTGGTGGCCAGTCGGGGTAAGGCACGGACGGTTTCCCCTAAAGCTGCAGTGACACCTGGTGGCCAGTCGGGGTAAGGCACGGACGGTTTCCCCTAGAGCGGCAGTGACACCTGGTGGCCAGTCGGGGTAAGGCACGGACGGTTTCCCCTAGAGCCGCAGTGACACCTGGTGGCCAGTCGGGGTAAGGCACGGACGTTTTCCCCTAGAGCGGCAGTGACACCTGGTGGCCAGTCGGGGTAAGGCACGGACGGTTTCCCCTAAAGCTGCAGTGACACCTGGTGGCCAGTCGGGGTAAGGCACGGACGGTTTCCCCTAGAGCGGCAGTGACACCTGGTGGCCAGTCGGGGTAAGGCACGGACGGTTTCCCCTAGAGCGGCAGTGACACCTGGTGGCCAGTCGGGGTAAGGCACGGACGTTTTCCCCTAGAGCGGCAGTGACACCTGGTGGCCAGTCGGGGTAAGGCACGGACGGTTTCCCCTAAAGCTGCAGTGACACCTGGTGGCCAGTCGGGGTAAGGCATGGACGGTTTCCCCTAGAGCGGCAGTGACACCTCGTGGCCAGTCGGGGTAAGGCACGGACGGTTTCCCCTAGAGCTGCAGTGACACCTGCTGCCCAGTTGGGGTAAGGCACGGACGGTTTCCCCTAGAGCTGCAGTGACACCTGCTGCCCAGTCGGGGTAAGGCACGGATGGTTTCCCCTAGAGCCGCAGTGACACCTGGTGGCCAGTCGGGGTAAGGCACGGATGGTTTCCCCTAGAGCCGCAGTGACACCTGGTGGCCAGTCGGGGTAAGGCACGGACGGTTTCCCCTAGAGCCGCAGTGACACCTGCTGCCCAGTCGGGGTAAGGCATGGACGGTTTCCCCTAGAGCCGCAGTGACACCTGGTGGCCAGTCGGGGTAAGGCACGGACGTTTTCCCCTAGAGCGGCAGTGACACCTGGTGGCCAGTCGGGGTAAGGCACGGACGGTTTCCCCTAAAGCTGCAGTGACACCTGGTGGCCAGTCGGGGTAAGGCACGGACGGTTTCCCCTAGAGCGGCAGTGACACCTGGTGGCCAGTCGGGGTAAGGCACGGATGGTTTCCCCTAGAGCCGCAGTGACACCTGGTGGCCAGTCGGGGTAAGGCACGGACGGTTTCCCCTAGAGCCGCAGTGACACCTGCTGCCCAGTCGGGGTAAGGCATGGACGGTTTCCCCTAGAGCCGCAGTGACACCTGGTGGCCAGTCGGGGTAAGGCACGGACGTTTTCCCCTAGAGCGGCAGTGACACCTGGTGGCCAGTCGGGGTAAGGCACGGACGGTTTCCCCTAAAGCTGCAGTGACACCTGGTGGCCAGTCGGGGTAAGGCACGGACGGTTTCCCCTAGAGCGGCAGTGACACCTGGTGGCCAGTCGGGGTAAGGCACGGATGGTTTCCCCTAGAGCCGCAGTGACACCTGGTGGCCAGTCGGGGTAAGGCACGGACGGTTTCCCCTAGAGCCGCAGTGACACCTGCTGCCCAGTCGGGGTAAGGCACGGACGGTTTCCCCTAGAGCCGCAGTGACACCTGGTGGCCAGTCGGGGTAAGGCACGGACGTTTTCCCCTAGAGCGGCAGTGACACCTGGTGGCCAGTCGGGGTAAGGCACGGACGGTTTCCCCTAAAGCTGCAGTGACACCTGGTGGCCAGTCGGGGTAAGGCACGGACGGTTTCCCCTAGAGCGGCAGTGACACCTGGTGGCCAGTCGGGGTAAGGCACGGATGGTTTCCCCTAGAGCCGCAGTGACACCTGGTGGCCAGTCGGGGTAAGGCACGGACGGTTTCCCCTAAAGCGGCAGTGACACCTGGTGGCCAGTCGGGGTAAGGCACGTATGGTTTCCCCTAGAGCGGCAGTGACACCTGGTGGCCAGTCGGGGTAAGGCACGGACGGTTTCCCCTAGAGCTGCAGTGACACCTGGTGGCCAGTCGGGGTAAGGCACGGATAGTTTCCCCTAAAGCTGTAGTGACACCTGGTGGCCAGTCGGGGTAAGGCACGGACGGTTTCCCCTAAAGCTGCAGTGACACCTGGTGGCCAGTCGGGGTAAGGCACGGACGGTTTCCCCTAGAGCGGCAGTGACACCTGGTGGCCAGTCGGGGTAAGGCACGGACGGTTTCCCCTAAAGCTGCAGTGACACCTGGTGGCCAGTCGGGGTAAGGCACGGACGGTTTCCCCTAGAGCGGCAGTGACACCTGGTGGCCAGTCGGGGTAAGGCACGGACGGTTTCCCCTAGAGCAGCAGTGACACCTGGTGGCCAGTCGGGGTAAGGCACGGACGGTTTCCCCTAGAGCGGCAGTGACACCTGGTGGCCAGTCGGGGTAAGGCACGGACGGTTTCCCCTAGAGCGGCAGTGACACCTGGTGGCCAGTCGGGGTAAGGCACGGACGGTTTCCCCTAAAGCTGCAGTGACACCTGGTGGCCAGTCGGGGTAAGGCATGGACGGTTTCCCCTAGAGCGGCAGTGACACCTCGTGGCCAGTCGGGGTAAGGCACGGACGTTTTCCCCTAGAGCCACAGTGACACCTGCTGCCCAGTCGGGGTAAGGCACGGACGGTTTCCCCTAGAGCCGCAGTGACACCTGGTGGCCAGTCGGGGTAAGGCACGGACGGTTTCCCCTAGAGCGGCAGTGACACCTGGTGGCCAGTCGGGGTAAGGCACGGACGGTTTCCCCTAGAGCGGCAGTGACACCTGGTGGCCAGTCGGGGTAAGGCACGGACGGTTTCCCCTAGAGCGGCAGTGACACCTGGTGTCCAGTCGGGGTAAGGCACGGACGGTTTCCCCTAGAGCTGCAGTGACACCTGGTGGCCAGTCGGGGTAAGGCACAGACGATTTCCCCTAGAGCTGCAGTGACACCTGCTGGCCAGTTGGGGTAAGGCAGAAAGAGCGTTTCCAAGAGACGAGTAGTGACAAGCTGTGGGCAGCAGGGGGCAGCGGCAGCCTATTCCCAGTGGGGTGGGGGAGGGGCTGATGCAGCTGCTGTGTCAGCCACATTATGGCTGCTGAGTCCCTGTCACTCTCCGTGGCCCCATCTCCTGTGGCTCCTCCGTGAAGTGTCAGCCACGCCAGCTCCCCTCTGAGGCCTCCCCCGCCCAGGCCACAGGCCAGAAGGCAGAGCTGGACAGGGCGGATGGGGTGGTGCCAGGAATGCCAGGGGTGCTGGGATAAAGGAGGAGCAGGTGTCAATTTCAGAAAGAGGAGCGCATATCAGGACAACATAACTTCCGGTCACTGTTCCCGGTTGGACTATAAAGGAGAGCTTACCAGGAAAACGTAACTTCTGCTTCCTGTTCCTGGTCACGCAGAGCCCATTGGCCGGCTGGGCTGTGCCCTGTACCCCCTCATTGAGTCTGCAGCTCAAAGCGATTAGGGTTGTGTCCTGACCCTCTGCCACGGGACGGTCGTGCCTAGTGACTCGTGCCTAGTGACTCGTGCCTAGTGACTCGTGCCTAGTGACTCGTGCCTAGTGACTCGTGCCTGCTCCTGAGGGATTTCTCATGGAGTCTTAGAATCATAGAATATCAGGGTTGGAAGGGACCCCAGAAGGTCATCTAGTCCAACCCCCTGCTCAAAGCAGGACCAATTCCCAGTTAAATCATCCCAGCCAGGGCTTTGTCAAGCCTGACCTTAAAAACCTCTAAGGAAGGAGATTCTACCACCTCCCTAGGTAACGCATTCCAGTGTTTCACCACCCTCTTAGTGAAAAAGTTTTTCCTAATATCCAATCTAAACCTCCCCCATTGCAACTTGAGACCATTACTCCTCGTTCTGTCATCTGCTACCATTGAGAACAGTCTAAAGCCATCCTCTTTGGAACCCCCTTTCAGGTAGTTGAAAGCAGCTATCAAATCCCCCCTCATTCTTCTCTTCTGCAGACTAAACAATCCCAGCTCCCTCAGCCTCTCTTCATAAGTCATGTGCTCTAGACCCCTAATCATTTTTGTTGCCCTTCGCTGGACTCTCTCCAATTTATCCACATCCTTCTTGTAGTGGGGGGCCCAAAACTGGACACAGTACTCCAGATGAGGCCTCACCAGTGTCGAATAGAGGGGAACGATCACATCCCTCGATCTGCTGGCTATGCCCCTACTTATACATCCCAAAATGCCATTGGCCTTCTTGGCAACAAGGGCACACTGTTGACTCATATCCAGCTTCTCGTCCACTGTCACCCCTAGGTCCTTTTCCGCAGAACTGCTGCCTAGCCATTCGGTCCCTAGTCTGTAGCGGTGCATTGGATTCTTCCATCCTAAGTGCAGGACCCTGCACTTATCCTTATTGAACCTCATCAGATTTCTTTTGGCCCAATCCTCCAATTTGTCTAGGTCCTTCTGTATCCTATCCCTCCCCTCCAGCGTATCTACCGCTCCTCCCAGTTTAGTATCATCTGCAAATTTGCTGAGAGTGCAATCCACACCATCCTCCAGATCATTTATGAAGATATTGAACAAAACCGGCCCCAGGACCGACCCCTGGGGCACTCCACTTGACACCGGCTGCCAACTAGACATGGAGCCATTGATCACTACCCGTTGAGCCCGACAATCTAGCCAGCTTTCTACCCACCTTATAGTGCATTCATCTAGCCCATACTTCCTTAACTTGCTGACAAGAATACTGTGGGAGACCGTGTCAAAAGCTTTGCTAAAGTCAAGAAACAATACATCCACTGCTTTCCCTTCATCCACAGAACCAGTAATCTCATCATAAAAGGCGATTAGATTAGTCAGGCATGACCTTCCCTTGGTGAATCCATGCTGACTGTTCCTGATCACTTTCCTCTCATGTAAGTGCTTCAGGATTGATTCTTTGAGGACCTGCTCCATGATTTTTCCAGGGACTGAGGTGAGGCTGACTGGCCTGTAGTTCCCAGGATCTTCAAATAAAAGAAGTTCGGATTCTGGCCTTATCATTTAAAACAAGGCGGGTCATAAAAATTACAAATAGTAACTCATTCCTGATAAGTGCAGGTGATAAATTTCTCACGAATTTTTCACCTTAAAGCCATTAGGATTCTGTCTTGTTAATTTGGTAGATATCAGTACATGATGTTACAAACAAAAACCTCATTAAAATTACAGTTACAGAAAAGCAAAACTCATTACTGACCATTGCAGGTGGGAAATTTCTCATAGAATCTTCTTTATAAAGCAGTTAGAATGACGTCTGGAGAATTTGGGCTACATTGGTCCATGGAAATTACAAAAAACAGAAGGTCATTACTGATGAGTGTTTGTGACAATTTTCTCATGGAAACTTCACCAGGATTCTGACCTGATCATTTGAAACAGATGAGTTCGTGAAAATTATAAGCTAAGAACACAATTCTTTCTCTTTGTTTGTAGTTTCCTCACTGCTTTAAAAAGATTCGTCGAGAAATTTCTCACTCGCAATGGTCAGTAATGAGTTTTGTTTTTGTCTGTAATTGTAATGTTCTCTACCAAATGACCAGGACAGAATCCTAATGGCTTTTAGGTGAAGAATTCATGAGAAATATATCACCCACACTGAACAGCAATAAAATTATCTTTTTTTGTAATTTTCATGATCCGATCAACCCTATAGTCTCAGTACAGAGTCATACCCAATTTAAAATTAAAAGTCCATTATAATTTTCGCCACCAGTGTTCAGTAATGATTTTTGGTTTTGATTTTAATATTCATGAACCAATCTCTGCCAAATGATCAGGACATTATCCTATTGGGTTTTTGATTATGCTTCCAGGAGAAATTAATCACATGCACTGATCAGTAATGACTTTCTCTTTTTCTGGATTTTTTCACTAACCAATCTATCACAGAGGCTGAGAACACAATAATAACTGGTTTAAAATTAAGGTTCTCTCAAAAATTTATCACCCACAATGTTCAGTAATGGTAAATTTCATGAACCAATCTGTTCCAAATTATAGGGACAGAGTCCTCATGGCCTTGAGATATTTGTCAATAGCACTGAGCAGTAACGAGATTTTCTTTGTTTGTAAGCTATCTGAGCTCTCCCAGCTTTCTCATTTCAACCAGTAGTTATGCTATGTTTACCTAGCTTCCAATGTGGGGCTTAAAATAGATCTTTAAATTAAAAAAACATGTCTAACAATTGTGTAACTATATCAAGTATTTTTCTCTCTAAAGGAGGACTAATCTTTTGATCTAGGGAGATGACTGAAACTGGTCATTGCAGTGCTACATTTACTGTCTATTCATTGACCTTGTACAACATCATTGCTTTGATACTTCACTATTATCCAAAAAAAATTTAATCATCAATTATCAGTAATGAGATTCTCTTTGCTTATAATTTTCAAATTGCCAAATGATGAGAACAGACTCCCAGCTGTTTTAGTATGAAGATTCTCCAGGAAAGGGCTGGAGCACCCTCTGGGGCTCTATGAGTTCCTGACCCTGCCTTTCGGCCTCAAGGGAGCGCCGGCCACCTTCCAGCGCCTGGTGGACCAGCTACTGAGGGGGATGGAGAGTTTTGCCGTGGCGTATATTGATGAAATCTGTGTCTTTAGCCAGACCTGGGAGGACCACTTGTCCAGGTTAGACAAGTGCTGGACCGACTCCAGGAGGCTGAGCTGACCA
Source organism: Natator depressus (assembly GCF_965152275.1). NCBI lineage: Eukaryota > Metazoa > Chordata > Testudines > Cheloniidae > Natator > Natator depressus. The sequence goes on from NC_134261.1 coordinate 3,248,233, forward strand.
TAAAAGCTGAGAAGTGCAAGGTGGGGATGGCGGAAGTATCTTACCTGGGCCGTTGGGTGGGGAGCGGCCGCCTAAAGCCGGAACCAGCTAAGGTGGAGGAGATCAGAGACTGGCCCGCTCCCCACATGAAAAAGCAGGTCCAAGCCTTTATTGGGTTGGCAGGATACTATCAAAGGTTTGTGCCCCGCTTTAGCGCCATAGCCACCCCCATCACTGAGCTATGCAAGAAGGGGAAGCCAGACAAGGTGGTCTGGACCGAGCAGTGCCAGGAGGCTTTCCGGGCGCTGAAGGAGGCTCTCATCAGTGGCCCAGTGTTAATGCAGGAGGATGAAAAGGGGGAGAGACACCCCATCGTGTACCTGAGCAAGAAGTTGCTACCCTGGGAGCGACACTACGCGGCCATCGAGAAGGAGTGCCTGGCCATGGTGTGGGCCCTCAAGAAACTAGAGCCCTATCTCTTCGGACGACACTTCACCGTGTACACCGACCACTCTCCCCTGACCTGGCTGCACCAGATGAAAGGAGCCAACGCCAAACTCCTGAGATGGAGCCTGCTCCTGCAGGATTACAACATGGACATGGTCCACGTGAAGGGAAGTGCCAACCTGATAGCGGATGCGCTGTCCCAGAGAGGGGGCCCTGAACTTCCCCAGGTCACTGGACAGAGTGACCCCGCTCAGTTCAGTCTTGAAGGGGGGAGAGATGAGACGCAGCAGGGAGCGGGGAGTGTTGACCTGGGAATGTGGCAGGGGAGTTTCACTGGGGATGGGAGACCTGAGAGCCTGTAACCTGAGTCAGGAGGGGGAGGGGGAAGTAACACCTCTGCCCGGGAAACTTGGCAAAGGCTGAAGGAGGGAGCCTGCGGGGGGGGCGGGGGTTAGTTTCAGTTTGGTGCTGGGTTGTGGAATGCAGGGAACCCCAGGGCTGGGGTCTAAGCTCCCTGCTCCCCTAGAAGGACTTGACTGAGGGGTCCTGGGTGTCCCCACAAGCTCTGTTTTGGACTGTGTTCCTGTTGTCCAATAAATCTTTTGTTTTACTGGCTGGCTGAGAGTCACAGTGAATCCCAGGAAGAGGGGTGCAGGCCCCGGACTCCCTTACACTCTGTGACAACTGGTGGCAAAGGTGGGATAGCAGTGACACCTGGTGGCCAGTCAGGGTAAGGCACTGACTGTTTTTACCCTGGAGAAGCAGTGACACCTGGTGGCCAGTCACGGCAATACACAAAGAGCATTTCCAAGAGACTAGTAGTGACAAGCTGTGGCCAGCAGGGGTAGCACCAGCCTCTTCCCGGTGAGGGGGGCCGAAGTGGAGTAAGTAGAAGATTGTGTGCGCTGCACCCCCCTCCCTCCCCATGACTTCCTGTTATTCTCTCTTGCCCCACCTCCTGTGGCTCCTCAGTGAAGTGTCAGCCCCGCCTCCTGCCCTTTGTGGCCCCATCCCCTGCTCAGGTCAGAGGCCAGGAGGCAGAGCTGGACAGGGTGGGGCGGCTGCTGCACTAGCTGGTGCCAGGGATATCCGGGACAGTGGTGGTGGCAGTGAGCCGCTCGTGAGTCACGCCCTGGGGCCACATCATTTCCAGTTTCTGCCCAGGTTGCACTCTACAGGCGCGTGCACAAGGGCAACATAACTTCCGCTCCCCGTTCCTGGTCAGGCAGTGCCCGCTGCTCGTCTGGGCCCTGCCCCGCACCCCTGGTGCTGCCGAGCCCGGTGAGCGATGTCCAGCCCAGGTCAGGTGTGGGTCTGGGGCTCCTGGGGGACCAGCCCTAGACCCCGCAGCTGCAGCCCACCCCGCTCGGCCCCTCTGGCTGTGATGCCTCCACGGCCTGTTCCCCAGCGCCCGGGCGGGGCCCTGCTCGAGGGCACCAGGGTTGGCACCAGCCCGGCCAGACCCTGCCTGGGCCCAGCCGTGTAAAGGCCCCGGCCCGGCCCTCCGAGCCCTGGGGAATCCCCGAGCACAAAGTCTGCAGCATAAACAAGCGTCCAGAGTTACCCCGAGGGCACCGAGACAAGCAGCCTTCAGAGTGGTGTGGTGGAACTGGGGTCAAGTGGGGTCATCATCAGCATGACTGGCTGAGCCCAAGGGCCGGTGCAACCACTAGGCGAACTAGGCAGTCGCCTAGGGGGCCAAGTGGCTGGGGGCGCCAAAAAGCGGTGCCCTGGCTCGGCAGGGAGGAGCCACCTTCTGGAGGCACCGGAGAGCCAGAGCGTCGGCTTGCGGGGGCAGCGAGCCCCAGCCATGGAGGAGCCGGCATGGCGCAGGGGGGCAGCATGCAAAGGCCGCAGCGCCGCCAGTGGGGAGCAGCCGCACCCCCCTGCCCCTCCTGCCCAGGCTGAGGCCCGGCTTTCCCCCTCCCAGCCCCCCGGGGGCTCCTGCGGCGGATGCATGCGGGCGGTGGCCCCCGTCCGCCCCCCGGCTCCCCCCTCGCCGCGCTCGGGTTCTGCGGCTCCCGGGCATGTGAGCCACTGCTGCCCCAGCACTCTGCCGGGGAGGGGCTGTGCGCGCGGCAGCCCGGCAGCGTGTTTGTCTCCGGGTGGAGCCAGCGTCTGACCGGCATGGCCAGGGGGCAGTCAGGGAGCAGGGGGAGGGTTGGATGGGTTGGAAGTTCTGGGGGTCCTGTCAGGGGACAGGGGTGTGGATAAGGGTTGGGGCAGCCAGGGGACAGGTAGGGGGGAGAGTCCTAGGAGGGGAGTTAGGGTGGGGGGGTCCCAGGAGGGGACAGTCAGGGGACAAGGAGCGGGCGGGATTGGGGGTTCTGAGGGGGTCAGTCGGGGGGTGGGAAGAGGGAGGGAGTGGATGAGGGCAGGACTAGGGCAGGGCTTTCCCCCTCCCCCCGTCCTCTTTTTTGATTGTTGAAATATGGTAACCCCAGGTGAGGGGGGAGCCGGGGGGCGCACAGGGTCCGGCGTCCACATGCATCCACTGCAGCCTGCAGAAGCCCCTGGTGGGGGGTGCCAAGCTGCAGGAGGGGCGGGGGGTGTGGCTGCTCCCCAGTAGTGGCGCCGCCGCCTTTGCAGGGCTGCTGCCCCCCTGCGCCTCGCCGGCTCCTCCACGGCTGGGGCTCACCGCCACCGCAAGCAGGACGCTCTGGCTCTCCCAGTGCCTCTGGAAGGCAGCTCCTCCCTGCTGAGCTGCTGCATTGGCCCAACCCAGCAAGGCCAGTGAGTGGACTTGGGGTGGGGGCCACTGGGGTGGGGTGGGGAGGGCTCGTAGGGGGGCTGTGCACCCTCCAGGGGGCGGGGAGGGGGGAACCTGGTCTGGGGAGCAGCCCCTGGGCACAACTGGCCCCTGGGCAGGCTGGCCCTGGGGTCTATAAAGGCTCGTTGGGATTTGCCCCTTGAACCAATGTGCGGGGGGGGGGGAGCGGGGTTGCAAGGTGGAAGTTTCGCCTAGCTCTGCTGAGCCCCTCTGCAGGGCTTGTCCTTCACAGGAGTGTGTTGTCAGCCCCAGATTACCAACTGGGAGACAACCAGAGACCTCTTTCTAATAGCCGTTGACTCGCGCGCGCGGGGGGGGGTTGTGATGGAGGCTTTACGGAGTAGGAAGCTACTGTACCACCTCAGCTTGTTTGCTTTTCTTCTTCAATAGCCTTAGCCCAAGGCAAAGCAGACAGACGCTCTCTAAGGATAGAAAACTGCGTGTTTCATACTAAATCTACAAAAATGGGGTCCAAAACCCTCCTTATTTAGAATAATAAGGAAACTGACCCTTGCAATTATTAGTAATAAAGCATTCAGGGAAGCTCCAAATTATTAATCAATTGTTTATAAAACACATTTCATATTGAACTTGCTTTCAGGCAAAAACCAAAGCTCTCTCAGCTTTCTGCATTTCAAACATTAATTATCCTATGTTTACCTAGCTTCCAATATGGGGCTTAAAATAGATCTTTGAATTAAAAAATGTGTCTAACAATTGTGTAACTGTGTCAAATATTTTTCTCTTTAGAGGAGGATTAACCTTTTGATCTAGGGAGATCAAAGAATATCAGGGTTGGAAGAGACCTCAGGAACCTGCTGCTCAAAAGCAGGACCAATCCCCAATTTTTGCCCCAGATCCCTAAATGGCCCCCTCAAAGATTGAACTCACACCCCTGGGTTTAGCAGGCCACTGCTCAAACCCCTGAGCTATCCCTCCTGAAGCCAAACATTGCTGTGCTACATTTACTGTCTCTTCACAACATCATTGCTTTGCTACTCTACTATTATCCGAGAAATTTTTCACCAGCAATTATCAGTAATGAGATTCTTTTTGCTTATAATTTTCAAATTCCCAGATGATGAGAACAGACTCCCAACTTCTTTAATATGGAGATTGTCTGTGGTCATCAATTATCAGTAATGAGATTCTCTTTGCTTATAATTTTCAAATGTTCAAGTTCCTGAGTGATGGGAACAGACTCCCAGCTGCTTTAGTATGAAGATTCTCCGAGAAGGGCTGGAACACCCTACACCCCATGGCCAGCGGTGGTAAGGCACAACAGCAGTGACACACAGTGGCCAGTAGGGGTGAGGCACACACTGTGTTCTCAGGAACAGCAGTGACACCTGGTGGCCAGTCGCGGTGATACAGAAAGAGCATTTCCAAGAGACTAGTTGTGACAAGCTGCGGCCATCAGGGGCAGGCGCCAGCTTCTTCCCGGTAGGGAGGCGAGGTGGAGTAGGCCGATTCTCTCCCCGCCAGGAGTCCCGGTCACTCTCTGTGGCCCTCAGTGAAGTGTCAGCCCCGCCTCCTCCCCTCTGAGGCCCCGCCCAGGTCCCAGGCCAGAAGCCAGAGCTGGACAGGGCGGGGCAGCTGTCGCGCTAGCTGGTGCCATGATGACAGGGATTCTAGGGATGATGGTGGCACTGAACCTAGGGTGACCAGCTGTCCCGATTTTATAGGGACAGTCCTGATTTTTGGGTCTCCTTCTTATATGGGCACCTATTGCCCGCCCCCACCCACCCCCTGTCCTGGTTTCTCACATTTGCTGTCTGGTCACCATAACGGAACCGCTCACGAGTCCCGTCTGGCAGTGTCCTTGATAAAGGAGGAGCAGGCCCCGGGGCCACATAATTTCCAGTCTCTGTCCCTGGTTGGACTCTAAAGGCGCGCGTAGCAAGACAACATATGTTCTGGTCACTGTTCCCCATTGGACTGTAAAGGCACGCGCACCTTGGCCACATAACTTCCGGTCACTGTTCCCGGATGGACATTGACGGAGACCTTACAGGGACAATATAATTTCCGGTCGCTGTTCCCGGTTGGACTGTAAAAAGGCACTCTCCAGGGCAACATGACGTCCGGTCACTGTTCCCGGATGGACTCCAAAGGAGCGCACACAAGGGGAAAATAACTTCCGGTCACTGTTTCCGGTGGGAGTTTAAAGGTGCGCGCACAAGGGGAAACATAACTTCCGGTCACTGTTTCCGGTGGGATTTTAAAGGTGCGCGCACAAGGGAAAACATAACTTCTGGTCACAGTTCCCGGAAGGACTCCAAAGGAGTGCGCACAGGATCAACATAACGTCCGGTCACTGTTCCCGGATGGACTCCAAAGGAATGCACACAGGATCAATATATCTTCTGGTCACTGTTCCCGGAAGGATTCCAAAGGAGTGCGCACAGGATCAACATAACTTCCGGTCACCGTTCCTGGTTGGACATTGAAGAAGATCCGGACTCTCCTTCAATGAGAAAGGGCGCTCTCCAGGGCAACATAACGTCCGGTCACTGTACCCGGATGGACTCCAAAGGAGCGCACACACGATCAACATAACTTCTGGTCACTGTTCCCCGTTGGATCTTAAAGGTGCGCGCACAAGGGGAAATATAACTTCCGGTCACTGTTCCCGGCGGGATTTTAAAGGTGAGCGCACAAGGGGAAATATAACTTCCGGTCACTGTTCTCGGTGGGATTTTAAAGGTGTGCGCACAAGGGGAAACATAACTTCCGGTCACTCTTCCCGGTTGCACTATAAAGTAGCGGTTACCGGGACAACGTAATTTCCGCTCACTGTTTCCGGTCAGGCCGCGCCTGCTGCTCGCTGGGGCCCTGCCCCGCCCGCGGTGCTGTCGACCCCGGTGAGCGCGGCTGGGGCAGGTCCCCGCCTGGGAGCAGCCAGCGCCTGGCCGGGGCCCTGCTCCAGGGTTGGCACCAGCTCGGCCAGACCCTCCCTGGCCCCGGCGTGTAAAGGCCCCGGCCCGGCCCTCCGAGCCCGCGGCGTGAACAAGCGTCCGGAGCTACCCCGGGGGACCGGGACAAGCAGCCTTCAAAGGGGGGGCGGGGGGATTGCGGTCAAGGGGGGTCACCGTCCGCATGGCTCCCTCAGCCCCCCTGCGCGCCCTCTGCCCCCCCGCCGTCCCCTGCGCGCCCTCTGCCCCCCCGCTTTCCCGCCGTCCCCTGCGCGCCCTCTGCCCGCCCGCCCGCCGTCTCCTGCGCGCCTCTGCCCCCCCCGCTTTCCCGCCCCTTCGCGCCCTCTGCCCCCCCGCTTTCCCGCCCCTGCGGGCCCTCTGCCTGCCCGCCCGCCCGCCGTCCCCTGCGCGCCCTCTGCCCGCCCGCCCGCCGTCTCCTGCGCGCCTCTGCCCCCCCGCTTTCCCGCCCCTGCGGGCCCTCTGCCTGCCCGCCTGCCCCGGTGCGCCCTGTGCCTGGGCGCGTACGTGCCCCTTTGGGCGTTCCCCCCTTCACACACCGTTGCCTGCGCTTGCAAACTACCCTCTGTCTGTCTGTCCTTCTGTCTCCCCTTCACGTGCTCTGTCTGTCGCCCTCTTCTCCTACCATGGCTTGCGCCGGTACGCACTCCTCAGTCTGTCCCCATCTGCATGGGCCAATACACACCTGTCTCTTTATCCCCCTTTGACCCCATACACGCTCTCTGTCTGCCCCTGAGTGCCCTCTCCCTGGGGCAATACACACCTCTCTGGCCCCTTCACGACCTCTGCCTTGGCCCATACACATCCTCTGTCTGCCCCTTCACACCCCTTTGATCCCATACACAACGCTCTGTAGGGAGAGCTAGGAAGTGGGGGGTAGGGGAGGGGAGGGGAGTTTGGGGGAGAATTGGAGCTGCTGGGGATTTAAGTGCATTAACCCAGAATCCCTGCTCCGGCCCTATTGATTTAGACCCTGCGTTGTCTTTTTTTTATTCCAGTTTCCCTTTAGTTTTATGTACTTTTTACAAACATTCTTTTCACTTATAAGAATGGCCACACTGGGTCAGACCAAAGGTCCACCTAGCAGTATCCTGTTTTCTGACAGGTGCCCCAGGGGGAATGAATAGATTAGGCAATCACCAGGTGATCCATCCCCTGCTACCCACTCCCAGCCTCTGGCAAACATAGGGTAGGGACACATCTCTGCCCATCCTGGCTAACAGTTCAAGAACTTCTCTAGTTCTTTTCTGAACCTTGTTACAGTCTTGGCTTTCACAACATCCTCTGGCAAAGAGTTCCACAGGTTGACTGTGCATTGTTTGAAGAAATACCTCCTTTGGTTTGTTTTAAACCTGCTGCCTGTTCGTTTCATTGGGTGACTCCTAGTTCGTGTGTTATGAGAAAGAGTAAATAACACTTCCTTGTTTACTTTCTTCACACCAGTCGTGCATTTATAGACCTCTAGCATATTCCCACTTAATCGTCTCTTTTCCAAGCTGAAAAGTCCCAGTCTTATTAATCTCTTCTTATACGGAAGCCGTTCTATACTCCTCATCATTTTTGTTGCCCTTTTCTGTACCTTTTCCAATTCCAATAGATCTTTTTTGAGGTGGGGCGACCACACCTGGTCGCAGTATTCAAGATGTGGACGTACCATGGATTTATATAGAGGCAACAAGATATTTTCGGTCTTATTATCTATCCCTTTCTTAATGATTCCAAACATTCTGTTCACTTTTTTGACGCTACTGCACATTGAGTGGATATTTTCAGAGAACTCTCCACAGCGACTCCAAGATCTCATTCTTCAGTGGTATCAACTAAGTTTTAGGTATATAGTTGGGATTATGTTTTCCAATGTGCATTACTTTGCATTTATCAACATTGAATTTCATCTGCCATTTTGTTGCCCAGTTTTTGAGAGATCCTTTTGTAGCTCTTTGTAGTCTGCCTCTTCTGCAGATTTGCCATCACTTGGAGAATTTACCCAGCCCTGGTTGCTAAATACTTTTCTCCCCAGGGAAAATTTGGATGGAAATTAGTTTTGGATTTTTTGGAGGTTGGTTTTTTTGGGGGAGTGGGGTACGGGAGGTTTGGTCAAAATTTTTAGTGGAAGTTGTTGTCCTCAAACTGTAATCTGAAGGTTTTTTGGCCAACAATCTTTGAAAAACCACAACATTTTCAGCTGCAAACTGAGCAAATGAGAACGGTTTTGGCCGAAATTGTCCAAACCCAGAAAATCTTCTGAGGAAAACTGCTCAGAACCAGACATTTCTGGAAAAAAAAAATGAAAAATGTTCTCTTTTCAGAATCTAATTTTCAAAATGAAAACAGAAAACAAAAAGCAATGTTTTTAGAAGAAAGCTAACATGTCCCACAAACTTTCATTTTGTTGAAAACAAATTTAAAAAAAAAAAGTTTGAATGGAAAATGTCCAGCCAGGCATAGCCTTTCCATTGGATTTGGATGTCTCTTTTAAAAAGCGACTCTTTAGCTCAGGTACAACTTTTTGGGCTCAGTTCAGGACTTTCTGGGTGAGATTTTGATGTGTGGGTTGGGCAGGGGGACAGAGTAGATGATTGTAGGGGTGTTAACTTCCAGGAATCACTGAAATCACATCAGTGCTGTTCGCAGCATCCTGCCACTGATACAAATATCTTTGTGTGGAATCAATGTGTGTGGCAAATGCTGGGCACATCTGGGGCACAGATGTCATTGGGCACAGCTGGCACACGGCTGTGTGCTGGCCAAAGGTGCACGAAGGACGTGAGAGTCGAATCCCACCTTCTCCCAGGAGCCCGTGCATAAGGAGAAGCCCTTCAGCTCCAGTTTCCTTGGGACAAGAGAGCCACTTAGAGGAGAGAATGGCCAGTAAAGACGAAGGGGGCATGGCCAGAGCGCCATCCCCAGGCAGGCATGCGCAACCAGATACCCAATTGAAGGAAGGGCATTGCAAGGGCCCCATTGTGACAGCGCACTCCATATATGTGAAAATATGCTAATGAGTGTGAATATTATGTAACTGGAATATTCTTCATGCAAAAGGTCTCTTGTAATGTATCATTACAAAGTTTATAATCTATTGAGCGTGGTCATCCTATTTGTATATCTGAAACTAGAAATATGAACTGTAACTCTGAGGTCCCATTGCAAATATGCAAAGTGTGGGCCATTAATGGTGGCTTGGAATCTTGATGTTTCCCATTAACCAGGACAGTTGACTGTAGATGGCTCTGTGTACTTGTAAGTCTTCCTGTATACCTGTGTGATGGCAAGTGGGTAACGAAGTCTTACGGTGACGTGATCATGTCACCGGAACTGGAATCCATCTTTAACCTGGTGCTTTTCCACCTAGAGGGAGGGGTGGAAACCCAGAGAGGGACAAAGAATTCCCACCTTGTGCAAAATATATATAAGGGGGTGGAACAGAACAAAGAGGGCTACAGTCATGAGAAATCCCCTAGCTACCACCTGAGCTGGAACAAAGACTGGAGCAGGGGAAAGGACTGGGCCCAGACTAGGAAGGCATCCAGTCTGTGAAAGAAGCTTATTGAAACATCTCTAAGGGTGAGATTTTATCTGTATTCAGCTTCTTACTGTATTAGGCTTAGACTTGCGTGTTTTATTTTATTTTGCTTGGTAATTTACAGTACTTTGTTCTGTCTGTTATTACGTGAGGTAGAAAATTAACCACGGGTTGTGTTTGGATCAGAACAGCCTGAGACTCCTTTATTGTAATACAAGCATGCAGGGAGACACAGCTAGCCAGGAGCTGCTCTGCCTGATTCAGGAAAATTTAACAACATATAAAGGCTTATGTTCATGCTCAAAGCAAGCATACTTCCCCATTAGTATTTTTCCTACTTAGCAATACAGCAAAGATCATCTTTTCCTTACATGGCAAACACAAGCTTTCCCTGTTCTTAACAGTTGGTTCTTTTGCGGTTAGTGGTTGCAATACGGCTAGCTGTTGCAGCTACATGTTGCAATTGCATTACTCTGAGCCCCTTCCCCCCTCCCCCCTGTCATCTTGTCACATACACAGTCAGACTGGTGAAAGTTTGGCTAGCTTGACCAAAGTCTAGGCCCACGCAATTTTGCCTTCACAGTCCCCACTTTTGTTCTTTTTATAGCACAACTATTACTCTTAAACCTTTATTTTTATTAAATCTTGTATTTCTGGTTCTAAATGAAAGGGATCGACCTTATAAACCTTAGCTGGATACATTAATGATGCATGTTTAGTACGAACATGAAAGGCGTTCCCGTTATTACAGTTTTCACAACAACAACACATTCTCAAACTACACAACAAAAATACAAGCATTAATGCTTCCATTGTAACACTACACTGGGGTTATTTTATAGCCTTAGTTACATGATGCAACACATTATAATCAGTACCTAAGGTAGACACTTTATAGGCTGTATGAAAAGCATGTTTTTCAATTTGATATATATTTTGAAGGACATGAATTTGACCTTGCAATTCAAAAATTTTGCGGATCTTTGGTAGGAGCAAAAGTAGATTTTGAAATTGATCAGGTACTAAAATGGTCCAGTTAAAGGATATTTTAAATTTAAAAGCTACCTGCAGGAACTTGTCTGCAGGCCAATAAGTAATGGGATTTCCCGCAGCAGTGGAGAGATTGAAATGCAGGTCTTACAAGGTGGTGGCCTTAACATTTACACAGTTATTATTAGCTTGAAAAAGCAGGTGTCCTATCAGGGTAGTTTTTTGTCCTATACCTTCCCAACAAACACTGTCATAAACAGTGGTAACGTCCCCTGGCTTCAGCTTTTGTATACACAAAAGGGCCAAAATGTTCATTGATTTCCTATTCTTATTTAAACATTGGGTGTTATTCCAGGAGCACTGACAACAAATTGGCCAGGCATACCAGGTGGTTTAATTTCCCAGATGTCACAGTGAATAATCCAGTCCCACATGCATCCTCCCCACAGACCTGTCAGGATTTGGTATGTGGGAACCCACACCCCTCCGACTGGCCCATATGCTTGGAAGGAGCACTGCAGGTACTTGCAACTCCACCCTGAAATTTTTCAAGTATGTCTCCATGGCCACAGATTAGATGGTCCTCCTGAAGCACTAGTAAGGGCAGTGGGCCAAGCTAGATGCTCAAGATGACTCCGAATGGCCATGAGCTGGTCATCCAGGAAATCCTGAATTTCTGAACATGCTAGATCCCACTGCAATTCCTTTCCCGCCTTAGTGACATTTAACACCATCTTTGTTAGCAATTCCTGGGTCATCGAACTAAGGGTGGAAATAACATGTAATTTACCAAATTCAGCCTGCACCTGGGTTAACTGAGCTCCAGTAATAAGACTCGTAGCCTTTTCCAGCTGCCCTAATTTCTTATCATGTTATTGACCTTTATAAATATTCCAAATCGCTGCTGCACTATTTGCACCAGCCCATAGGCGTCCAGCCAGATTTCTTTTCCTTCTAGAGGAAACCCATGCCCTCTGCTGTGCTAACTGAAGAGCAGCCCCCTTGGGAGCAATTTGGAAGCTGGATAAGGGCAGGGTAAATTTTACAGTTCCTAGGGTAGCATTAATTTCTGTTAGCTGGTATCCTGAACAGTACTGTACCACATCTGTTGGTGAAAAAATTTTTATATACTTTTGTGAGGCATTAATATTAAGAGCATAGGAAGGGGTATATTGCAATATGGAACAGGTTAAATTATTTCAATACAGATAAAATTTCCGGTGACAGAGCACACTTTTTTTGAGTATGAGTTTGATTATTTACGAACTGGGTGAACAAACAACAATAAGGGCCCATTGCCGCTGATACACTGCAAACCCCCGGAACGGCCATCCTATCAACTCCCTCATAGAACCCATCAACCTCAAATTCAGAGTCCTGGGGCTTGTGTGTTGGGGTATTATACACTTCTATTTTTACTGACCCATTTGTTCTCCACTTACTTGTTTGCTCATATGACATTTTATACTTGGGAAAATAAATGTTTCGAACAATATTTAAAGAGACCTGGGGAAGTTCAGGGCCCCCTCTCCAGGACAGTGCATCCGCTATCATGTTGGCACTTCCCTTCACATGGACCACGTCCATGTCGTAATCCTGCAGGAGCAGGCTCCACCTCAGGAGTTTGGCGTTGGCTCCTTTCATCTGGTGCAGCCAGGTCAGGGGAGAGTGATCAGTGTACACGGTGAAGTGTTGCCCGAAGAGATAGGGCTCTAGTTTCTTGAGGGCCCACACCATGGCCAGGCACTCCTTCTCGATGGCCGCGTAGTGTCGCTTCCAGGGTAGCAACTTCTTGCTCAGGTACACGATGGGGTGTCTCTCCCCCTTTCCATCCTCCTGCATTAACACTGCCCCCAGTCCCATGTCTGAGGCGTCGGTGAACACCATAAAGGGCTTGTCAAAGTCTGGGTTTGCCAGAACTGGGCCACTGACCAGAGCCTCCTTCAGTGCCCGGAAAGCCTCCTGGCACTGCTTGGTCCAGACCACCTTGTCTGGCTTCCTCTTCTTGCATAGCTCAGTGATGGGGGCGGCTATGGCGCTAAAGCGGGGCACAAACCTTCGATAGTATCCTGCCAACCCAATAAAGGCTTGGACCTGCTTTTTGGTGTGGGGAGTGAGCCAGTCTCTGATCACCCCCACCTTAGCTGGTTCTGGCTTTAGGTGGCCGCTCCCCACCCGATGGCCCAGGTAAGGTACTTCCGCCATCCCCACCTTGCACTTCTCAGTTTTTATGGTCAGCTCAGCCTCCTGGAGTCGGTCCAGCACTTGTCTAACCTGGACAAGTGGTCCTCCCAGGTCTGGCTAAAGACACAGATTTCATCAATATACGCCACGGCAAAACTCTTCATCCCCCTCAGTAGCTAATCCACCAGATTCTCCCTGGCCAGGCCCATGAGTTCAGCAAGTCTCTCTCGGAAGATCAGGACATACTCCACCACTGACTCTCCACTGGGAGTGGCCCTCCCCTCCCATTCTTCTCTCATCAGGTCCAGGGGGGCCCTTTACCCTCCTTCCATATAACAGTTGGAAAGGCGAAAATCCGGTAGACTCCTGGGGTACCTCCCTATACACGAACAGCAGGTGAGGTAAGTACTTGTCCCAATCCTTTGGGTGCTGGTTCATAAAGGTTTTCAGCATCATCTTTAGCGTCCCATTGAACCTCTCCACCAGCCCATTGGACTGGGGGTGATAAGCTGAGGCCCAGTTGTGCCAGACTCCACATTTCTCCCACAAGCACCGGAGCAGGACCGACATGAAGTTGGATCCTTGGTCTGTCAAGACTTCCTTGGGGAACCCCACTCAGCTGAAAATGGTCAGGAGCGCATCTGCCACGGTGTCTGCTTCAATGGAAGCTAAGGGCACTGCCTCGGGGTAGCGGGTGGTGAAATCTACCACCACCAGAATGTATTTCTTCCCTGACCGGGTCGTCTTGCTGAGAGGCCCCACGATGTCCATGGCCACCTTCTGGAAAGTTTCCTCTATGATGGGCAAAGGTCTCAAAGGCGCTTTCCCCTTGTCCCGGGCCTTCCCCACCCTCTGACAGGGGTCGCAGGATCGGCAATACTGCCGGACAGTGATAAACACCCCAGGCCAGTAAAAGTTCTGTAGCAACCTCTGCCGGGTGTGCCAGATTCCCTGGTGCCCTGCGAGGGGGATGTCATGGGCCAGGTACAGTAGCTTGCGGTGATACTTCTGGGGGACCACCTGCTGCCTCCTGATCCTGTGGTACTCCACTTCCCCCTGGGGGAGCCCATTCTCGGTATAGGAACCCCTTCTCCCACAGGAACCTCTCCTGGCCGCCTCTCCTCATGGTCCGTACCATACTGAGGTCGGCCAGGTCCCTGAGCTTCCGCGAGGAGGGATCTTTCTGCAACTCGGCCTGGAACTCAGCGGCTGGGGAAGGGATGGGGACTGGTTCCCTCTCACTGGCGGGGTCTGAGGCCACAGCCTCTCTGAGCCATGCCCCTCGGTGCTCCCTCCCCACCAGGGTAGGGTCCTGTGCCTCTGGTGTGGTACCCTCCCCAAGGTTGGGGTGCAGTGCCCCTTGCCGGCTCTGGCTATGGGTCACCACCATGGCATTCTGGGGGTTGCTTGGCCAGCCCTCCAGGTCCCCCCAATCAAAACCTCAGTGGGCAAATGGTGATGCACCCCCACATCCTTGGGACCCTCCTTGGCCCCCCATTTCAGGTGTACCCTTGCCACGGGCACCTTGAATGGGGTCCTGCCCACCCCCGTCAGGGTCAGGTAGGTGTTGGGCACCAGCTGATCTGGGGCCACCACCTCGGGCCGGGCCAGCATCACCTCCGCACCCGTATCCCAGTATCCATTGATCTTCTCCCATCCACCTCCAGGGGAACAAGGCACTCTCTCCGGAGGGACAGCCCCGCGCCCACCCTGTAAACTGAGAACCCTGAGTCCAGAGCATCCAGCCCTCCAGAGGAGCTGGCCTGGGGTACTCTTCCCTCCTGAGCAGTTAGTAAGGTGGCAGCCCCCCTTGCCTGGGCCATCTGCCCCTCGTCCAGCTGGGTCCCTACCCCGTTAACCCTGGGTAGGTTGTATCTGTTCAGTCTGTCCCTGAGCCTGGGGCACTGGGTCTGTACGTGGCCTCTCTGGCCACAGTGATAGCAGCTCAGGTCACGTTGGTCCCCTCGAGCGGATCGGATGGTCCTGACGTCAGGCGTTCCTCTTGGCAGGGGGTTCTCCATATTTCCCCGCTGGGAGGTCCCATGGTGATTCTCTCTCTGCATCGTGGGGGGGCCTGTTCTTTTGGGACTCCTCCCTGCTACCCCCTGACCAACTGTTCACAAACTCGTCGGCCAGCTGCCCTGCATGCTGGGGGTTCTCTAGCTTTTTGTCCACCAGCCACAGCCTCAGGTCGGAAGGGCACCGTTCATACAGTTGCTCCAGTACGATTAGGTCAAGCAGGTCCTCTTTAGTTTGGGCCCCAGCTGTCCACTTGCGGGCATATCCCTGCATTCGGTTGACCAGTTGTAGGTAGGTGACCTCAGGCGTTTTACGCTGACTCCGGAACCTTTTCTGGTACATCTCAGGGGCCAGTCCAAACTCACGGAGCAGGGCCTTTTTGAACAGTTCGTAGTCCCCTGCCTTCGCCCACCATTCGGCTGTACATCTCCATGGCTTTGGGGTTCAGTAAGGGGGTGAGAAACTGGAGCCAGTCTGCAGGGTCAACCCTGTGCATCTCGCAGGCATTCTCAAAGGCCGTCAGGAAGCTATCTATGTCCTCCCCCTCCTTCCGCTGGGCCAGGAAGCACTTATCAAAGCTCCTTACAATCTTGGGACCCCCCTCACTCACCGCAGCCAGCACCCCACTGCTCCTCAGCCTGGCCAGCTCCCGCTCATGCTGACGTTGCCTCTCCTGCTCCTCCTGCTCATGCTAACATCACTTTTCATGATCCTCCAGCTCCCGCATTTTCATCTCCCTCTCCCATTCCAGCCACCTCCACTCCAAGGCTGGGGAGCTCCGCCGGGAAGATCCCCTGCTGGCTGCCGGGGTCAGGGTGCCCTCGGTATTCGCTGGGCTTCCCTCAACCCCTCTCCTAGGCGTAGGTAGGAAGGGTCTTGGGATGTCCTCGGCAGCAGTCTGACCCCTCCCAGCCCGGTCAGGCCCCAGGGCCCACGCTGCTCTGGGCAGCTTTCCACGGTTTCCAGAAAGAACCCCTAGGGGTCCAGTCCTTCTTGAGGTCACCACCTCTTTGCCAGGGTCGAGCTGCAGACTCCTCCGCCCCTGGGACCGCTCGCTGCAATCCCCCGGGGGACCCTGTTACTGCAAAAGTCCTTCTCTCTGGACATACACTCCCAGGGGTTAACTGCCCCCTGAAACCGTCTCTCTCTGAATCTTCAGCATGCCTGGTCCCCATCAATCCCCCTTTGTTTTACTGTTCCCCAGTCACTTACTGCAGGAAGCGCCGTTCATGGGGTGCAGTACATCCCACCGCTCCCACCAGTTGTCACAGAGTGTGGGGGAGTCCGGGACCTTCACCTCTCTTCCTGGGATTCACTGTGACTCTCAGGCAGCCAGTAAAACAGAAGATTTATTGGACAATAGGAACACAGTCTAAAACAGAGCTTGTGGGTACAACCAGGACCCCTCAGTCAAGTCCTTCTGGGGGGCAGGGAGCTTAGACCCCAGCCCTGGGGTTCCCTGCATTCCACCACCTAGCACAAAACTGAAACCAAACCCCACCAGCAGGCTCCCTCCTGCAGCCTTTGTCCAGTTTCCCAGGCAGAGGTGTTACCTCCCCCTCCTCCTCCTGGTTCAGGTTACAGTCTCTCAGGTCTCCCATCCCCAGTGAAACTCCCCTGCCACATTCCCAGGTCAACACTCCCCCCTCCCTGCTGCGTCACAGAAGGTGATTAGGAACAGTCAACATGGATTCACCAAGGACAAGTCATGCCTGACCAACCTGATTGCCTTCTCCGATAAGATAACTGGCTCTGAGGATATGGAGAAAACGGTGGATGTGATAGATCTTGACTTTAGCAAAGCTTTTGAACGGTCTCCCACAATATTCTTGCCAGCAAGTTAAAGAAGTATGGATTGGATGAATGGATTATAAGGTGGGTAGAAAGCTGGCTAGATTGTCGGGCTCAATGGGTAGTGATCAATGGCTCCATGTCTAGATGGCAGCCAGTATCAAGTGGAGTGCCCCAAGGGTCGGTCCTGGGGCCAGTTTTGTTCAATATCTTCATTAATGATCTGGAGGATGGTGTGGACTGCACCCTCAGCAAGTTTGCAGATGACACTCAATGGGAGGAGAGGTAGATACACTGGAGGGCAGGGATAGGATACAGAGGGACCTAGACAAATTGGAGGATTGGGCCAAGAGAAATGTGATGAGGTTCAAGAAGGACAAGGGCAGAGTCCTGCACTTAGGACAGAAGAATCCCAGGCACCGCTACAGACTGGGGACTGACTGGCTAGGCAGCAGTTCTGCGGAAAAGGACCTAGGGATTACAGTGGACGAGAAGCTGGATATGAGTCAGCAGTGTGCCCTTGTTGCCAAGAAGTCCAACGGCATAGTAGGAGCATTGCCAGCAGATGGAGGGAAGTGATTATTCCCCTCTATTCGGCACTGGTGAGGCCACACCTGGAGTACTGCGTCCAGTTTTGGTTCCCCCACAACAAAAGGGATGTGGACAAATTGGAGAGAGTCCAGCGGAGGGCAATGAAAATGATCAGGGGGCTGGGGCACATGACTCATGAGGAGAGGCTGAGGGAACTGGGCTTGTTTAGTCTGCAGAAGCAAAGAATGAGGGGGGATTTGATAGCTGCTTTCAACTACCTGAAGCGGGGTCCCAAAGAGGATGGAGCTCAGCTGTTCTCAGTGGTAGCAGGTGACAGAACAAGGAGTAATGGTCTCAAGTTGCAGTGGGGGAGGGCTAAGTTGGATATTAGGAAAAACTATTTCATGAGGAGGGGGGTGAAGCACTGGAATGGGTTCCCTAGGGAGGTGGTGGAATCTCCTTCCTTAGAAGTTTTTAAGGCCAGGCTTGACAAATCCCTGGCTGGGATGATTTAGTTGGGGTTGGTCCTGCTTTGAGCAGGGGGTTGGACTAGACACCTCCTGAGGTCTCTTCCGACCCTGATCTTCTAGGATTAGATTAGATTAGTTTTCAATTGGTTGGTCACTTGGGAGTCATGATTTCTATTCCTACCACTGAGCAGCTGGGTGACCTGAGGTGAATCTCTTCCCTCTCCTGTGACTTAGTTTCCCCTCCCACCCTGTGTTTAGACCGGAGGACTTTGGGGCATGCACTGTCTCTCACTGTGGGTCGCCAGTGCCCAGCATAACATAGAGACCTAGAGGAATGGCTGGGGATGTCAGGCAGAGAGGTGGGCATGAACCCAGGGTCTGAGATAGAAGGTGACCCCTTTAGAGTGACCCTGAGTTCAGCCCATCCCCGCTGGGGTACCTGGGGTGTGGGCATTGATCCCCTTTGAGCCATCTCATGACACCCTCCCAAATCTCCACTGCACTAGTGCCCCAGGCTGCTCTCCAGGCCCTCGGGCCGGCCCCAGACTGAGTGTCCCCCACACTCATGTTTTGATGGTGTGCACCGTCCAGATGGTGGTCTTGGTCAGGCTGTACTTGACATTGGAGTCTAAAACTCATCCACGCTGGCCAAGTCCAGGCACCTTGGCCACCCCAGGGTGTATTCCTTCCAGCTGTCGGGAGATACACATGGGATCACCATCCCACCCCTAAGAGCGCAGGCAGGCACGGACCCCACCAGAGACCTCCTCTGCCTTTCCCAGGTGTAGCTGGAGGCTTCCAAAGGGGCAAAGAGATCCCCTCCAGCTCAGCTTCCGATCGCAAATAAGAGTGTCTCTAGCTTTTGTAGTTACAGAGGAACCATCCAGAATAGGCAGCCAGTGTGACCAACTCAGCACTGCTGCCTGAGTCTTCAGAGAGCCTGAGCCCATTGCTGTGAGGGGGGAACTGCCCTGAGTGTGACCAATGTAGTGATGCTTCCTGAGTCTGCAGAGAGCCTGAGCCCATTGCTGTGAGATGTGGGGGATCTGCCCTGGGTGTAACTGATGCAGTGACACTGCCTGAGTCTGCCAAGAGCCTGAGCCCATTGCTCCAAGAACTGCCCCTATTCCCTTCAACTGTCTTAAGAGGCTAGTTTAAATACAGTCTTGCAAACCCCAAGAGTTCATAGACCATGCACCAGCCCCCACCATCACGAGATTGGCTTCAAAATCATGAGATTTCACTAAATAATACTTTGGGGTCTACTCTATGGCCCCAGGCCCTGTACGTGGGGGTCACAGTTCTCAGCTGCTCTCCCCACACACAATGTCTGGAGAGTGATGTGGCTTTTTAAATGGAAGCTGAGTTTTTCCCCATCATAACCCCAGGACTCCAGGAGCTGGGGCTTGCATAGAAGCCCTGAGCTGCTGATGCCACAGGGTTAACTTCTCCATTGTTTCCCCAGAGCAGGCATGGGAGACTGATGGGCACTGGGGATGGTAAGGCCTACCCGGGGCGGGGGGAGAGGTATGGTTTTAGATGAGTCTCACCCAGCATACTCTCTTGACTGGCCTTCTGCCAGTGGCTGGATCCTGCCCACCCCTCCCAGGTGGAGACCAAAGGAAAAGACCCTGCCCTTCCAGCGTTCACTGATGGGAGGCGCGACAGCAGCCGACAAGAGGGACTGGATGTGGCACAGCCTGGCTTATCCTGACATGGGGGGTGGGTAGGATTGGATCAGGGTCCCCATGAGCCTCTGGAGACAGCTCTGGACTCCTGGGTTCTCTCCCCAGCTCTGGGAGGGGAGTGGGGTCTGGTGGTTAGAGCAGGGGGGTGCTGGGAGCCAGAACTCCTGGGTTCTCTCCCCGGCCCTGGGAGGGGAGTGGGGGCTGGTAGGTTAGAGTGGGGGGAGGGGTGCTGGGAGCCAGGACTCCTGGGTTCTCTCCCCAGCTCTGGGAGGGGAGTGGGGTCTAGTTGTTAGAGCAGGGGGGACTGGGAGCCCAAAGGGGGAGGCAGGGGAAGGGAGTGAAAGCAGAACTGACTCTAATCATTGTCCTCCCCCAGACAGTGCTTATGGCTTCACCAGCCTGACCCGGCCCCCTTCCCCAGCCCTGCCGCCCCCGCCTGGCTCACTGGTAGGCTGCCTGCCGCCCCTTCAGCTCCTCTTGCCGGTGCTGCAGCAGCAGTGGGCGCTGGGTGTCCTCAGCAGTGGGTTTGGCTGGAGGGCGAAGCGGGAGCCGGTGGCCTGGCTGGGCGAGAATCACACAACAGGACCACCCTGCTGTGTGCACAGTGGAGGGGGAGGATGAGAAACGGCGCCTCCTGCTGCTCCCTCAGGGAACCGGGGGGTGCTCTGGGGGCTCCCTCCCCCACCACACAGCCCTGCCACAGTCTAGACTGCTTTCTCGAAGGGGGGTATACAGGGCGGGGGGGGAGGGTACTGAGAAGGGAGGAGAGGTGCAGATGGAGTGTCAGATGCTGACAGGACAGATGTGGACAGCTGTCCATGTGGGAAACTTCATGAAGTACAGATGTTGACAGCTGTGCATGCGCCAAACCAGGCCAGGGCCGTCCCTACCAAGGATGGTACCCTGCACTGCCTGAGCACCTGCTCCCCACCCCCACCCCCAACCCCCTGTGGCAGATCTAGGCTGCACTCAAGGCCTGCGGGGAGCTGTGGGGGGCCACTCAGGCCCAGAGCATCCTGGGGGATTAGCGGGGGGGCCTGGCGCCGGCAGCAGGAAATGGAATGACCCGGCCCCAGCCCGCTCTGCTCCCCCTGTCCCAGCCGTGTTGCTCAGGGGAGGGGGATTGGGGGAAGGGGTCCGACTCCCCCCCCGGCACTCACCGGCAGTGGGAAGCGGAGTGAAACAGCGGGGAGCCAGCGGAGTGGAGCGGGCTGGGGTGCTCTGCTTCCCGCCACTGCCAGTGAGTGCAGGGATAGGCCTGACCCCTGCTGCTAGCGCCAGCCCCCCCGTCCCCCGCTAATCCCCTGGGTCCGTCGCTGGGGGTGGGGGCTTGGGAGAAGGGGTGGAAAATGAGGGCGGGGTGGGGGTGGGAAGAGGCGAGGCAGGGGTGGATGGAGTTGTCCCGGCCCCACACCCCCATAGGAATGCACAGGGGGGCCAGCTGTGGGATGGGGATGGCTGCTGGCACTGCTGCACACAAAGCACGTGGCTGCTTAGGGCACCGTGAAACTTGGGGCAATTTGGTGGTCCAAAATTTGTGGTGCCCTACGCAGCGGCATATTCTGCATATGCCTAAGGACAGCCCTGAACCAGGCCCAGGCCAGATGTGGACAGCTGCGCACACAGCAAACCTCCTGAAATATAGATGTGAATAGCTGAGCATGGAGCAGATTAGCCCCAAGGTACAAGTGGACAGATGTTGCATGTGGCAGACCTTACCAAGGCCAGATGCAGACAGACATGCAGAGTGCAAACCGGTGGCGAGGCCAGATGTGCATGAATATGTTGCACCACACTGGTCCCAGGACAGACCCTCAGGGGAACCCGCTATTTATCCCTCCCCACTGTGAAAACTGCCCATTCATTCCTACTCCAGTGTCTAGCTGCTCACCAGTTACTGATCTAAGCGAGGATCCATGAACATTCATGGAAGACATGGCGACATCCTGGCGATCAAGTCAAGAGGGAATTTCCCCCCCTCGGAATCACCATGTTTGGCGGGCCCCGGGGCTCACCCCCGATCAGCTGCTGGGTGGGCGGGAGGTGCTCAGGTTATGGGGCGCAGAGAGGAGGGAGCGATGGACATGCAGGGCCTGTGATCCTTGTGTGAAGCGGGGGAACTGGCTTTGAGAACCTACCTGCCCCTTCTCGCAGCTCCACGGTGCGGTACCCCTCAATCCATTGGTAACGGGGGAAGCAGCATGTGTCCCCCTCGGGCGACATCACCTGGACACAGCTGCAGAGCCAGCTGTCCGAGGGGAAGAAGGAATAGGACTCCTTGTGCAGTCGGATCAGCACCTTAATTATCACTACAAAAGGTTTTTTCCCCCCAACTCTCCTGCTGGTAATAGCTCACCTTAAGTGATCACTCTCGTTACAGTGTGTATGGTTACACCCATTGTTTCATGTTCTTTATGTATATAAATCTCCCCACTGTATTTTCCACTGAATGCATCCGATGAAGTGAACTGTAGCTCACGAAAGCTTATGCACAAATAAATTTGTTAGTCTCTAAGGTGCCACAAGTCCTCCTTTTCTTTTTGCGAATACAGACTAACACGGCTGCTACTCTGAAACCTAAGTTTGTAAGGACATTGAAAGTGTTAAGATCAGCTTAGAAGGCATTTTGCTTTTATTTCATTTGATTAAATCTGACTTGTTATGCTTTCATAGAATATCAGGGTTGGAAGGGACCTCAGGAGGTCATCTAGTCCAACCCCCTGCTCAAAGCAGGGCCAATCCCCAGTTTTTGCCCCAGATCCCTAAATGGCTTCCTCAAGGATTGAGCTCACAACCCTGGGTTTAGCAGGCCAATGCTCAAATCACTGAGCTATCCCTCCCCTGTTATTTGACTTATAATCACTTAAAATCTATCTTTGTAGTTAATAAATCTGTTTGTTTATTCTACCAGAAGCAGTGCGGTTGATTTGAAGCATGTCAGAGATGCCCCTTGGGATAACAAGGCTGGTACGTATCAATTTCTTTGTTAAATTGACAAACTCATATTAGGTTGCAGCGTCCAGCGGGCATAACTGGACACTGCAAGACAGCGGTTCCTAGGGTTGTGTCTGGGACATAGACGGCGAGTTATATGGGCCTGGGCTACACCAATATTCAGAGCACTGGGGCCCGGATCCACCAGTAATGGAAGTCAGGCCTCTCCCCGGGCCCCGCACACCACCCCTGCATTCCTCCCCTGGAGCGCCCCTGTGTGACGAAGTGGAAATGTTCTTAATGTTTTCTCTGAATACTGTGTGTGTGCCTCAGTTTCCCCTATGCCCTTCTTAAGTATCTAGGTGGTGGGATAAGGGGGTGTGATTGTGGCAGAGCCCGAGAGGGCAGATGTGATGCTGTCTGCACAGAGAACGGCTGACACCCTGTCTCCTGGCCACTGATGGCCTGGGCCCCTCCCCTGCAAGGTGCCAGCTGAAGGGGCTGGAGAACAAAGAGATCAGATGGCCAGAGGAGGGGCTAGAGGGGGTTTTAGTTTGGAGCTGTCTGGGGAGATGGGGGGAGGCCCAGAACCTGGGTCTGGTCTCCCCGCCCCCCGAAGCTGGACCTGACTGAGGGGTCCTGTTTTCTGTACCTACAAGCTTGGTTTTAGACCACGTTCCTGTTGTCTAATAAACCTTCTGTTTTACTGGTTGGCTGAGAGTCCCAGGGAATCGCAGGAAGTGCGGGGTGCAGGGCCCTGACTGCCCCACACTCCTTGACACTCTGCAACCTGGGCAGTAGCTAGATGCTGTTCCCTGCCCCCTCCTGTAGCCAGGGCCACAAGCCCCCCCGCCCGAGGAAGCCCAGAGTGCCCGGAGCCTCAGGGCAGCCGTGCCGCATCAACCCAGCCTGCTCTGGGGAAAAGCTGCAGCATCTCTTGATTCAGAGACACTTTTGATATGCCCCATGCTACTCCACTGCCTGGAACCTGCATGGGGCAAATCAAAAGCATCTTTGAATCAAGAGTTGCTTTTCCCCAGAGCAGCCACAGCTACTGCGGTAGTGGCTGGGGTCCCTGGGCCCTTTTAAATCACCCGGGCCCCTGGGTAATTGCCCCTTTGCCCCCCTCATCAGCAGGCCTGGCCGATGTGGAGAGGGGGGCTCCTACCCCGGAACTCACTGCTGCTGGCGGGGAAAGGGCTGGGGGGAGTCCTCTTCTGGCCCCAGACCCGGGGCAACCTGTCTGCACCCCAAACTCCTCATCCCCAGTCTCACCCCAGAGCCCACACCACTAGCCAGAGCCCTCACCCCCACACCCCAACCCTCTGCCCCAGCCCTGAGCCCCCTCCTGCACCCTGAACCCCTCATCCCAGCTCCACCCTGCATCCCTCACCCCAACCCTCTGCCCTAGCCCTAAGCCCCTCCCACACCCCAAGCCCCTCAGCCCCAGCCAGAGTCCTCAAGCCGCCACACCCCAACCCTCTGCCTTAGCCCTGAGCCCCTCCCACACCCCAAACCCCTCATCCCCAGCCAGAATCCTCACCCCTGCACCCCAACCCTCTGCCAGCCCTGAGCCGCTCCCACACCTCAAACCCCTCGGCCCCAGCCAGAACTGTCACCTCCACACCCCAACCCCCTTCCCCAACCCTGAGCCCCCCTCAAACCCAGAGCCCCTTCCTGCACCTTAAACCCCTCATCCCTAGCCCCACCCTAGATCCTGCACTCGCAGGCCAGATCCATAACCTCCTCCCACACTCCAAGCCCCTGCCCCAGCCCAGAGCCCCCTCCCACACCCTGAACCCCTCATTCCTGGTCCCACCTGCCAGCCCTCACCCACACACCCCAACCTCTGCCCCAGCCCGAGCCCCTCCTGCACCCCAAACCCCTTAGCCCCAGCCAGAGCCCTCACCCCCCGCACTTCAACCTTCTGCCCTAGCCCTGAGTCACTTCCACACCTCAGAGCCCTCATCCCCCCCACCCTCCACCCCATATTGTGAAATATAGGGAAACTGTTAAACACTTACTGTTTCCAGTCCATTTTTACATTATTTTTAAAACTATATATTGGCTTACAAGGCAGGTGGAGGGGCTGGGGGGCGGGACTTAGACCCATTCTAGGCACCACCAAAAATTATACAAACCTGGTGCCCGTGGTCTGGGACCGGAGATACTGACTAGTGTCATTCGCTTGCAAGTAGCTGGGAGCAGCTGACATGCCAGAGGCCCTGCGTGAGCAGCCCGGGAGTGTGTGTGGGGGGTTCTCACAGCACAGCAGGGTCAGGCCGGCTCCCAGAGTCAAGGACTGGCGTGACCTAGCAGATCACCGGTCCGGATAACACCAGAGGGGAACGTCACAGTGGCACAGCGAGCAGGGTGTGTGCGGCTTGTTACTCCAAGTGAAGTTCGCACTTTAAGCACCGATATTTGTGATTTTAAGTGAGTCTTAAGTGCAGTGGCTAAGAACAGCCAGGAGGAGGTCACAGTTTTGTTATTTTCTGTCTGTTTATTTTGGGTGAGGGAAATAATCACAAGAAAGCAGAAAAATGACTCCCAGGGAGTCAGGTACCAAACTAGAGCTGGTCAGACTGGAAGTGGCAGAGAAGGAAAAGGACCATGAGTTTCAAATAAAAACAAGGAGTCCGGTGGCACCTTAAAGACTAGCAGATTTATTTGAGCATAAGCTTTCATGGGTAAAAACCCCACTTCTTCAGATGCATCGATGTTCTTCAGAGTTTCAAATGTGGCAGGCAGAAATGAGGCTCAAAGAAGAGAAGGCTGCACACAGAAGGGCTATGGAAGAAAAAGAGGAGCGAGAGGGAAGAAAGAGAAAGACAAAACACCAGCTGGACGTGCTAGAGAAGCAGAACCAGACCCCCCGACCCCAACGACTCCCATCACTCCAAAAATCCACAAACGGGAACACTTATGTCCTACGTACAGTGAAGAGGATGATCTTGCTGAATATCTGACTACCTTTGAAAGGCCGTGTGTAATACATTAAATCCCTGATGATAAGAGACTTCCTACCCTGATTGCGAAATTAACTGGTAAAGCTCGAAATGTGTTCAATGGAGTGTCTGTTGAAGATGCTTTAGACTATTGTAAATTTAAAGATACAGTTTTGGGACGTTTTCAGATCACCCCTGAAACATATAGAGTTAAGTTTAGGACTCTTAAGAGGGACATTGGGAGGAGTAATGGGGAATATGTGAACAAAACGAAAGATTTGTTGGGAAAATGGGTGAGGGGTAAAGAGGTGGCAAGTTTTGAGGGAACGTTGGATCTTGTTGCTCAAGAGCATTTCCTAGGCACACGTCAGGCTGACGCGAAGCAGTGTCGGGGGTCAGGGGGACAGGCCAGGGACCTTCCCCTCTGGTGGGACCCACAGACCAGATCAACTCCTCTTGTATCAAATAGGGAGTTGGGGTGATGGGGGGGAAGGTGGGCCCGCCCTCTACTCCGGGTTCCAGCCCAGGGCCCTGTCAATTGCAGCTGTCTACAGTGTCTCCTGTAACAGCTGCGTGACAGCTACAACTCCCTGGGTTACTTCCCCACGGCCTCCTCCCAACACCTTCTTTATCCTCACAGCAGGACCTTCCTCCTGATGTCTGATAATGCTTGTACACCTCAGTCCTCCAGCAGTACGCCTGCTCACTCTCAGCTTCTTACGCCTCTTGCTCCCAGCTCCTCACACGCACCTCACTAACTGAAGTGAGGTCCTTTTTAAACCAGGTGCCCTGATTCGCCTGCCTGTCCTAACTCATCAGAGGGGTAGCCGTGTTAGTCTGGATCTGTAAAAGCGGCCACTACATACATCTGACGAAGTGAGTATTCACCCACAAAAGCTCATGCTCCAATACCTCTGCCTGTCCTAATTGATTCTGGTAGCTTCTTGATTGGCTCCAGGTGTTGTAATTAGCCTGCCTTAATTGGTTTCAGCAACTTCCTGATTGTTCTGGAACTGCCCCTGTTACCTTACCCAGGGAAAAGGGACCTGCTTAACCTGGGACCCAGACCTCTCCCTTGGATCACTCTCCTGCTGCCCTCTGGCCTGGAGGGAGAGGGCTGCTGCTGATGATACTAGGCCTTGAGCTCTCATTGCTGCTGCTGCTCCCCCCGGCTGGGCCAGACCCCACCCCCCTTCTCTGCTATCTGGTTGCTGGCTGACTGCTGGACACCCCCACCCTTGGTTGCTGCTACTCCAACTACAGCCCTTTGCGGGGGGGGGGGGGGCTGCTGGCCTACTCCCCAGAGGAGGGGAGTGAGGGGCCCCAGCCCCAGCCGTTGCTGCTGTGGATGCCACCACCTGAGAGCAGCTCCCCACCCCAGGTCACCTCTGCTCCGCCTCCTCCCTGAGCATGCCGCTGCTTCTCCCGCCTCCCAGGCTTGTGGTGCCAATCAGCTGTTTGGCGCGCAAACCTGGGAGGGAGAGAAGTCGAGCGGGGCGGTGCTCAGGGGAGGAGGCGGAGCAGAGGTGAGCTAGGGCAGGTAGCGGTTTCCCTGTGCGCTGCCCTCCCCTCGCTACTTGCTGCAGGCAGCCCTCCCCGCGCCCCCCTGCCCCAGCTCACCTCCGCTCCACCACCACCCCCAA
This sequence comes from Natator depressus, assembly GCF_965152275.1. Lineage (NCBI taxonomy): Eukaryota > Metazoa > Chordata > Testudines > Cheloniidae > Natator > Natator depressus. Next base: position 3,275,086 of record NC_134261.1, read on the forward strand.
CCACTAGGCACCCTAGGCGACTTCCTAGTTCGGCCCTGGTACTTCCTGCCTGGCCAGCAGACTGCCACCTGGAGCTGCCGCCGCCGGGCGCGCCCCGCCTGGAGCCGCCGCCGCCGCCGCCGGGCGCGCCCCGCCTGGAGCCGCCGCCGCCGCCGGGCGCGCCCCGCCTGGAGCCGCCGCCGCCGCCGGGCGCGCCCCGCCTGGAGCCGCCGCCGCCGCCGCCGCCGCCGGGCGCGCCCCGCCTGGAGCCGCCGCCGCCGCCGGGCGCGCCCCGCCTGGAGCCGCCGCCGCCGCCGCCGCCGCCGGGCGCGCCCCGCCTGGAGCCGCCGCCGCCGCCGCCGCCGCCGGGCGCGCCCCGCCTGGAGCCGCCGCCGCCGGGCGCACCCCGCCTGGAGCCGCCGCCGCCGGGCGCGCCCCGCCTGGAGCCGCCGCCGCCGCCGGGCGCGCCCCGCCTGGAGCCGCCGCCGCCGCCGCCGCCGGGCGCGCCCCGCCTGGAGCCGCCGCCGCCGCCGCCGGGCGCGCCCCGCCTGGAGCCGCCGCCGCCGCCGCCGCCGGGCGCGCCCCGCCTGGAGCCGCCGCCGCCGGGCGCGCCCCGCCTGAAGCCGCCGCCGCCGGGCGCGCCCCGCCTGGAGCCGCCGCCGCCGCCGCCGGGCGCGCCCCGCCTGGAGCCGCCGCCGCCGCCGCCGGGCGCGCCCCGCCTGGAGCCGCCGCCGCCACCGCCGGGCGCGCCCCGCCTGGAGCCGCCGCCGCCACTGGAGCCTTGAGAAGGGAGACAAAGAGGACCATTTGCCGCTGGGGGAGTGAGCGGACACTCTGCAGACCACTGTGGAGGGGGCCATCAAGGACTGAGTAACTTTCGAACTGTGCTCTTGTGGTGAGGGTCTTGTCTGTTTTTGTGGGGACTTTGGGGGTATGGTGTGGAGCCTGCCCCCCGTCCATCTGGGTCCCCCCCAACCGCCAACACCACCACTGCCCCCTCCAACGCCCCCCACTGGCACTTTACCTTCTGCCTCAGCTCCTGCCTCTGGGACTCAGCTGCTTGCTTGGCCTGCCACACCCGTTTCCACCATTTGGGCCTGAAGCAGCAGCCAGCCTAAACATTTACTTTGTCACAAGCGCACGTGGGCACATGTGCCCCCACCCCGGACTGCCCACTCTACCCCTGCAGCAGTCTCCCCCTCTCCCCTTGTAGCCTTTGCTTCCCCCTTTTTTTTGCCCAGCCTCTCACCAGCTCCAGTTTGTTTGCCTGCCCTGCCCTTTTCCCTCAGCAGCCTTTGTTTGTTTGCCCCACCCCAGTCCTGAAGCTAGCCCCTTGGTTTCTCTGCCCCACTCCCAGTGTGGTTGTCTCCCTCCCACTGCGGCCCCACCCTTGCCCTGATTAGCGCCCCCCTCGTGCGCCCATGCCCCCTCCCATGCACTTGTGCCCCTCCCCATTTTAGTTTGAACCCCTGTCTCACTGCACTCCGCCAATGCTGGTATATCCCCCCTCCCCTAGTGCAGCTAGAGGAGCCAGAATCCCATCCTGAGTCTGTGACCGACCACACCTCCACACGTCCTTGATTGCCCCCCCTCCCTTTGGCGTCCTCCTCCCCTGCCTGCAGCCTAGCGGGGAGAAATGGTCAATATGCTTTCCCTTTCCCCTCCTCCTTCTGGTGTTTTCCCCTCACTGCTCATTATGGCATGGGACAAGGCGGGTGGGACCCCTCCAGCAGCCCCAGCTGCCCCTCTCCTGCCTGCCCCCTGTCACCCCCCCCCCAGCCTTCAACTGCCGCTGCCAAACCACCTGCCACCACCCCCGCTGGGGCACCGGCAGTGGTGGGCAATGGGGTGACCTCTGCTGCTGCCACGTCCCTCGCCCCCACAGATTCTGGGGGAGCCCCCCCAGCCAGCGGGAAGGACCAGGGCAAGAAGAAGGGGAAGGACCCCACCAGAAAGAGCAGGCCCTCCATGGCAGGAGCTGCCCCCACTGCGGAGGCTCCGCCACCGGCCACGGCATCCCTACCAGCTGCTCCCTCCACCAGCTCTGCAGGTGCCCCTCCCCCAGCCCCCAGGGCATACGCCCAGATGGTGGCAGCCCCCCCGCCTGCCGCTACATCATCTCTCCTGCCCACCGCCTCCGCTACTGTCTATAGCGGCCGGGGCCCCTTCCCCACCATGACGAGGAAGCACGGCGTCCGTTGCCTCCTGGTGCCCGCCTCGCCCCACGTGGAGACCTACATGCGGGTGTTGGTGAGGGCGGTGGGGCCCACAGCCATCATGGTGGCCTCCAAAATGTACGGAAATGTCGTCTTCTTCTTCGCATCGGAGGCCGCCGCCCAGGAGGCAGTTTCAGTTTGGGGCTGGGTGGAGGAACGCAGGGAACCCCAGGGCTGGGGTCTGAGCTCCCTGCTCTCCCAGAAGGACTTGACCGAGGGGTCCTGGTTGTACCCACAAGCTCTGCTTGAGACTGTGTTCCTATTGTTCAATAAACCTTCTGTTTTACTGGCTGGCTGAGAGTCACAGTGAATCCCAGGAAGAGGGGTGCAGGGCCTAGACTCCTGGACACTCCATGACACTCTGCTCCTCCCATCCGATGCGGATGCCCCCCGGAAGACCAGGAAGGGGGGCACCTATGCCAGGCCATCCATGTTGCCCCCGGGTGTGTTCCATCCACCGGTGCCAGCTGGGGAAGATGTGGCAGCATGGGAGGGCAGTACCACCTCTCCACTGGAGTCTCTTCCCTCAGAGGCCCCCCATGGAGCCCTTCCTGCCCCCTTAACAGTTGCAGCTTCTGTGAGCCCCGAGGAGAGCGTCGCTTCAGGTGCCGGCGTGGAGAACCCCGGGGTGGTGGAAGGTGATCTCCCCTCCATTTACGAGGAGATCTATAAGGTGGGTAGAAAGTTGGCTAGATTGTCGGGCTCAACGGGTAGTGATCAATGGCTCCATGTCTAGTTGGCAGCCGGTGTCAAGTGGAGTGCCCCAGGGGTCGGTCCTGGGGCCGGTTTTGTTCAATATCTTCATAAATGATCTGGAGGATGGTGTGGATTGCACCCTCAGCAAATTTGCGGATGATACTAAACTAGGAGGAGTGGTAGATACGCTGGAGGGCAGGGATAGGATACAGAGGGACCTAGACAAATTAGAGGATTGGGCCAAAAGAAATCTGATGAGGTTCAATAAGGATAAGTGCAGGGTCCTGCACTTAGGACGGAAGAACCCAATGCACCGCTACAGACTAGGGACCGAATGGCTCGGCAGCAGTTCTGCGGAAAAGGACCTAGGGGTGACAGTGGACGAGAAGCTGGATATGAGTCAACCGTGTGCCCTTGTTGCCAAGAAGGCCAATGGCATTTTGGGATGTATAAGTAGGGGCATAGCGAGCAGATCGAGGGACGTGATCGTTCCCCTCTATTCGACATTGGTGAGGCCTCATCTGGAGTACTGTGTCCAGTTTTGGGCCCCACACTACAAGAAGGATGTGGATAAATTGGAGAGAGTCCAGCAAAGGGCAACAAAAATGATTAGGGGTCTGGAACACATGACTTATGAGGAGAGGCTGAGGGAACTGGGATTGTTTAGTCTGCAGAAGAGAAGAACAAGGGGGGATTTGATAGCTACTTTCAACTACCTGAGAGGTGGTTCCAGAGAGGATGGTTCTAGACTATTCTCAGTGGTAGAAGAGGACAGGACAAGGAGTAATGGTCTCAGGTTGCAATGGGGGAGGTTTAGGTTGGATATTAGGAAAAACTTTTTCACCAAGAGGGTGGTGAAACACTGGAATGTGTTACCTAGGGAGGTGGTAGAATCTCCTTCCTTAGAAGTTTTTAAGGTCAGGCTTGACAAAGCCCTGGCTGGGATGATTTAATTGGGGATTGGTCCTGCTTTGAGCAGGGGGTTGGACTAGATGACCTCCTGAGGTCCCTTCCAACCCTGATATTATTTGATTCTATGATTCTATGAGATCGAGACCCTGGGTCTGACCCCAGTCACCCAAGGGGAGGATGACCCTTTGCCAGCAGGCCTCAATCTAAGTGACCTCACCCCGGCCCCCCTTTCCCCATGCTCCCTCCCCCTAACCACTGCTTCCGCTCCTGTCTCCGAGCCCACTGCAGCAACAGCCGGTGCCATGTGGCCGGGACAGGAGCCCCATGGGATGTCCCTCATAGGTGTGAAGCAACCGACCTCCTTCCCAGGTGGGGACCCCACTGAAGATTGTCCACCTCCTGAAGCCGTGACTGCCACACCAGCCATAGAACCTGAGCCCAGCCTCATTGAGGGTCCCCTTCCCACCCCCCAGATCCCTGAGGCAAACTGAGAGGGGCCACCTCCCAGCAGCCCAGCTACTGGGGCTCAGGATCCTGCCTCTGTCCCTCTCCCTGACTCTGCTTCTGACCCCTGCCCCTACTCTTGATCCCTGCCCTGCCCCTGATGCCAACCCTGTCCTTATCCCCTCCACCTCCCGTGATACCATTGCTGACCCTGGGGCCGACTCCTTCCATTTCCCAGAAGATGACCCCGAGGGAGCGGCCTTTGTATTTCCCTGTCCCAACCCACCAGGGGCTGCTATCTTCCCTCCGCCGCCTCCTATTGAGCCCATCGGGTGCCACGTCGGGGGTCCGCCCCTTGCCTGCCCGTCTCAGCGGGCCACAGGGCTGAGTCAGAGGCCAGTGACCCCGCTCCCCCATAGGACGCGAGAGGAGCTGCGGGAGTTCCTTGAGGATGTCTGCGGCTCCCGTAACAAGGTGCAGCTCGCTCTCCAGCGCTGGGGGGATTTTCATCAAGTCCTCTGGGCCACGAGGGCCCTCATGCGGGAGGGTAAAAGGACAGGGAAGCAGGCCGCTGCGGCCTACCAGCGGGTCTGCCTCTTCCGTGACTCCTTACTCACCTACGGGGTAGGTCACGGTTTCCTGCGCGCCTGACGGGGGCCGTGAGCGACCCTGCCGGTGAGGATCCCCCAGGGCTGGTGCAAGGATGTTTCGTGGCCTAGGCGAAACTTCCACTTTGCACCCGCCTCAAGCCCTGCGGCAGCTCCCCGCCCCCTTCCTCCGCCCTGAGGTGACCCACCTGCGGCAGCTCCCCGCTGCCACCCCCCCACTCCTCTCCCTCGGCCCGGGGAGCCGCACGGCAGCTCCCCGCCGCCCCCTCCCTCCCCTGGGCCTGGGGAGCCGCACGGCAGCTCCCCGCCGCCCCCTCCCTCCCCTCGGCCCCGGGAGCCGCACGGCAGCTCCCCGCCGCCCTCTCCCTCCCTCCCCTCGGCCCGGGGAGCCGCGCGGCAGCTCCCCGCCGCCCCCTCCCTCCCTCCCCTCGGCCCGGGGAGCCGCACGGCAGCTCCCCGCCGCCCTCTCCCTCCCTCCCCTCGGCCCGGGGAGCCGCGCGGCAGCTCCCCGCCGCCCCCTCCCTCCCTCCCTCCCCTCGGCCTGGGGAGCCGCACGGCAGCTCCCCGCCGCCCCCTCCCTCCCCTGGGCCCAGGGAGCCGCGCGGCAGCTCCCCGCCGCCCCCTCCCTCCCCTGGGCCCAGGGAGCCGCACGGCAGCTCCCCGCCACTCCCTCCCCTGGGCCCGGGGAGCCGCGCGGCAGCTCCCCGCCGCCCCCTCCCTCCCCTGGGCCCAGGGAGCCGCGCGGCAGCTCCCCGCCACTCCCTCCCCTGGGCCCGGGGAGCCGCGCGGCAGCTCCCCGCCGCCCCCTCCCCTCGGCCCGGGGAGCCGCACGGCAGCTCCCTGCCGCCCCCTCACTCCCTCCCCTCGGCCCAGGGAGCCGTGCGGCAGCTCTCCATCCCAACTCACCTCTGCTCCGCCTACTCCCCTGAGCACGCTGCCACTGCTCCACGTCTCCCACCTCCCAGGCTTGCAGCGCAATCAGCTGTTTGGAGCTGCAAGCCTGGGAGGGAGAGAAGCAGAGCAGGGTGACGTGCTCAGGGGAGGAGGCAGAACAGAGGTGAGCGGGGCAGGGAGGGGTTCCTCTGCACGGCGCTGACCCCCTGTTACTTGCTGCAGGTGGCCCTCCCCGCGCCCCCCCACCCCAGCTCACCTCCACTCCACCGCCTCCCCAGAGCACGCTTTTGGCCTCCCCCAACCACTTGGTGCCCTAGGTGACCACCTAGTTTGCCTAGCGGTTGCACCAGCCCTGGATCCCCCGCAACCCTCCTCATGGCACTGCTCATCTTTGCGACATTGAATACTCGGGGCTGTGGGATGGGTCTCCGCAGGAGCCAGGTGCTCTCCTTCCTCTGGGAGCGGGGGTACTCTGTGGTTTTCCTGCAGGAGACCAATACGGATCCAGCCGCCAAAAACCACTTATGGCTGGAATGGGGGGACAGGGTCTACTTTAGCCATCTCATGGTTCGTACAGCTGGAGTGGCGACCCTATTCTCCCCCGACCTTCGGCCCAAGGTGCTGGGGGTCGTCAAGGCTGTGTCAGGCCACCTGCTGCACCTCCGGGTGTGTATGGAGGGGCTCGTGGTCAACCTCATTAACATCTATGCCCTGATATCGGGCCCGGAGTGGCTGCGATTCTATCAGCAGGCGTCCGCCTTCCTTGGCACCTTGGATCCTCGCGAGTGCCTGATCCTGGGCAGGGACTTTAACACCACCCTCGAGGAGCAGGACCACTTGGGGACCGAGCAGTGCCCAGCCACCGCAGACGTCCTCCGGGAGATAGTCGATCATCACTCCCTGGTGGACATCTGGCGCAACCAGCACCCGGACAACATCTCGACGTTTACTTTTGTCCGGGTGGAGGCCCATCAGTCTCACCACTCCGGGTTGGACCGCATCTACTTATCACGTTTCCACCTTTCATGGGCCCACTCCTTAGCACCCAGCTGGCCCTGTTCTCTGATCATCATTTGGCTGCCATGACAGCCTCTCTCTGCACGGAGGAGCTGGGGCCAGCCTATTGGCATTTCAACAACAGCTTGTTGGAGGATGTGGGCTTCATGGTGTCCTTCCAGGAGTTCTAGCTGGCCTGGCGAGGGCAGTGGCGTGCCCTTCCTTCAGCGCGGCAGTGGTGGGACCTGGGGAAGGTGTGCGCCCGGCTCTTCTGCCGTGACTACACCCAGAGCGCTAGCCGATGGAGGGATGCAGCGATAGAGCAGTTGGAGCGGGAGGTCTTAGAGCTGGAGAGGCATCTGGCCACCAGCCCCAGGATCCACCCCTCTGCGAAGCATGCCGGGAGAAGAGGGAGGAGCTCCAGGCCCTCAAAGACCATCGGGCCCGGGGCACCTTTGTTCGATCCCACATCCACCTCCTTTGGAAAATGGATCATGGCTCCTGCTTGTTCTACACCCTGGAGAAAAGGAGGGGGGCCAAGAAACATGTCACCTGTCTTCTGGCAGAGGATGGCACCCCCTCACGGATCCGGCGGAGATGTGCGGGACGGCTAGGACCAGAATTCTATGCAGGCTTTTTCTCCCCGGATCCGACTGATCCTAACACTTGCAGAGTGCTCTGGGAGGAGCTCCCTACGGTCAGTGCAGGTGACCGAGACCGGCTAGAGCTGCCTCTCACCCTGGCCGAGTTCGAAGAAGCCTTCTGCCACATGCCCACCCATAAATCTCCAGGCATGGACGGGCTGACCGTGGAGTTTCACTGCGTGTTCTGGGACTTCCTTGGCCCAGACCTAGTCACCGTCTGGGCTGAGTCCCTGCAGAGCGGGGTCCTTCCTCTCTAATGCAGGCAAGCCGTGCTTGCCTTATTGCCTAAGACGGGGGACCTCCATGACTTACAGAATTGGCGTCCCATCTCGCTCCCCAGCATGGACTGCAAAGTTGTAGTGAAGGCCATCTCGCTGTGGCTGGGGTCTGTGCTGGCGGACGTGGTCCACCCAGACCAGACCTACACCATCCCGGGCCGTACCATCTTTGACAACCTCTATCTGGTCCGGGATCTCTTGGAGCTTGGGTGTAGGGATGGTCTGTCGTTCACCCTCCTGTCCCTGGATCAGGAGAATGCATTTGACAGGGTGGACCATGGGTATCTCCTGGGCACTCTGCAATCATTAGGCTTCGGACCCCAGTTTGTGGGCTTTCTCCAGGTGCTGTACGCTTCTGCAGAGTGTCTGGTCAGGCTCAACTGGACCCTGATCAAGCTGGTCAGCTTCGGGCGGGGAGTACGGCAGGGGTGCCCCCTCTTGGGCCAGCTGTATGCTCTGGCGATCGAGCCCTTCCTCTGTCTCCTCCATCAGGGGTGGAGCTGCAAGACCTGGAGCTGTGGCTTGTCCTGTCAGCGTACGCCGACAACGTGCTCCTCATGGTCCAGGACCCGGGTGACTTGGTGGAGGCTTGCCAGGCCATCTACTGGGCAGCCTCCTCTGCCCAGGGCAAATGGGTCAAGAGCTCTGGCCTGGTGGTCAGGGACAGGTGGTAGGAGAGCTCCCTCCCACCTGTGCTTCAGGCCATCCAGTGGAGCGCAGGTCCACTGCTCTATCTTGGCATTTACCTTTCCGCCACGCATCCGTCTCCGCAGGAGAACTGGCACGGTTTAGAGGGCAGGGTGACAGAGGGGCTCTGGAAATGGACAGGACTCCTCCGGTGCCTCTCCCTTCAAGGGAGAGCGCTGGTGCTTAATCAACTAGTCCTGTCCATGCTCTGGTACCGCCTCAACACCCTAGTCCCAGCCCCGTGCTTCCTGGCCAACCTCTGGACATCGATTCTGGAGTTCTTCTGGTCAGGACTGCACTGGGTCCCTGCAGGAGTTCTCCAACTACCCCTGGAGGAGGGAGGGCAGGGCCTGAAGTGTCTACACACTCAGGTCCATGTCTTCCACCTCCAGGACTTGCAGAGGCTCCTTTATGGTGCAGATAGTCTGGCGTGGAGCATACTGGCGCACGCCTTCCTGCGCCGCTTCCGAGGGCTCCGATACGACCGGCAGCTCCTTTATCTCCATTAGAGAGGTCTTCCGCAAGACCTCTCCGGGCTGCCGGTCTTCTACTAGGACCTCCTCCGGACCTGGAAACTGTTCTCAGCAACCAGATCCATGGCGGCCACTGTGGGGGCAGATCTCCTCATGGAGCCCCTGCTACACAACCCCCAGCTCCGTGTGCAGGTGGCGGAGTCCCCCTTGGTGCGTCAGAGGCTGGTCCTGGCAGAAGTCACAAGAGGCGGTGACCTCCTGGACTACGACTGGGGAGACTGGCTCAGCGCTTGGGGCTCTCCCGGCCTCATACTCCCCAGCGCATACTTCAGCAGGTGGGGGCTGCTTTGCTGCCCACTACTCAGGTTTACCTTGACAGGGTCCTGAGAGAGGGCACGCCCCGCCCACTCTCCACCCCAGGCCCTCCGGACCTTTTCGTCGGGCCCTTGCCCTGTGGACCCAACCGGCCCCCTGCCCCTTCACCATGAGCTGGCTGCACGATCTGCAGCCGGTCTGCTTCCAGACTGTGCCAAGGAAACATCTATACACACTCGTGCTCCATACCCTTCATCTCCTCACCCTCACATCCTGCCCCGACACAAAGTGGTGGGACCTCCTACCACCTTTATAGGGTGAGGAACCCCGGTGGGTCAGTCTTTTTCTCCACCTTGGTCCCGAGGCCCACCAGGGATATCAGTTGGCGGCTCCTTCATGGGGCCGTGAGCACGGGTGTGTACTTGGTGCAGCTCACCCCATCCCAGCCACCTGCCCCTTTTGCAGCGTGAGGGAAACCCTGGCGCACATTTACTTGGAGAGCGCCAGGCTGCAGCCCCTATTCTGGCTCCTCTTAGACATCTTGTTAAGATTTTGATTGCACTTTTCCCCTCACCTCTTTATCTATGCAATTCCTGCGCTGGCCACATCTGTGGCCCCACAAAGCCACAGGACCTCCTGGTCAACATCCTTCTGGCCCTGGCTAAAATGGCCATCTATAAAACCAGGGAGAGAAAGTTGGCCGACGGAGACTCCTGTGACTGTGGGGCCTATTTCCGATCCTCCGTCCTTTCACGCATCCGGGCAGAGTTCCTCTGGGCAGCATCCACTGATTCCCTTGACGCCTTCGAGGAGCAGTGGGCGCTGTCCAGGGTTCTCTGCTCGGTGTCCCCATTGGGTTCCCTTTGTTTGACCCTTTGCCTGCACTTCTGTCCCTGTTATTTCATGTTGTCCCCCGAAATCACTTGGTTTCCAGGTCCTGTGGATCCCCCTTTAGCAGATCCCAATAGGATCACTCTCCTATAGCCATCTGGCCTGACCATGGGATGGTGTTCCAAGGAGGAGGAGTGCTAAGCAGAGACAGGCTCCAGCTAACGAAGAGAGGGAAGAGCATCTTCGCAAGCAGGCTGGCTAACCTAGTGAGGAGGGCTTTGAACTAGGTTCACTGGGGGAAGGAGACCAAAGCCCTGAGGTAAGTGAGGATGTGGGATACTGGGAGGATGCACGAGTAGGAGAGTTGAATTGATTCCTTGAGGACCTGTTCCATGATTTTTCCAGGGACTGAGATGAGGCTGACTGGCCTGCAGTTCCCAGGATCCTCCTTCTTCCCCTTTTTAAAGATGGGCACTACATTAGCCTTTTTTCAGTCGTCCGGGACTTCCCCCGATCAGGAACAATCAGCATGGATTCACCAAGTCCTGCCTGACTAATCTAATCTGACTACCTACCCAGGGTTTTCCGCCACCAAAGCAGTGGTAACGTATCAGTTTCTCTCCACGCAGTGTCACGACTAAATCAATGGGGACACAGCTCCTCCATCTGATAAACGATTGGTACAAGCAAGAGTGTGTGACACTTTGTACCTCGGGGGAGCATCCTACACCCCCACATTCATCTTTATAAAATGATTGTTTGATATCCAATGCAAAGTTTGTCATGTCAGGTGTCTTCAGAAGGCTTATGATGCACTGGTTGTTATAGTGAGGTTATAGTAATTGTTACGGTAATGTTATAGGTTATTGTCACGGAGTGTGGGGGAGTCCAGGCCCTGCACCCCTCTTCCAGGGATTCACTGAGACTCTCAGGCAGCCAGTAAAACAGAAGATTTATTGGACAACCGGAACACAGTCCAAAACAGAGCTTGTGGGGACACCCAGGACCCCTCAGTCAAGTCCTTCTGGGGGAGCAGGGAGCTTAGACCCCAGCCCTGGGGTTCCCTGTGTTCCTCCACCCAGCCCCAAACTAAAAACTAAACCCACCCAGCAGGCTCCCTCCTGCAGCCTCTGTTCACATTCCTGGCCAGAGGTGTTACCTCCCCCTCCCCCTCCTGGCTCAGGTGACAGGCTCTCAGGTCTCCCATCCCCAGGGCACATTCCCAGGTCAACACTCCCCCCTCCCTGCTGTGTCACATCGTCACAGTTATAATTTCATGTATGTAGTTATGAGGCTGAAAATGTGTCCTCATGGCTTAAAGCAAGCCCAGGCAAAAACTCCCCAAGAGCAGGGAGGCAGTTCACACCTCATCAGGGCATGTATGGGACAAACCCACCCCAGCCTCTCAGGAGCAAAGGACGCTGGCCTAGGCAGCAACAAAAGGATCTGTTGGACTCTTGAGTGAGTCACCCCCCTTCCTTTGGTCAGGTTGGGACTGCGATGAGGTAATGTTCACCTGACACTGAAGGGGGGAGCAAAGTCAAGCAGGAGGAAAGGACATGATAAAAGGGAAATGTGTTTGCCTTGCTCTTCCTCTCTCTTCCACATCCATCTAGGGACACGCGCTGATCACAGGGGATAGCCTGGCTGCAGAGCAACCAGCCAGCCCGTGGTGAGAAGCATCTAAGTTTGTATGGGCACTGAAAGTGTTAAGATCAGCTTAGAATGTGTTTTTGCTTTTATTTCATTTGACCAAATCTGACTTATGTTTTGACTTATAATAACTTAAAATCTATCTTTATAGTTAATAAAACTGTTTGTGTATTCTACCTGAAGCAGTGCATTTGGTTTGAAGCATGTCAGCATCTCCCCTGGGGAGAACAATCCTGGTACATATCAATTTCTTTGTTAAATTGACAAACTCATATAAGCTTGCAGCATCCAGCGGGCATAACGGGGCTCTGCAAGACGGAGGTTCCTAGGGTTGGTAGTGTCATTCGGTTGCACAATCCAAGAAGCCGTTTACATGTCAGAGGCCGTGTGTGAACAGCCCAGGAGTGGGGGTTCTCACAGCAGAGCAGGGTAAGGCCGGCTCCCAGAGTCAAAGATTTGAGTGGTCTAGCAGATCACCGGTCCGGATAACAGCAAAGGGGAATGTCACAGAGTGCTTTTACCTAAAACTACTTTTTATTAGGTCTCAAGGGCGCTCTCTCTCTCTCTCTCTCTCTCTCTGTAGCAGTAGGGTGAGAGCATTCCCAACATTTCTATTTACCCGAAGTCTTAAATGGTTTCGAGGAATCAGCAACCAGCTTTCTGGGGACCCTCCTTCCGTCCAGTTGCTGGGGAGTTTAGATGCCCAATCCTTGTCTGTAGGATTCATAAAGGTTTATGCGCTTGGCAACATTCAGGGCACACCCGGAGTGTTGTGTAGGAGTAGTGCACACACTGCTCCATCCAAGGGCATCAACCTTGGAATCTCGCCAAGATGACATGAATCGTGGGAAGCCTCTCAGGACTGGGCTCAAGGCCCGAGAGCAAGGAATGCGGTAGATAGAAATTGGTAAATAAGAATGTTAAACAAAGCCAGTGTATTCCTTTTATCTGTTGGAGAATGTAATGCGCGGGGGGAGAGAGAGAATAAAGGGGAAGGTGGAAAGCTGACAGGCAGAAGCCCGTTAGCAGAGACCAGCCTGCTTGCTTGCTAAAAGCTGTGTTCTGTCTTGTCATTGAACCGCCACACTTGTCCAAAGAAAAGCTTCCTCGGACTGCTCCAAAGTCTGTTCTTTTGCCTAGTCTTTTAGAGCTAACTTAAATGAAGCACAGACCTCATAAGGATTCCTAGTAGGTTGTCATAGTAAACCTGGTGGATCACCAATTCTCCTAATTTCAGCAAACGACTCGTTATCTCTTAGCGATGTGGCCCTTGGTTTTCAGCCAACAGTGGCTGGACACACAAGATGGCTGACTGTAGTCCTGCCAGGTTCTGGGGTTACCAGCAGGAATGTCAAATCAGGGGGGTTACAAGCTCCCTTCAGTGAGTCCACCCGAGCTGGAGACCTGAGAGAGACTTTTACCCCTAAAGGGAGCACTGCACCCTGCCAGCTCCAGCATGGGAAGCAACTCTCGGGCAGTGTTGTGAAAGCAGTCCTGTTTATTAGACGTCGGGAACCCAGCTCACTTGGGTCATGAGAAGCCAGCAGCAAGTTACAGCCTGGTCCATTTTGGTTGGTCCAGAGCCCTCTTTTGTGTCCCAGTTCAGGAGAGTCTCCAACTTCCAGCAGCCCACACTTAACAACTCCTCACCTGGCCACTTCTCAGCCCTTTGCTCTTGTTCCCCGGCAAACCCGTCTGGCTTCCTGTGGAGCGGTGGATCATCCATAGTCGTTTGTTGCTAGGTACCAGGCAATTGTAGTGGCTATTGTCTTCTCAGACTCTCTCCATGGACATGGAGGTAGGCAGGTATCCATCACACCCTACAGGGTTTACTCTGCAGAGAGTCAACAACCTTTTCCCACCACCAAGTTAACTATGCAGCACATTGGGGGAACTGACACACAGACGGCATTCAGATAAACTATCACAGAAAATGCCCACTCCATCACACAAGCCCTTTCCGGTTTGTCAGTTTCCCCTGCTTATTCATCACAGGATCACGTTCACCCTCTTAGCTACAGCATCTCACTGGGGTCTCATGTTTAGTCGGTGTCTACCAAGACCAACCTGCTCTGCTCATGAATTGTACACCAGTTGCACCTCAAGTCACCAACCAGGACAATGAGCCACCATGGGGCACTGCTCAGACAGCTGACAAACAGGACAGACTCATCCCCAAGACGTTCTCAAGCTCAACGAGGAGCAAAGAAATGAGACCAGGATGCCCAAGTTGAAAGGTCAATTGTTTGGGGGAAGTTTTCTGTCCTGTGTCATACAGGAGGTCAGAGTAGATGATCACAATAGTCCCTGCTGGCCTTGGGATCTATGAATCTAAGACGTGGAAAACCTACGGGTGCCTCTGTTTCTGATGCGCCTTAAAGAGGCCATGGTTTTGAGCAGAACATGTCCCTTTGGGAAAATCAACTTTCTTAAGGTATCTTCAATCAACTCTTCAGGACCCTTAACCTGGACCCCCAGATTCTCAAACAATTTTTGCAAATATTGGATGCAATGACGGAAGTGCAGGCCAACTTCACCCAGCAATGTGTCTCCATGCAGAATAAACCAACTCACAAGGGGACGGAGACCATGGTCCAGTGTGGCCACATCTCCTGATAGAGGGATGAGCAGCTGAACCAAGACACCATCCCAGGCAAGGGGGTGGGGAATGGAAGGAAATGATAAGGAGGCGTGTACGGGAAATGATTTCCTAATAAGGAGACTTGGCACCTTGTTACTCGGAAATGACAACACCTGTCCACGGGATTTGCCTTGAGTACAACAGGCAATTCAACACCCGCTCCTTCACTGGTGTGAAACCCGGAGGTAAGGGAGCCCTATGAGACTGCTATGAAACTGGGGGTTTATGGAGGCCCTGGGCAGATCCCCAGCTGGTGTCAATGGGAGTCTCTCTATCGAAGTCAGTGGGGCCGGATCCCCAGCAGGTGTGATTCACCATTGCTCCATCGGGTTGGGTGTATGTTCTCAGGACCATAGGTGTGCGCAGCACATTCCATTAGGGTGTGCACCCAGGGTGCCCCACCCTAGCCCCACCCCCATCCACTCCCTCCCACTTCCTGCCCCCCTCAGAACCCCCAACCGCCCCTGCTCCTTGTCCCCTGACTGCCCCCTCCAGAGACCCCCCCACCCCCTAATCACCCCTCAGGACTCCACCAAGTATCCAACCCCCTGTCCCGACTGCCCTGCCCCCTAGCCACTCCCCTTCCCCCTGACAGGCCCTCTGGGACTCCCACGCCCTGTCCAATGCCTCTGTTTCCCATCCCCTGACTGCCCCAGAGACCCTTTGGCCCGTATCCAAACCCGCCCAGCCCCACCATTCAGAACAGAGTCCCCACCAAATCCCTCCCTGTCAGGGTTCCCTCCCCACTCTGAATTCTTGGGTACAGATGTGGGGACCCGATGAAAGACCCCCTAAGCTTATTCTACCAGCTTAAGTTAAAAACTCCCCAGATACAAATTCTCCCTTGTACTTTGGGTTAAGTAACGCTGCCACTACCAAGTGATTTTAACAGAGAACCAGGGAAAAGGGCCACTTGGAGTTCCTCTTCCCCCAGCAACCCCCACAAGCCCTTACACCCCCTTTCCTGGGAGGCTTGAGATTAATATCCTAACCAATTGGTTACAAAATGACCAAAGACCCAAACCCCTGGGTCTTGGAACAATGGAAAAATCAGTCAGGTTCTTAGAAGAAGGATTTTATTTAAAGAAAAGGTAAAAGAATCCCCTCTGTAAAATCAGGGTGGTAAATACTTTACAGGGTAATCAGATTCAAAACACAGAGGATTCCCCTCTAGGCAAAACTTTAAAGTTACAAAAAAATGGGATAAACCTCCCTCTAGCAAAGGGAAAATTCACAAGTTTAAAACAAAAGGTAATCTAATGCACCTTGCCGTATTTACTCACTCTTTTTGTAATATCAG
This sequence comes from Natator depressus, assembly GCF_965152275.1. NCBI lineage: Eukaryota > Metazoa > Chordata > Testudines > Cheloniidae > Natator > Natator depressus. The sequence continues at coordinate 3,290,653 of NC_134261.1, forward strand.
AGACACATACAGGATGGTTTATTGGAGAAGGAGTTTTTTTGACCTGATGCTTCTCTGCTTTCCCCAGAGACCACACCAAACAAAGCCTCCCCGCCACCCCGCCCAGCCCAAGATTTGAAAGTATCTTCTTTCCCCATTGGTCCCTTTGGTCAGGTGCCAACGAGTTATTTGAGCTTCTTAACCCTTCACAGGTAAGAAGGAATTCGGGACTACCCTTAGCTGTGTGGTTATGACACACCCCCGGACATCCCCTTGACCAGTGGCATGATGGCACTTACGGGACAGGCCCAAAGAGACCAACCAAGCTGGCGCGCAGCCGAGGAAGAGTGCTATGACTGACGCAAGTCAACAAAGGTCACATGTAGTGCTGGGGAGGCAGCGATTGGCTGGGCGGGCCCAGGTGGGCGGGTGGGGCCAAGCAGGGTCATGGTAGCAGCGTGGGGTTCACTGTGTGACACAATCACAACAACTTTGTGCAGCTGCTGGGGAAGTTTGCACAGGCAACAAATATATCCTGCATGGGCAGGAGGGTGGGCAGGCAGGGGGACCCTGTCACCAGGGGTGGCAGATTTGTAGAAATTTTGGTGGTGCCCAGAACCCGTCCCCCGCCCAAACACCGCCCCAACAAACTCCACCCCCCACCTCCCCAAGACTCTGGGAGGGAGTCTGGGTGGGGGAGATCTGGAGTGCAGGCCCTAGGCTGGGGCAGGGGATTGGGGTGCAGGCTCTGGGAGGGAGTTTGGGGGTGGGAGGGGGTGCAGAGGTGAGGGGTGAGGACTGTGGGGTGTGGTTGCAGATGAGGGGTGAGAGTAGGGGTATAAGGGGTGAGGGCTCTGTCTGGGGCTGGGGGGTTTGGGGCATTAGAGAGGCTCAGGGCTGGGGCAGAGGTTTGGAGTGCAGGGGGATGAGGGCTCTGGCTGGAGATGGGGGGTTTGGGGTGTTAGAGAGGCTCAGGGCTGGGGCAGAGGGTTTGGATGTGGGGGGATGAGGGCTCTGGCTGGGGCTGGAGATAAGGGGTTTGTGGTGTTGGAGGGGGCTCAGGGCTGGGGCAGAGGGTTGGGGTGTGGGGGGATGAGGGCTATGTCAGGGGCTGGAGATGAGGGATTTGGGGTGTTGGAGAGGCTCAGGGCTAGGGATGAGAATTGAGGGTGCGGTGGGGGGGTGAAAGCTCTGGCTGGGGGTGTGGGCTCTGGGGTGGGGCAGGGCTGGGGATGACTTTGGGGGTGCAGGCAGGCTGCTGCGGGACAGGGGCCAGAGAGGAGGACTCCCCCCCAGCCCTTTCCCTGCCGGCAGCAGCGAGCTCTGGGGAAGGAGCCCCCCTTTCCCGCCCCCCAGCAGCACACTCTCCCCCACCCCTGTCACTGCATGTGCTCCTAGGGCCCCTCTCAGGCCCAGGAATCTCCTCGCCTCCCCCGTGGTGGGTGCCGGGGGGAGCTGCGTGCGTCTCCTCCCCTGCTGTTGCCCCCGCCTGTAGCCTCACTGGGGGCGGGGGATGGGGCTGCCCCTTGCCCAGCATGGGGCAGGAGCGGTGACTGCGGGCGGGGGGCCCCATGCTGCTGGAGGGTCCTGCTGGAAAAGGGAAGGGTCTGAGGTGGCAGGGCAGGCTCAGTCTGCCCTGGCTGGCGAGATGGGGGCACGAGGACCCTGGGGCAGCGGTTGCTGCAGGGAGGCAGCAGGGGAAGAGGCAGGGACGCTCTGCTCCGGGGCCCGGGGAGGAGTGTGGGGGCAGCAAGAGGGGGCTGGGGCAGGCGCGGGGGGAGAGGCTGGGCTGACTCCACTCAGCCCGCGCTGCTGGGACCAGCAGGGCAGCAGCAATGTAAACGTGGCTCCGCCGCCACCACGGCCTGCAGCTGCTGCAGCCTCCCCCCCAGCCTCCAGCCGGGGAGGGGGAGAAGCAGCCTTCGCAGCCGGGGCTCAGGGCGTCCCTGGGCACATCCCGTGCGCACACCCCGGCTCCGGATGCCGGCGAGCATTTGGCTGTGGAGATGCTGTGGCCTGTTCCTGCGGGGGCACTCAGTGGTGGGTGTCTGGGGGAGGGGTTCTCATCACGGGGCAGCTGGAGGGGTGGCGCCTCTGGGTGTTAGATGGCTGTGCTGTTCTCTATGTTAGGGGGATACATGTAGCTGTAGCTCAGAGCTAGTGACTGGTTCCTCTCCTCAATTTCCCGGGAGATCTCTGCTAGGCGATCCTGGAAGGCAGCCATGAGCTGCTTTGGCCCGTGTTCGGTAAAGTGCTCCTCAGGGTATGTCCCCAGGGGTCTCTGGAAGGGAACAGGGAGAGTGGTGAATACAGAGGCATCAAAATCACTGAAACCCCCCCCCCCCCCCCCCAGGATCAGCTCCAGGGCTGCATTCTTATTACTCCAAGGCTGGAGTAGAGAAGAGAGGTTTTCTCGGGGGATTGAGATTGCAAAGGCAAGGGCTGGGGCACTGACTGGTGGAGCTTTGCACGCGAGAGAAACAGACACTGAAGCAGCAGAGAGCCAAGGAGACAGCCGGAACAAGCTTTGGGGGTGTGACAAAGCCTAGAGAGAGAGAAAGTTTTTGGGCTGAGTGCTAGTTGGAAGGAGGCTTGGAACTGTGAGCAAGGAAATTGCCTCCTGTTCTGTGAGTCCTCCAGACTTTGCAAATTAAACACAATTCCAGCAAAGAAACACCTGGGTCCATCACCAATGTCTCCTCCCGATGGAAACAATGCACACCAGCCCCTGAGTAATCATTTTCCACCCAAACTTTTCTCTTTTTTTTTTTTTTGAGAAAAAATGGACGTTTGGGGACACCAAAATAATTTCTGAATTATCCCTTTTGCCAAAGAGTTAATTTAAAAATAATACTAAAAAAAAATGCGACCCATTTCGAGTTTGCAACCCATTTTCAGTTCCAAATGGCTTTTCGTGTCGAACGTTCCGAAATGTCCACGCACAAAAATGCTCAGAATTGAAAGGAAACGTTGCTTTTGGGTTGAACAACAGGTTGGGTTTGACCCCAAAACGATTCATTTTCAACTTCTCGAAATCACCGACAATGGCAACGCTATTGTAGCCGTGTTGGTCCCAGGATGTCAGAGAGACAAGATGCCGGAGGTAATATCTTTTATTGGACCAACTTTCCTTGGTGAAAGAGCTCGAAAGTTTGTCTCTCTCACCGACAGAAGTTGGTCCAATAAGAGATATTCCCTCTCCCACCTTGTCTAACAAACCAAAAAAGTCACAGATTCACCCATCTCTGTCATTGGAGATTTTTAAGAGCAGGTTGATCAGACACCTGTCAAGGATGGTCTAGATCATAGAACCATAGAAGATAAGGGTTGAAAGAGACCTCAGGAGGTATCTACTCCAACCCCCTGCTCAAAGCATGACCAACACCAACTACAGCATAGATAATACTTACACTTGCCTTGAGTGCAGGGGACTGGACTAGGTGACTGTTCAAGGTCCCTTCCAGTCTTACACTTCTACAATTCTAACGGCAGGGTCCAAAATTTTGGTTAAACGGCTTGGGTCAGAAATGTTTAACAATACCCAGGGTGAGCTGGGTCTATGGAGAGAACTGGAGAGTACTTTATGTCTGAACAGTGGTCGAACCTGTGTCTGTAGGGAAAGACCTCTCCCCACCTCTTCTGAAAGGCCCCAGGCCTCTAAACAATGATCACATGCATGTCACTTTGGGGACATTTCCTCCCTGCCGGCACAGCAGCCGTCCACCCCCACCATGTCCGGAAAAGGTAACAGAAAAGGGGCTGAAATGCTGGGTCCATGTTTTCAAATCAGCAACAGGTCCAATGGACGTCCTGCTGATGGACACCAGCTGAGGATCTGGCCCCATTGACTCCAATGAGAGATGCCCATTGACGTGAGCCGGGATCTGGCCCCATTGACTCCAATGGAGAGACGCCCATTGACACCAGCTGAGGTCTGGCCCCATTGACTCCAATGGAGAGATGCCCATTGACACTGGCTGGGAGCTGGCCCCATTGATGCCAGTGGAGAGACACCTATTGACACCAGGTGGCGTCTGGCCCCTCTGTGGGTGTTTCAAAGGCAGTGGAGGACACACACCCCTAATCCAATACTGAAGGATTCAGAGTGGGGGCCCCCCTCCAGAAAGACTCCCCCAGAATCCAGGGTCCCCCCTTGTCCACCAGCCCCAGCAGCCCTGCTCTCACCATGTCCCGATCCTCATTATGCAGCACCCAGAGGACAGAGAGGATCAGGCTGGTGGTGTTCATCTTGGGGATCGTGTCCAGGAACTCCTTCAGGGTCACCTTGGCCTTGTTCTGGGGCAGCAGCTTCCGCATGGATGATGGGTAATTGGGCATGAAGACTGCCAGCTCGAACTGGGGCCAGGAAAGGGAAGCCAGAGGTTAGCTCCCACCGGGGAGCTTGGCTGGCAAGGTCATGAGAGGACCCAGGAGTCCAGAACAGGAGCCACAGGACCAGCTGCCCAGGGGGTCCTGGGACCCTGCCCAACACCCAGTCTGTCCCAGGTCCCATTCAGTAAGCTGCAGAGGCAATTCAGAGCCGTGGCTGGGACTCTGACCTGCAGTCCAGTCCCAGCGACTCCATGATCTCCCTCTGTGGCACCAGGCCAGGCACCAAGGCACTCCATGCCTCAATTTCCCCATCTGTACATGGGAGGTGACCATTCTTCCCATTGTCTGTTTTGTCTATTTAGAGGGTGAGCTCTTTGGGTCAGGGACCATCTCTCACTATGTCACCGTGCAGTGCCTGGCACAATGGGGGACCCGATCTCTGTCGGGGTGGGGGGTCTGTGCAGTGCCTGGCACAACACAGGACCTGATCTCAGTGTCTGGGGGGGGGGGGTTCTGTCCAGTACCTGGCACAAGGGGGGACCTGAGCTCAGTCGGGGGGGGGGTCTGTGCAGCACCCAGCACAAGGGGGGGGACCCTGATCTGAGATGGGGTCTGTGCAGCACCCGGCATGACTGGGCCCCGATCTCTCCCACGGATTTTCATTTTGATTCATTTGTTGAAAAAATGGAAAAATTACAAAGGAAATGAAAATGTTCTTTAAAAAAAATTGTCAGAGGGAGGGAGGGGATGGAACATGTGCAAGATGCTTGACAAAGCCAGGAATAGAACCCAGGATTCCTGGCTCCCAGCCCCCCTGCACTAACCCACCAAACCCCACTCCCCTCCCAGAGCTGGGGAGAGAACCCAGGAGTCCTGGCTCCCAGCAACTCCACCTGGGCTAGAGTGGACTTTAAGCCACAGTAACTAACTCCTGGGCATGAGCCACCAAGTCTCAGACCCCAAAGTATGGGGTGTACCCAATGGGCCCCAAAGGGCAGGAGGGGACAGACTGGGGCCCAAGGGCAGGGACACTGGTGTAAGGAGAGGAAAGGGGGGAAGGAAAGAGACACCCCCTCCAAGAGGGGGACAGGGCGGGCGGCCCTCACCCACCTGCCCGGAGTTGACCGCAGCGTGATAGGCGGAGCAGGTGAAGATCACCATGGTCAGGTACTTGGTCAGCTCGGCCGCGGTGCCCAGAGTCGAGGGGACGCCTGCCGGGGAGGGATGGACTGGTGAGCATGGGACTGGGCCCCCCTCCCCTGCCCCTGGCTGGGAGCCTCCCGTCTCCGCTCCCCCTGCCAGGGGTGATGCTGGGCCAGTGCAATACCAGCATCACTATTGCGAGTGCACGTGTAACACCGACAGACTCGGCGGGCGGGATCGAACCGGGTCCTCCGGAGCTTAGTGCATGAGCCTCTACCGCGTGAGCTAAAAGCCACGTGGCGGCGTGCGGGCGACCCACGGCTGTCGCACAGCAGGCGTCACGCCTAGGCCGTGGCTGATGTTTTCACAAGCGCCTTGGGGTTTGGAGACACCTTGACAGGGGCTGGTTCTTGGGGGTGGGAGGGAGGACCCCTCAGCGGCGCCTGTGACCCCGGGCCCAGAGATCGCTAGCCGCCCCCCCGGCTCTCACCCGACGCCTGTCGGCCGAGGAATCCCTTGGTGAATATCTCGCCCACCCACGCCTGCAGCTCGTGGTCACTCTGCACCGAGAGGCTGGTCCGGTAGTAGATCCCCACGATGCCGGAGACAAAGCTGGGAGAGTTAAAGGGGAATCGGGTCAGCCCGGACGCCGGGGTCCACGGTGAGAGGCTCTCCCCTAGGACAAGCCAGGGGAGTCCCCCTCCCTCCAGTCTCCACAGAGCTATTCCTGCTCCCCTTCAACTTCACTTCCACGACCCCATCGCTTTTTACCCGCCTTAAGGGGAAGCGACGTGGGGAGGGGGGCGGAGAGGAGCAAGCAGGGGCAGGGCCTCGGGGAAGAGGCGGAATGAGGGAGGAGCCTTGCGGGGGAGGGATGGAGTGGGGGCGGGGCCACGGTGCAAGCACCGGTGGCCTCCCTACTTCTAGGGAGTTTCTGGCACTCCTGGTTTGGGCTGGAACTTTTGGGGGGTACAAAATGAAGTGGCGGTGACCCTGAAAGAGTTTGCAAATGAATTCGGTGTTGCCAGATCTTGTTTCTGAAAAAACAAACAATCCGAAAATCTGGAAACCTCCCCGAACAATTAAATTTTGTTGTTGTTCAAAAAGTCCTGGAAATTAATTTTTAAAAAAAAAATCAAAAAAGTTTCGAAATGGTCCAAATGGAAACAAATCAGATCAACTGACACAAAACAAAATGTTTCATTTGACCTGAAAGGAATTTTATTTTTGGGGTGTGATTTTTCGAGGGGCTGAACATTTTGAAAATTGTCAGTTTGGGGCCAACCTAAAACTATTTTATTTAATTAATTAATTTATTTATACTTTCCAAAATTGCCAACCCACCAAAAAAAAACCCTTAGTCCTTTGACCATGTGGGCACTTTGGAAAATGTTACCCTCTGAACGGAGACTTGCCCCGGGTTAAGCACAGAAGTGAATTTAAAGCAAGTTAATTGAACTTAGAGGTTTTTAAGGCCCTGGGTGGGATGATTTCATAGAATCATAGAATCATAGAAGATCAGGGTAGGAAGGGAACCTCAGGAGGCATCTAGTCCAACCCCCTGCTCAAAGCAGGACCAACCCCAACTAAATCATCCCAGCCAGGGCTTTGTCAAGCCTGACCTTAAAACCTCTAAGGATGGAGATTCCACCACCTCCCTGGGGAACCCATTCCGGTGCTTCATCACCCTCCTAGTGAAATAGTGTTTCCTAATGTCCAACCTAGACCTCCCCCACTGCAACTTGAGACCAGTACTCAAGATTTAGTTGGGGTTGGTCCTGCTTTGAGCAGGGGGTTGGACTAGATACCTCCTGAGGTCTCTTCCAACCTTGATCGTCTATGGTTCTATGAACTGGCAGCAGATCCTGGGGCTCACGGTCTCATTTTGGCTGTTCTTCGATTGGGGTCACGTTGAAGTGGTTTCAGTGAAAGTGAATTAAGAGCATCCACATAGGGGGTTTGTCACTAAAACCGGACTGAAATCTGATTTCAGCTATCAACAGGCCCAACTTTGTGTGGTAAAGGATGTTCGCTGGATCCCAGCAGAACAAGCCCAGTATGCAGGGCTCCCTCCCACACAAGACCTGGACTGCCAGGGGGCTCTGTCCCTGACCCCCTCCACACTCAGCGCCCCAACACTTTGCCCCCTCTGATTTCACTAGGTCTAACTCCTTCCCCTACACTTGCCTTCATCTCTCCTCCCCACACCCCCCCCCCAGCACCCCCTTCACCTCTCTATAGCTGCCCAGATCTTGAGCCCATCATCCCTGTAGCAGTAGCTCTGGAGCGAGCCGACGCCGCGCTCCTGGATGTCATCGGGCAGGCAGAGCATGGTGTAGGTCAGGCTCTCCAGGCCCTTGCGGAGAAGCTCGGCGAGGCCTGGACGCCCGGTCGCTATGGCCTGTGGAATATAGACCCGGCCCGGGCCCGCTGGGAGTTACTGCCACGGAGCAGCAGGCCCCAGGGGAGGGGGGGTAGGACACTGGAATTGCGTTAATTCCCCAGGGTCTGGGGCAGCGCTGGGAATCAAACTTACGAAATCCTTTGGTGACAATTTATTTTCCCTCCCAAAACTAATGAAAGTGACCAGGAAAAGAAAAGGAAATGGGGACACGGGGGACAAAAGGAAGAACGAAAAGAAGGGAAAAAGGGAGGAAAGCAGGAAAAACTAAGAAAGATGAACAATGGGGGGAAACGAAAAAACAGAAAGAAAAAACAAGAACAAGAAGTGAAAAAATAAGAAAAAAAGGGAAAGGGGGGGAACAACAAGAAAAAGGGAAAAACCAAGAAAAAACACAAATTAAGAAAAAGAAGTGAAGAGAGAAAGAAACTAAAAAACAGGGAAAATGGCGGGAGGGTAAACAAAGAAAAAGGGAAAACCGCAGGGGCAAAAATGGAAAAAAAAAATAATAAAGTGAAAAGAGAAAGAAACAAACAAGGGAAAAGAAAAAAAATCCAAGAAAAAAAATTAAAAGAAAAAAACAAGAAATAACAGACAAACCAAGAGAAAAAAGGGAAAAAAGAAAAAAAGGGGGAAAAGGAAAAAGAGGATAAAACCAAGGAAAAGGGAAAACCCAAGAAGAAAATGAGAAAACAAGGAAAAAGTGGGGTGGGGAGAGGAGCCGGGAAAATGGGGAAAGGACCAAATCGGGGAATCTCAGGGAAAAGAAGCAAAAGGCAACAAAGGAACGAAAATCACGATTATGAAGGAAAATGCCATAAAAATGCCATGAACTTTTTTTTTTGAAAACCTACCATTTCAAGTGCAAAACCCTTTAATTTTTCCCCACTGGCCATTTTTCCGTGAAAAACATGTTCCCTCGCCCTGATCAGAAGCCAGGAAACTGCGGTTCGGGCCACGCCCAGAAAAGGGCGAATAATTGTGCTTGGGTTGAAGTGGTCCCAGTGAAAGTGAATTAAGAGCGTCCACATGGGGGTGTGTGTCACTAAACCAGATTGAAAGCTGATCTCAATTATCAACGGGCTCAATTTTGTTTGGAAAAGGATGTTCACTGGATCCCAGATGTGAGGTGGCCAATGAGCGCCGACCACCAGGAGGAGCTGCTTCTGCCTTGCGTTTGATTGGCTGAGCAGGCTGGGGGACGGAGCTGGGTTGGTGGAGTTTGGGAGGGGGCAGTGGTGTAGTTGATTTGATCGGCAGTTTGGTCATTTTCCCTTCTTTCTGAACAAGTTATGGGAGGCAGTGTGGCCTAGGGGCCAGCACCTGGGGCTAGCACCCAGCTCTCCCTGGTTCTACCAAAGGCCTGGTGAGTAAGGCAAATAAGGCCCGGTCTTCTGCCTCAGTTTCCCCATCTGTAAAATGAAGCTATTGCTCCTCATGTCCTTTGTAAAGTGATTTGCAATCTAGGGGTGAAAAACACCAGCTACAAGCAATAGATTATATTACTATTATGAGACGATCCCCTCTTTACCCGATCAAATATGCCCCCAGATCTGATGAGAAAGGTCCGGCCCAGGACATCGATGAGGATGGAGAAACGGGTGTGAGGGATCAGGAGCTGGAAGAGAAGAGACACGGGGCTGAAGCAGCTGGAGAGAAGGTTCTAAACACACACAGATAGACACTTCTAGAACACACACACATATGGGTGACTCCTGTGTATAGCTTCGGGGGGAACACGCCCGGCTGGGCCCCTCTCAAACTGTTGGACTCTTTGGCAGCAAACATCCATCTGGGCTTGTCTGAGCATCAAAAGGCACACACTGGGCACCTCTGGGGAATGTGCCCCAGGTGGGCACAGCAAGAACCGGGCACCCTTGGTCAACTCCCTCAACAAGTCCCAGGACCTGCAGAAGAGGGTGTGACGAAGCAGGACTGTTCTTAACGGTTCTTCTGAATACTGTAGGGGTGCCTCAGTTTCCCCTATGCAGTTCTTAAGTATCGAGGTGATGGGAGAAGGGTGTATGATCGTTGCAGAGCCCTAGAGGGCAGGTGTGTGCAGGGGTCTGGACACAGAGAATGGCCGACACCCTGTTTCCTGACAACTGATGGCCTGGGCCTTCCCCCCTGCAAGGTGAGAGCTAAAGGGTTGGAGAACAAAGGAATCAGGTGACCTCCTGACCCGGGAATGGGACAAAGCCCAGAGGAGGAGAGGCTGGAGAGAGTTTCACTTTGGGGCTGGCTGGGACATGGAGTGAAGTGCAGACGGGGTTGTCTGGATGTCTGCCCCCAAAATGGACCCGGCTGAGGGGTCCTGTTCTCTGCACCTACAAGCTCTGTGTTAGACCATGTTCCTGTCATCTAATAAACCTTCTGTTTTACTAGCTGGCTGAGAGTCACGCCTGACTGCGGAGTTGGGGGCAGGACCCCCTGGCTTTCCCAGGACCCCGCCTGGGCAGACTCACTGTGGGAAGCGCACGGAGCGACAGAGGATGCTGAATGCTCCGAGGTCAGACCCAGGAAGGTGGAAGCTGTGTGAGCTGTGTGTCCTGAAGACAGTCTGCTCCCAGAGAGGAGACTTCCCCAGAGTCCTGACTGGCTTCCTAGGGAGCAGCTCCAGAGCATCGCCCGGGGACTCCGTGACAGTGGGTAGCCAGGAATGGGACTCACCCCACCCCTGATGCCACCAGTTTGATCCTTTCATAAGGTGCCGGGTGTGGACACTGGCTGCCCGCTTCCTTCCCATTGGCTGACTCCCCAAGCGGAGTGGAGCCGCGCCCACCCATGGACCTGCCCCCCCACAGCAGCTCCGCCCCCCCTCACCTTGTACAGGGGGTGGCACATGGGCAGCTGGCGCTGGGTGGCCACTGAGAAGACCTCGGCCAGCAGGTGGGCGCGGAGCAGGTGGGAGGTGACCTCGTGCACGTGGAACTCGGAGCTGCGCACCCAGGTCTTGGCCAGAGTCCAGAGCCAGTCGGAGTCAGTGGGCAGGAAGATGGGGCTTTCGGGACCTGGGCGCTGGCTGAGCTGTGGGGGAGCTGGGTCAGAGAAATGGGTCCAGTACCACCCTGGGTCAGAGCAGTGGGCCCATCCTGCCCAGTATCCCCCCCGGATCAGAGCAATGGGACCATCCAGCCTGGTAGCCCCCTGTGATCAGTGCAATGGGCCCATCCAGCCCCATATCCCCACAGTAGACCCATTCACCCACTGGATCAGAGCAATGGGTCCATTGGGTCTGTGCAGCACCTGGCACACTCGGACCCTGCCCACAATAATAATTGTGCCTTTCGCAATGGTCTAGCCCAGTTGGTCCCTAGCTGCAGGGGGGGCCCAGGTGGCTCAGGACGGGAGAGCAGAGAAACCCCTCACCTGAATGGCCAAGGGGACGACCTCCCCGCTGGGTTTCTGGTGCAGCAGGCACAGGGGCGTGGCGATGTACTGCTGGTGACCATTCACTTCAATGGTGGGAATGTCTTCTAGGAGCTTGTAATCTGCTAGATAGATGCTCCCTCTCTGTCACGCAGAGCAGAGGAGGGTCAGTGCCCCGCTCCCAGGGCTGTGAGCTTCCCTTCAGCGTGTCCCGGCAAGCAACACACACAGCGCGTACACAGTGTTAAAATGCAGCCACGTCTGGGGTGGGGCGGCTGGTTACGCAGACCCAGCTATGCTACAAACAATTTAGTTTGGGAAGAGAGCACCGGGCTCCCACCAGCAGGAGTTCACGGGGAAGGAGGGCAGGACGGACTCGGCAGGGCTGGGACTCAGCCAGGCTCTGATTATTTACGGGGTGGGGGGTTGTTACCTGCAGCTCCTCCTGGAGGCTGGTGGATTCCCCCAGGGAGCCGCCCACCATCTCCTGCGTCACGGGGAAGTTCTCGGGGAGCGCCGTGCATTTCCGGATCAGAACGGGGTTGATCCCGTTCAGATACTGGTACCCGAAGAAAGCATCTTCCTTCCAGTGCTCAATGACGTACTCTGGGGATACAGACACATGCCAGCCTTTGAAATAAAACCCCAACGCCTGGGGAGGGGAGTGGGGTCTGATGGTTAGAGCGGGGGGGGGGGCTGGGAGTCCTGAGGGGAGCCCTGGTGGGGGGCGGAGGGTGGCAGGACCAGTTGTCCTGGAGGGGCCCTATGTTGGCTCAGCATCCCACGGGGGATGCAGGGAAGGAACTAGGGTCCCGGCGCCAGGGGGTCGCCCTGTGCTGGCGTTGGCTCCCCGCCCCTCCGCACAGCGCTTGGAGCAGCACGGACCTGAGATCGGGCTCTGATAGAACCAGAAAATCTTGGAGATGTCAGTTAATGTCTCCCAGGAGTACGGCCGGTCCAGGAACCCCTTCAGCTTGGACTCCAGCAGCCTGCGCGGACAAGGAGCTGGGCTCAGAGACGCTGTGTGTGCCCTCTGCCTGGACCCTCTGTCCCCCTTCACACCCCCTGTCTCTATTCGACCCCATCCATACCCTCTGTCTCTCCCCCCTCATATCCCCTTATCCCATCCACAACCTCTGTCTGTCCCCCCTCACACGCTCTTACCCCATACACAACATGTGTCTGTCCTCCCTCACACCTCTCTGACCCCATACATACCCTCTGTCTGTCCCCTTCACACCCCTCTGCCTGGCTGTTCCTATGTGCAGCCTCTGTCCATCCATAAACACTTGTCTGTCTGGCCCCATGTGACCCCTTTTTCCGTCCCCATACACCCCATTCTCTCTCTCTCTGATCCAGTGTACACCCTCTGTCTGTCTGATCCCATACACCATACACCAGTCTGTCTCTCCCCAAACTCGCCCTTCTGTCCCACACACGCCCCTCTGTCTGTCCCCATGTGCACCCTATGTTTGCCTGGCCCCATACACCCCCCTCCCGTCTATCCATCCCCTCATGGACTCCTCTGTCAGTCTGTGCCTCTGTCTCTCCCCACGCAGAGCCCTCTGTCTCTCCAGACTTGGGACAGAGGCCAAGCGGGAGCGGAGGAGGCGGGGAATGCAGTGCCCCGGGCTGAGCCCCGCCCTGCACTTTCAAGCCACCCTACAGCTCGCTGCACCCATGGTGACAGCCATCCCCCGGCACAGAGGGTGGCAGACGGCAGCGCCCAGAGAGCTTCCATGGGGCACTCCAGAGCGAAGGGCTTGCCGCAGAGCGAGCGAATCTTACAAGTGCAGGGGGTCCGGGCAGCATCTGGCACAACGGGGGTGGGCGTCTGGGTAGTACCTTGCGCTTGGGTTCCCTAATCGCTGTTGGGGGAGCGGTTCTGGGCAGCGCTTGGCCCAACGGGACTCCAGTCTCGGTTGGGGGATTTGGGTGACAACTTTCTAATCGTTCAAAACGGAACACCCTAGCGCCGCCCTTTCCCTGAGGCCCCCGCCCGCAGTCACTACATTCCCCTTCCCTCGGTGTCTCGCTGTCCCCCACCCTCACTCACTTTCACTGGGCTGGGGATGGGTGTTGGGGTGCGGGAGGGGTGGGGACTCCGGCTGGGGGTGCGGGGTCTGGGGTGGGACCGGGGACGAGGGATCTGGGGAGCAGGAGGGAGCTCCAGGCTAGGAGGTGGGGAATGAGATGGACTGGGTCTCAGTACTCCACGGAGCAAAAGGCTTTAAACCCAGCGTCTCAATACAGAGCATGCGATACTGCTGGGATGTTTTGCCGATGGGGCAGAGTGACTCACCCACACTATTTTATACTGTGGTGCGAAATATGATAGACAAGGCGGGACTGTCACAAACGGGAAGACCAGTCCAGTCGGTAGGTTACATTTTAGTGGTAAAACAAAACAGGAACAGGAAGAGTTAATGCAGCAGTTGCGAACTAGCTGCCGAGAGTAGGGCTTGAAACGTAATTCCTCTAAAGCCTAGTTTAAGCAGAGAGAAGCGTAACAGTCTGGGATTCCACTCAGTGCGGGGGGAAGATCTGTGGCTAAGGAAAGAGTGAAGTGGATTGTTAACTTCCCCATGCCGGTAGATACGAAATCTTTCTTGGGACTCACTAATTCTGCAGCGAATTTATGGTTGGTTACGCAGAGAAGGCAGTTCTCTTATAAAGGGGGCAGGGTATAAAGACCACAGTGGACCTGGACAGAGGCGGCAACTAATTCATGGTAGAGCCAACAACAGGGTTAATGGAGGCTACAGTTGCTGTATAGTGTATATAGTTCAATTTGAAGCTTGAGGGGCGTAGGGAATGCGTAACGGTTAGGGGAATACTGGCCCAGGTCCGCACACTTTGTTATCCCTGTCCCATAAAGGCTGGACCATTGTCAGAATCAATGCTGTGTGCCAACCCAAATTTGGAAAAATTTATCTTATTAACTGTGGCCCAGTTGGTTTCCTTTCTAGCTGGAAATGGTTTCACCCATTTAATGAAACTAGCCATGATTACAAACAAGAATCTATTTCTTCTATTGGCAAGGATCCTGCAAAAATCAACCTGTAAACGTTGGAGGGTGTCTTTTAATGCTTGATGAATTATCTCTTCTTGTCTTTTCCTTCTAGCATGGTCTTGCTTCGCACATGTTAAACCTAGTCCAAATAGCTCTAGTGCAAGCTGTAGAATCTTCAAAAGGCATTTAAAAAGCTATAAATTTAAATTCTTCATTATACTCTTTTTCTTTAACATCTTGGCTAATATAGACGATCCATTAGGACAGAACTTTAAATAAGTGAAAGCTGGGAAAATTTGCTGGATTTCTCATGACTTATCCTTGGCTGTTGCCTTAAAATCACTACAACTCTTATTACTGGTGGTTGGTGGACGAGTTTTGCTAGTAACTACAGAAAACACAATCGCCATTCTCCTCTACTGTTGAAACCACTTGGGTCATTAAACAATGCTACTGAGGAATCTCTGGTCCTGTCCTGCACGACAAGCTACACTTGAATCAGTCAGAGATATCCATTGAAAAGGCACTGGAAGAAGACAAGACTTCATTTCAGAAGCTGATAGATATTGACTCCTTAATTGAAGACGAGAAGTGTTCATTAAGTGAAGTATACGCACTTGATTCTTACAGCTCTACAACACCAACTTCTGGATTCCTTAACCTCGACGTAGCTTTCACAGAAGCCTGTCTCATAAAACGCCCACAATGGAGTGGAGCGACGCACTACCAGCCACGGGGCTGCCATGTGATCAGGACCGACTAGAGAATTCGAACACAGAGTGTAATATCGTGAACGAATGTAGATTTGATTTCAACTTCTTTAGCATCACTAAATACAACGAGGAGTATATGGGTATAAGCTTTTGTGCGATAAATTTGTTAGTTTCTAAGGTGCCACAAGGACCATCATTGTTTTAACTGATACAGACAAACACGGCTACCCCTCTGAAACCTAGTGGTTTGACCCTTTTTTTTATGCAATGTTTCCTGGGATGAAAGAAGGAGGACTTCATCTCTTGCTAGTCTCAGTCACAGGCGCTACAGATGAGCGTTCTTTTTTTTCATTGAATAGAGTTTTGTTTTCTGAAAGAAGTCGCCTTCTGTCAGATCATGAGCATATCATGAAGGACTGGCAGTACCGGACACACGAGAAGCCACCAAAAACGAAGCTACTGCATTCGATGCGTTCGTTAATACAGTTATGCAAAATTACAAGAAGGAAGTAGATGTCTTGACCCCATCGCCTCTTCTCGTCTCTTCGGTGGCAAGAGAGACGAACTTTTCTCCATCTTCTCAAATATTTGAAGACCGCTATTATGTCCCTCTTTGCCTTCAGCCTGTGCTCATGAACTCAGCTCAGTACTAGCCATGCATTAAGCCCGGACCTGCTGGATGGGAGACAAAAATTCTCCCACTGAAACAGAAGTGTGCAAAATGTTAAAAAGTGACCTGTGCCCGATCGGCTCCACCCTGCTGCCGGGCACAGGGGTGTAACTGACACGTCCGAGAGCTCCTTGTTTCGACATCATACTCTCAGCCCACCGTGTTACTGGTCAGAATGCCATTATACGGAAACTTTTCTCCATCTTTCAAGTATTTGAAGACTGCTATTATGTCCCTCTTTTCTAAACTACATCTTCCCCTTTCCTTCAGCCTTTGCTCATGAACTCAGCTCAGCACTAGCCATGAATTAAGCCCGGACCTGCTGGATGGGAGACAAAAATTCTCCAACTGAACCACAAGTGTGCAAAATGTTAAAAAGTGACCTGTGCCCGATCGGCTCCACGCTGCTGCCGGGCACAGGGGTGCACCTGACACGTCCGAGAGCTCCTTGTTTCGACATCATACTCTCAGCCCACCGTGTTACTGGTCAGAATGCCATTATACGGAAATGAATTAATGATTGATATTTATGGGTTCTATTTATATGAGTCCTGTGCCTTTTAAGAGTTTATAGAAATGCTGGGGACCGTAAAGCGCACAGAGCTGGGGCGTAGGGTCTGGGCCCAGAAAAGTTTTGCAATGCTGGGGCTGAGCAGATGCAGGGATTGTGCAACGGGTGGTGGTTACATACGAATAGAATGACCTACCCTTGAGATAACGATGTTTTGAGAGGAGAAAGTGAGAAAATGCAAAAATAGCCTACATTTAATAGAGATGTTTTTAATTAATGCACCTCAGAAAGCTGTATTTACACAATATGTGGATGATCTTTTGCTAGCGTCTCCTTCCTTTGCGTCGTGTAAAACTGATACTATGGTTCGCTTAACTGCTCTTGCTTCAAAAAGCCTGCCGGGAAAAAGGCAGCGATGCTACTCTAGAGTACAGCACTAGGTCATAATATATCATCTGTCAGACTCTCCTATTACAGCTATTCAAAAAATACTTAGGCCTGTTACTATAGCTTAAATGCGAACATTTCTTGGCATGACTGGGTTTTTCAGCTAGTGGCTTTTGGATTATGCTACAAGTATGATTTAACTAAAACAGATACCCCGATCCACTCTTGTCTTCTCAAGAGGCGGAAGAGCCTTTATAACTCTTAAACAGTTTCTAGTGCACCCGCAATAGGACTCCCTGATTATTCTTTTCTGTCGTAACTGGAATGGATTTGATTTGACTGTGCTCATACAAAACATGGAAACAAACACAGTTCACTCGCTTATTACAGAACAACGTTGTATCCAGTAGCAACTGGCTTTCCGCCTGCCTTAGGGCGTTTGCTGTCGCCGCCCTGGCTTTGCAATTAGCTGAATCTATTGTTTTAGTCTCACCTGAATCCTGTTTTTTAGGCTCACCTTCAACTGTTTCAGTACCTCATGCTGTAGCAGCTCCTCTAAGACAGAGCATTTGTCTATTTCTCGACTTACCAAATATGAGCTTAATCTGTTATCTTCGTTACGTTCTGAAATCATTCTGAAACCTTCTTCCCTGTTACCGGGACCTCAGGAGGTAGAGCTCCATGAATGTGTGTGTGCGCTACTGATCTTCTTACCTGCATAATCCTGATATTATTTATACTGAACCTGGGTATACTTTTGGAATGGCTTATGGTATGTTTTGGAAACAGGGAGCGATTCTCACATTCTCTGCTTCCCCTATCAGAAATAGTCAGCACTGTCTTGGGTGCTCTTTTGTTGCACAAAGAGATTGCTATTGTAAAATTTATTCCTCATGACATCCCGTCATGTAGAAGTTAGTCGTGGAAAATCTTTGGCTGATTTAACAACCAAGGATGCGGCCATTTCTGCCCCTCAGTCTGAGCCTGCTTTTGCCTTAATTGAGCATCCTCCCCTGGCTTCCCTCGGCGACATTCCTAGGCTTTATGAGACGGTAAAGACTTGGAGCCACTCCCCCTCAGTGGGGACCGTTTGTAAATACGTTTGTAAATATTCAGATTGTTTTTATTCAAATTGCTAAATGTTATAATTAAGAATATGTGTTAGTAGTAGTTAGTGTTTTTTCATGCTGGGTTGAGACCTTCCCCTAATCTGTTGTGAAAATGTTGCTCCAAGTCTTTGTACCAAAGTTTAGTATACCTGTGTGTAGCCACAGTGACCCTGCCTTTTTTTAACTGGACATATTGTAAAAAAATTGTGTACAGCCTTGTAGATCAACAGAACCTCCACCACCCCTCACCGTCCCCAATCTGCTGGGACACTGGAAAGTCACATTGGTATTCTGAAAAAGAAACTGCCTAAGATTTGTGCAGAGACAAACTTCAAATGGCTAGATGCTTTGCCCTAGCATTGCTGAGCATGGGGCCACTCCCAATCAAAGGATTGGACTTAGCCCACGTGAGAATTTGACTGGGAGCCCGTTGCGACTTGCAGTAGCCCCCGCACTGGCCCTTGCTCAAATTGACATTCATTTGATGGATGTTATTATGCTTAATTACTTGCCAGGTACTAATGAAATATGTTGTCTAGTAGAAGTTGCAGAATCTCCAAAAGGCATTTAAAAACTATAAATTTAATTTGTTCATTATACTCTTTTTCAGCAAGACTTGTCTTTTTAATCACAGGTGAAAGAAACATTCCATAAGGAACCCGAACAGCCTTGCCACTCCTTGGAATCAGAAAGGTCTACCAGCGAAAGTCCTGCTGACTAACAACACCGCTGCGATGATTATCCAGAGAGTGACTGCTTGGACCCATGCTTCTCACTGAAAAAAGATCTCTCCTCCTGTTGATGATCCTGCATAAACTGCTGATCGGCTTTTTTCTAATTCTGTTACTTCTGTTCCTCTTCCTTAACGACAGGAAGAAAGGACAAGTTGACGTAATCTCTCCCTTTTCCGCTAATGAAATCTTCAGGAGTAATAGCTGATTTGGGGCCATGGAGGCATACTTGGAGATTTTTTTTTCCGGATGGAATTGCAAGTACTTGCAGTGTTCCTTCCAAGTATATGGGCCTATAGGAGGGCTGTGGGCCCTTACATGCCGAATCCTGCCGGGACTGGAGTATTCATCTAGACCTCCTGGTATTCTTAGCTGAGTTGTTAGTTGTCCTGGTATAACACCTCATATTTGCATTAGAATAGGGCAGCATTTCCCAACCTGTGTTCCATGGAACACTGCTGTTCCACATGATGTGAATAGGTGTTCCAGAAAGAATCTTGAATTTAATTTTGACTCTTGCACTTGAACTTTGTACAACTTTATACGCGTGTTCCAGTTAGAAATAGGTCATTTTATTTTTAATTTATATTTTTGCTTTATTTTATAAAATAAAATATATTTGAACATAAATAACGAAATTTTTTATTTGAAAAACCACACTACTACAAAATAATATTATGTTTTGGATAACGGGTTAAAAAGCGTTCCGTGGCCAAAAAAGTTTGACCTGTCAAGGTACAGCCCCTCTGTGTGTTGGGGTGCTGTCTCTGCCCGGTACAGGTTGGTTCCAACAAAAAAGTGCATCCATGATATTGACTCTATCTTTAGGATAAGTCCGCCTGTTCCTTATCGCTGTGGGATGTGGTCGACTGGGGAGGTTCTGGAGACTTCCTAGCACACGTTCATCGGAGTAGTGCTCATATGTGTCGACGTGCTTTTAGCAAACTTCATGTCTATAGTATGTAATGTCGAATTTTCAAGTTTTTTTTTTGCAAAGCGATTTATAAATAGTCGACTATATGTGTCTCCACTTAACACCATTAACTCGGCCAGAGGAAAAAGCGTCCACACTACCGAGTCTAGCGTCGACTTCCGGAGCGTTGCGCTGAGGGTAGGTAACCCACAGTTCCTGATGAAGCAAAAACATTGTCACTTGTGGTTCTGGATACGTCGTCAGGCATCCCTCCATCCCTCCGTGAAAGCAACGGCAGACAATCGTTTCACGCCTTTTTTCCTGAGTTACCGGTGCAGACGCCATACCACGGCAAGCATGGAGCCCGCTCAGCTCACTGTCTCTGGGTGCTGGCAGACGCGGGACTGCATTGCTACACAGCAGCAGCTCATTGCCTTTTGGCAGCAGACGGTGCAATAGGCCTGATAACCATCGTCATCGTGTCCGAGGTGCTCCTGGCCGCCTCAGTAAGGTCAGTCAGGATCACCTGGGCAGACATGGGCGCAGGGAGTGAAAAAGGAGTGACTCGACCAGGTCATTCCCTTTAGTCCTGCAGGGAGGCGTATTGCACCGTCTTCTGCTGAGCAGCCAGGAGATGAGGATGGCTAGCAGTCTTATTCCGCAGTCTGCTGCCACCCAAAGCTGTAAAAGATAGATGGAGTGGATGAAAACGAGAAAGAGACCAGATTTGTTTTGTATTCATTTGCTTCCCCCCCCCCCCCGGTAAAGTCAATGGCAGACAATCGTTTTGGTGAGGTCTGTCAGGGCACCGTGAAAAGGTCAATTGAGATTCAGTCCTGCCTGGAATACCAGAGGGAGGTTAACTCAGTGCTTTGAGCGTTGGCCTGCTAAAGGCTTCAATGCTGGAGGAGGCCATTCTGCCTCAGGCTGCTCTCCCAGCCAGCAGCACCGGAAACACCCAGGAGACGACGGCGGCTAGCACTAGTGCAGCACTGTCCGCTGGCGAGCACCCAGGAGATCATGATGGCTAGCCGTCGTGCTGCACCATCTGCTGCCAGCCTCCCCCTTGCTCCTCCCTCTGTGAAAGCAATGGCCGACAATCATTTCGCGCCTTTTTCTGTGCGGGCTCAATATTGCTGTCAGAATCGACATTCACCCGCCGCGTCCGCTGCTACTCTGCTCTCCTGCTCATGCCATATCATGGCAAGCATGCAGCCGGCTCAGTTTGTAAATGCAGAACCAGAACCTGCAAAAGGAGGCGAGGAGGCGATGGCAGCGCGGTGACGAGAGTGATGAGGGCATGGACACAGAGTTCTCTCAAAACACGGGTCCTGTCAATGTGGACATCATGGCGGCATTGGGGAAGCCTCATGCCGTGGAACGCCGATTCTGGGCCGGGGAAACAAGCACTGACTGGTGGGACCGCACAGTGTTGCAGGGACAAGTCCCAGTGGCTGCGAAAGTTTTATTTAAATTTGTGACTTGCTTTCCCCTGCCCTGAATACCAAGATGAGAGCAGCCATCACTGTTAATAAGGGAGTGGCCATAGCCCTGTGGAAGCTTGCAAGGCCAGACAGCTACCGGTCAGTCGGGAATCAATCTGGAGCGGGCAAATCTACTGTGGGGGCTGCTGTGATGCAAGTAGCCAAAGCAATCAAAGATCTGCTGATATCAAGGGTAGTGACCCTGGGAAATGTGCAGGTCATAGTGGATGGCTTTGCTGCAATGGGATTCCCCTAACTGTGGTGGGGCCATACACGGAACACATATCCCTATCGTGGCACCAGAGCACCAAGCTGGGGAGTACATAAACCGCAAGGGGTACTTCTCAATAGTCCTGTAAGTACTGATATTTCACAGGGGACGTTTCATCAACATCAAGGTGGGATGGCCGGGAAAGGTACATGACGCTCGCAGCTTCAGGAACTCCCGTCTGTTTGAACTGATTAAGGAAGGGACTGTATTCCCAGACCAGAAAATAACTGTTGGGGATGTTGAAATGCCTATAATTATCCTTGGGGACCCAGCCTACCCCTTAATGCCATTGCTCATGAAGCCATACACAGGCACCTTAGACAGTAATAAGGAGCAGTTTAACTATAGGCTGAGCAAGTGCAGAATGGTGGTAAAATGGGCATTTGGACGTCGCTGGCGCAGTTTACTGACTTGGTTAGACCTCAGCGAAACCAATATTCCTATCGTTATTACTGCTTTCTATGTGCTCCAAAATATATGTGAGAGGAAGGGGGAGAAGTTTATGGCGGAGGTTAAGGCAACTCGCCTGGCCGCTAATTGTGAGCAGCCAGACACCAGGCCGATTAGAACAGCAGAGGAGGGAACGCTGCTCATCAGAGAAGCTTCGAAATCCAGTTTCATGACTGGCCAGGCTACACCGTGAGAGTTCTGTTTGTTTCTCTGTGATGAAAACCAGCCCCCTTGGTTCACTCTACTTTCTTGTAAGCCAACCGCCCTCTCCGCCTTTGCTCACCGCTTGAAGCTGCAATAAAGTTCACGCAATAAAGTTAATGCAATAAAATTAATCCATTTTTTTTAATTCGTCACACAGAGGGGAATAACTGGCTAGGTAGCCTAGGAGGGGACAGGGAGGAGGGAAGCACCGGGTGCAATGGTTGGGGGAAGGACAAGGCCCCACCACACTCTAAAATGCCAGCTTTCTCTTTCTTGGTCAGTCCTCTGGGGTGGAGTGGTTGGGCGTCCTGACCCCCCCCCGCCCTTCCCACCACATTCTTGGGCGTCTGGGTGAGGCGTCTATGGATCATGGGGGAGCAGGGCGGTTAGTTAATCAGGGGATGTAGCGACGGTCTGTGCTCCTGCTGTCTTTCCTGCAGCAACACAAACAGCTCCCTCTCCCAATTCCCTACTTTGGGAGCACTGATCAGGCTCACCCGAACTGAGCGTGCCTAGTAACTTTCGCTGTTGCCACTGCCCTCTCTCTCTGCCCTCATTGTTCTCTTTGGAGGGTTTTCCTCTGCCCTCTTTGGAGGGGCCAGATGCGTCTATGTGGCTGGGTTAGAGTGCGCCTGGTGCTAAGGAGCGATTGGCACCATTGTGAACCCGGTACTTATCCCAAGCCCCCTCGCAAGGAAAAGGCCCTTGGACATTTTCTTGACGCCACCAAAAAATATAAAAGACTGCTGTCCCGGTGCTACTTTACTGCTACAGGAGATTTGATATAGTGAAATAATTCACAAATAGTCAGTAAGTGTATTATATGGCGTCATCGAACATCCTTCCCGAGGGCAACACTCTTCTGCACAAATGAAGGCTTGGGCTCATGAGGAGCGGCTGCAGAATTGTTGGATGTGCAAGTCCACATTTCTGCATCTGTGTGCAAAATTCACCAAAAGAAAAGGAAAAAATAATTGCACTATGGGGACGGGAAACACCAGATTCTTATTGGTCAATCCGCGGTCTCTCTCCTAAACCAAGGTGGAAGGGATTTCTTTTATGTAAGTAGTCACCACATATTGTTAAGGATAATTTCATGTTGAATGCCCTCTGCAGTCACAGCTAATACGTGTCTTCTTGGGGAAGCAGGGCACAGTAGCCAGTCTGTCTGAGTCACGAAAGAACACCCACCCCCCTGCTTGAACCAAAGGTGATAAGAGAAAAAACTTGCATAGAGCAATGAATGGCGGCGTGAGACACGGCCATTCCTGGTGACACATTTCAGAGAACTCCCCTGTCTTCATCTGCATTAAAGATGGGACAACTAGACACTGCATTAGCAAACAGAAAGGGGAAAAAAGAGAACCGCACAGAACTCTGGGACCAAAAGAGCAGGGAACAACGCCAGCATCGGAGATGTGTGCTCCAGATGTTAATGAACCTTCGCTGTACACACTCAGCTAGGCAGTTAGCCCAATTCTCTTTGTGAAATCTTGATTGATAGCCAAAATATTGAAGCAGCCCAAGTTCATTGTCAGCCCCCCCGAAGGAATACCAACCATAGTTAGAAGTGATCAGCTCCTCTTGTCTAGCCTAAAGAAAACCGTTGAGTCATCTGTGTACCCATAAACAAATCTAGTCTCCTCTCTTGAACCATTGTATGTTCTCTACAAAACCATCTACTCACTATCCAGTAACTTTTCTGATTCTTGTATAGACCAAAATTCTGCCTCATTTCCACTGGGGTTTCATCTACTGCTGACTGATCGAAGATTCTGAGCCATCACCATTGCCTGGAAAGCCTCACTCGTTCAAGCTTCTGGAGTGGGTGAGAACCCTCATTTTCCCTCTCTGTTTCCTTTTCTACCTCAGGTAGAATAATATCATTTACTTTGTTTAAACTCTCCTTGAGTAGTTATTACTCTTAGTCCATAAATAACTTAACTCTTCTGTTTGTATCTTCCATATTTGTTCTGCAGCAATGTTTCTTTTACCTAACCTACGTATCCCTGTAGAGCCCAAAAATACTCTGGGGTTTGCTCATCAAGTGGATTACTACCAGTACAATTGTGATGTGAAAGTGGGGATAGGGACAAATAATGGTGTCAGCTTGAAAGTGCTGTTTGACTGATTCCGTTGGGCACACAAGCAGTACATTGATAGAATTACACAACCTCCCCGCTCCAGAAGAGCAATCGTAATAAATGAGCATATTCCAAAGTAACGGGCAAGCTGGTTACAAATTGTTAAACAAACGCAGGCAGAATGTGACACTAATCACATCTCAGTAGCTTGGAGTAGAGAAACTGTGGCACGGATCTGAGCAAGCTTTCTTTTTCAAACCAAGCTCCTTTAGTAAGGTCTCTCTTTCTCTCGCGCTCTCTCTCATAGAATGTTTGTTAACCTTCTCTTCAGACTCTTGCTTTGAATAGCCGTAGAATTATAAATAAGGAGTTAAGAATAAAAATAAAAGTTTTACAACAATACGTTTAAAAGTGAAAGAGGGATGCTTTACAACAACTTGATACACAAGCAGTATATTAGTAGAATGAACAGAGGGGAAAAACCCAAAAAGTAATTCCAACAAATGAGCATATCCCTAAGTAATGGGCAAATCTGCTTAAAGTTCAGAAATACTAAGGGTCTTCCTGCCTAACGGCATGAATAATGAAGAATCTTTACAATAACTGCATAGTCAATTCTTAAATGGTTTGTATGCCTGTAATCATGGTGATATATTTATTGTGATTGTGCTGGGTATAAACCCATTAAGGTGGTGGGATCTAATTTGTTAGATAATCGTTGTGTTAGGATTGCTTACTTAAAGTATAGTAAAATGATCAAATAAAGATATAGCTGAGAATAAGGTAGAGTATGTTATAAGGGTTTCTTTATTTCAGATTTCTGCCAAAAAATTGCACGAAGCTCCAGTACAACACACATAATGGCAAGTTAGTAGAATGTTTCTGTGTGTTCCCATGGGGAAAGGAGAGATAGCTCAGTGGTTTGAGCATTGGCTTGCCAAACCCACGATTTGAGTGAGTTCAATCTTTAACGAGACAATTTAGGGATCAGTTTAAAAAAAAAGACCAACCTGTCAGGGACAATAATTGATTCTGCTAGTGAAGGCAGGGGCCTGGACTCAGTGACCTTTCAGGGTCCCTTCTAGTTTTATGAGCTATGTCTTCAGCTTTACTTTTATATTGTGTTTTATAACAAATTCCTGTACTCCTTTTTTGTTTGTTTCTTTCTTTCTTTTTCTTCTGCATTTAAAAGTGAGCTTTACATTCTCTGCTTCTGACATATGGGTTTATTGAGAACATTTAGTAAGATACACATGTCGTATGAGTCTAAGTGTTTCCCTTGTATGTAGGTTACTCGGATCTGAGAATTGGGGGAAATGGATTTAATAGGTCGACCTCCAGTAACAAAGGATGGATACCAATATATACTGACATAGATTATCTTTCGGGAGGTGTGGAAACCTTTCCTCTAAGAAGTAAGTCAGCATCTGAGGTGGCAAAGGGCATGCACAAAATGATTGTTCGACGTGGATACCCACAGCGGATACAGACAGATCTTGTACCTGAATTCAATAATAAGGTAATGTCTGTTTTTTTCCTGCTTATTTGTACGATGTAGTCAAACTCACTCTCAGGTCACCCACTGATTTCAATCACCGTACTGTTTTCATGAACTGCTCTTGGTCACCGTCACTGTTGCTATCAAATCATTTTTTGCTGTCTTCGTACAAATACTTGTTTCCAAAACAAATATTAAGAGCTGTTGCTAATTACACATAAAAGTAGCGGCAAATACGCAAAGGAACATTCCTTAACACAAGTCTATATGTAAGTTTACGGTGTAACTTATTTTCTTTCAGTATAAGCTGTATATTTGTGAACGACTAATAGAACGTAGCTTCAGAAGCCCGTATCACCCACAAACCAATGGTTTGGCCAAAAACGCTAAGAAACTTATTAATCATTTCATAGCGCTATATTTATTTTTAAGAAATCGTGGAGGACTCCAGCATCTACTGAAACCTTGTCCACTGTGAAAAGGAAAATGAGGATTGCACGATGTAAGAAACATAGAATTGTTTGAGAAATAAATGCCATAAGAAAGGCAAGTGAATGGGTGGGAGTATTACAATACTACTGGCAAGTAGCGTGCGCTATGCAAAAAGATATAATTCACAAAATAACTTCAAAAAAAAATCAATGTGTCCAATGGAAAGTCTTTTCCGTTATGTATTAGTCCTTTTTGATTACATATGATCTGTTTCACTGAAGACCGAACATGTCGCTTTTTTCAAACAAACCAATCAATGAGCATTGTGGAACATGGTTGATCACAATGGAAGTAATTGGGATGAATTAGTTGACCCCACTTTGTTTTCTCTGCGAACTAAAATACTTGGAAGTACAAAAATTTTACTCGTACGACTAATGTTTTGTGCTGATTCAATGTTTCCAGAGGACATCTCAGAGAATTACACAGTAAGTGCAAGTAACAGCTCTTTTCAGGTACACTTGGCATTTACTGTGTCTTCGTTTTACAATTACAACCCCGTCTCTATTTATTTAGAAAGATCCCAGATATGAAAAAATTGGGGGGAAGATTTCTGCAACTAGTACAGGGTAAATATGAAATCGAGACGTGATGCTGACAGTGTACTGGCCCTAAGTCACATTTCTAAAGCACAAGAAAACCAAAAACATTTAAGAAAATTTTTTCTAAATATGGCGCAATAACATTTGATTTTGGGGACTCTGTTCTGTTACTGAACGGTAGAAAGACAAGAAGAAAAGGAGGAGTCCTGGATCCTAGGTATCGGGGACTATACAAAATTGCGATTACTGAAAAGTAATTGTTTCACTGCACCTTTCTTAAACAAATTAACATACCATATAAATGGACTATCTTAGAGATGTTCATGCACAAAGTGGCAGCATTCACAGTAGTAAAACGGAGAAAAAGGAAACTGTATTACCATGTATTTAATATGTGTTAATTTTTTTTTATAGTCAAAATTGTAATGACCGGGAAGCACAGAGGGAGACTGGAGGCCAGAGTGAGACACACAAAATTGCATGGCTCTTCATTTCATTGCCTGAAACTTAGAAGCTGGATAAGTGATGAGGTACATTTAAGTGACACTAAACTATTATTAACTATTTGTTAACTATTATTCAACCATTATTGAAATTGTGCCTTTTCTTTCATGTGTTGTAGAGTATTGATGCGTTTTTGAGCCGTGTGGTCGAGAAAGCAGCTGGAAAGGTAGGCTACCTACTGTGATGGTATATGAAAGCAAACATTGATTCAATAAGTAAACAATCACGTGAATTGGTGGCACAACATATTTAAGCCCAAATACTCATGAAATACCAAAATAAACCTGTGTTCAACATTTCAGTGGATTTAATGCTACTATACATTTACTTAAATATATTTGGAGGTGCATATCGGACATACAATAGTAATAGTGCAATAGTAAATAGTTCAGTGGGTTCATTCACTAAACACAAGCAGGCGAACAGCTTAGTCACTTGGTATATGTAATATAGAGGAATACTCTGATAGTACATTTAATGAAATCGGGACGTACAGTATAATTTCATTTCATTTCATGGTTTGCTTCAGGAATAACTATAACTGCATTTCTAATTTAAAAAATAATAAATACAGAGTGAAGTACTTCTAAATGATATATTATTGCTTCCTTATCACACACTAGATCATAGGTTTGTTTCTGTAAGATGTTTTATATTATACTTCTCAGTCTCCTCTCCTCTTGCTTGTTCCTCCTCTCGAGTTAATTTTGTGCTTTCCTGGTCTCTGACATTGCATTGTGTTGGCCTCCTTCACCGTGGTGTGCATGAGCTCCGAGAACACCTTCGATCGCCTCTCGGACGGAGATGATAAGTGGTGTGATGAAACATTTGCACATGCGGGAGGGAAAAAAGGGAGATTAGTCTTTAAAAAGAGACATTTTAGAGAATCGTTCACGGTGATCCAAGATGTTAACATTACATCACACGTATGCGTTCTTTACAAGGTGGTATTTTGACTCTTATATCGAGGATCTGCCTGTATGGTGTGAGACTAGACACACAGGGCCGGTGGGCAACAGAATTCGTATTGCCGACAAACATGGTAAGCTACAGTCTTTTGGCTTCTTTAACCTTCCTAACATATGGGAATGATTTCATACAGCAGCACCTTCATTTCCCATACCAAACACCCGTTGGGTTGGGCCTTTAAATGGACTGTCTGCATTTTTGGTTTACAGTGCAGCACAAACCCAACTAACCACCCCCAACACACACACATCCAATTTTCTGCGATGCTCGTTACACCACTCACTCTCATCGCGTGGCTAACAGCGGGGAGGAACGGCCACATCTGAATGTCCCCTTAACAAAATTCCCCTAATTCAACTAGGTGACCATGAATGATATCGCTCTCCTGAGGATAACACATAGAGATAAAGAATGGATGTTGCTTGAATGCCAGCAAACACCGGGACCATACGCTGTCACGCTTTGTCATACAATGATTCCAGACTACGTGCTGCTGGCCTGCCACGGTAAAGTGTTCTACCACGGAGGATGGAATAAGGCTGCTCTCCCCAGAAACCTTTTGCAAAGGCTTTGGGAGTACATCTAGGAGAGCTTCATGGAGATGTCACTGGAGGATTTCCACTCCATCCGCATACACGTGAACAGACTTTTCCAGTAGCTGTACTGGCCGCCAATGCATTTCATGTCTTCAGGGCAAATTAAGCATTAAACACGCTTGCTTTTAAACCGTGTATTTATATTTACAAAGGTACACTCACCAGAGGTCCCTTCTCCATCTTCTAGGTTCGGGAGCCCGCCTTCGGTGGGTTGGGAAGGTACTAGATCCAGGGTGAAAAACAGGTCCTGGCTGTCTTGGAAAACGGTTTCTCGGCTTGCTTGCTGTGCTTCAACCTCCTCATCATATTCCTCGTCCCCAAAATCTGCATCCCTGTTGTGTGAGAGTTTATTAACGGAGTCCACACACAGGCCTGTGGTAGTTGTAGGGCCACCCCCTAGGATGGCATAATATTAGCAGAGCATGTTAGAAAAATAAAATAGCTGTTTTATCAAACTATTTCATACACGTTCAAACTTTTCTTTGTGCACACAATATATATCGGGGCTGTAATAAGCGACAGAAATCCTTTAATCCTTTAACGCAGATCACTGTTCTTTTGTATTCTTTCAGATGCCCTGAAAGGGCAACTGTGTAACGTTAATGTGCTTCGCCTATATCATGATAGGCAGCAGAATCCCCGGAATTTTGCCAGCCACAGAGCTGGGCGTGTCTGGATCTTTTGCAGGGTTAGTGCAGTACCAGCTAATTACTTAGCCGGACGCAGTACCACAGAGAGTGCTTTTAAAATCTCCCCGCTTGCAGGTGGGAAAGGGAAAGGATGCTCTGGCTGTTACTTGATTTGATGATGACTGGACCACAGAACCATCCCCAGCCCTTTGATAGAGAAAGCTGATTTGCACAGAAAAACTCTTACTGCAGTGAGCAATGGCTCCCCTGCGTAGCAGCAACTGGAAATGTCACAGCGGAGCAACCAGAGCATTGGTGGGCCACTCGCTCGTGACTTACCTGCAGCATGGCAGGCCGGGGTTTGTTTTCTGGCCATTAAAGGGCTGTGTTTTATTGCTTAGAGATTTCAGTCAAAAAATCAGACTCAAATTGTGTGTTGGGAAGATCGTGTGTGTTTCTTTGGTTTTGATTAGTTTTGTTTCTTTCTCTCACTGTAGATGTCCCTGATGACTTCAGCGGCAAAAATGTTTGTAGAAGGCCAATTCAAGAGAGAGAAAATCTGCCTCAGAGTGGGGCGGGGGGGGGGGGGTCTCTCTGAAGGTTAGGGCAGGGATGGAGATTTTCGTGGGGGGGCGTTAAGGCGAAGAGGGGGGAGTATTTCTGGAGCACAGGAATCACATGACAAACTCCCGATCTTGCCCCCTGCTGCTGCTGCCCCAGCTCAGATCCCCACTGACCTACAGTCTCCCCTCTGGCACAAGCCCCGAGAGAAACTCCCCAGTCTCACGCTTTTCTTTCTAAACAAGACTTCACACTGGTGAGTACCACTGTGCTTAAAGAGACAGCGTAGTCTCTCATACACTTCCCCAGCAGATACACACACTGTTTCTTTCACACGTAGTTCCCAACACACTTGTGGTTTTGTTACTTCTTGGTACTTCCTGCAATATTCAGCTATTCGCTGTAATTTTAGTCTCTTAAATCGCTGTTATGTTAGTTTTTTATTGGTCTGTGCATTTCATAATTTTATTTCTCTCCTATGCTTAAATTGAATTCTTTGAGTAGTGAATTCTCAAATGCCTAATCTGTCATGGCTGGAGTAATTATCTCTAGGTTTCAGAGTAACAGCAGTGTTCGTCTGTAGTCGCAAAAAGAAAAGGAGTACTTGTGGCACCTTAGAGACTAACCAATTTATTTGAGCACAACCTTTCGTGAGTTACAGCTCACTTTATCGGATGCATCTCTAGGTTAACTTTTAAAAATACATAGATCATATCTAGGTTTTTGGTTTGTACTGGTGGCTCAGTTCCGCACCTTATCTTGATATTGGTGCACATAACAACATACATTCCGCATATGGATGAAAAAATTAGAGGGAACATTGGTGGTTATTGTGGCCACCTGTCACTTGGGGATCACAGCTTTTTTTTAACCCTAACGCAGACGCTGCTGCTGCTCAGCTCTTAGCCAAGTTTAACTTCTGCAAAGTTTCCCAACCTCCAAGAACACAACTACAGTAGCCAAGCTTGCAGCAATAGTGACTTTTTAGTTGCACACAAGGATGGGATGCAACCAAATTGCTCATTTCAGATTGTGCAGGGACCTTTAGAACACAAAAATCAGACTCTCAGGAGAAACCCCTTTCCCTCCTTAACTCCATCCCAGCTGGAATCTGTTTGGGGACAATCTGGTGAGACAGAGCAAGGACTTAATCCAGGCAGTGAATTGCAGTCTGGGAGGAGTCCTGGCAGCTCTTCTGGGGATACAGATGAGAAATGTTTCCCCTTCTCTAGATTCTCCCCCTGGAGCTCTGGCGAGCACGGTGGGGGTGTGTGATAAATTCCACGCAACATCCCTCTTTGAGTCTACCCTGGTCACCAGGGCATCCTTTGGGACTCTCCTCAATGACGCTGAGCTTGGGAGCTGTGTTCTAAACACAGTTTTACTTGGACCTTAGTTCACGACAGCTTTCATCTCTGCAGTGAAAATCAACGACATGGAGCCAGCTCTTTCTACCTGAGTAGTTCCTGCCAATCTTTGGTCTTGATGAGGGCAACCCATGCCCCCAAACCCATCCAGTCACCCTCCGTCCCCATGGGCCTCCTTTGCTATCGCCAGGAAGCCACTGCTAATCATACCTGATTTGCTGGTAATAGTACCTGTCTGTATTCTTTGTCCCCGTCCGCAAATACCACTAGTCCCCTACGTAATAGTGCTTGCCAAGATACAGGCAAAGGGCTTCAATACACCCCCTTGAAAGCCATAGCCGAAAATTGGACCACCATGGCAAGGTAGCCAATGAATAGTCCTTTTATGTGGATTTTATTTATCCTTATATGGATGATATTCTCAAAGGCCATCAGGTTTGCTGACGACAAGTTACAGATAACAGGAGAGAGAGCTACAAGGCCAGACAGGATGTGCTGGTTGTTTAAGTTGCTAGGAACGCTTGTTCGAGGTTGCAGGAAATAAACATTGTTGTAACCCATATAAGGAAGGCAGAGTATTTGTGCAAAGCTTTGATTGGCTGATGTGTAGTAGCATTAAGAAAGATAAAAGTGTGTGTAATGACCTGCTCTGATGTGCAGGATTTGAGATTCTATTCTCCCTGTCCCTTGTTTGCAGCTGCAAATAAACTTTTCTGCTTCTCCACCCCGTTGTGATTATTGGGTGACGCATACCGGGTAACGAACCCCTGCTGTTGTTCGCCTCTGGCACTGGGTGCTGGCAACACAGGGCTGGAGCTTCCATCAGCTTCCTTTTTAGGATTTTAAATGCCCTGTCGGCTTCTGGGGACCAGTGAAAGTGGTCGTAATCCATTCCCTTGACACAGTCATATAACAGTTTAGCCCATAGTCCAAACTCTGGGATCCAGATCCTGCAAAAGTCCCCCATACCCAGAAAGGCCCTGAGCCTTTTATGAGTGCTTGGGGTAGGGACTTGACAGATAGCTTCCTTTCTTTCATTTGAAAGCTGGTGCTCCCCTTGCCGTACGTGAAACCCTAGGTACCGCACTTCTGGGAGGGCGATTTGAGCCTTACTCCGTGCGACCCGATATCCCCGGAACCCAATATGGTTCAGGAGGCTCACGGTGGCTTCATGGCAGGGGGATAGGCCCACAGTGGGGAGTAACAAATTGTCTACATATCGCAGAAGGAGGGCCTCCCCCTTATTGTCCCACTCCTCCAGGTCCCTGGCCAAAGCCTGGCCGAAGAGGGTGGGGGAATTTTTAAATCCCTGGGTCAACACTGTCCAGCAAAATTGCTTTTTAACCCTTTTCTGATCCTCCCACTCGAAGCAGAAGATCTCTTGAGAGGGGGTGTCAACTGGAATGGTAAAGAAAGCGTCTTTCAGATCGAGAACCGAAAAATGGGTATGCTGTCCCCCTATAGAAGCCAGTAGTGTATACGGGTTTGGGACAAGGGGGTGAAGAGTCTTAAACCGTTCATTTACTGCCCTTAGGTCCTGTACCAATCGATACATGCCATCAGGCTTTTGTACAGGCAGGATGGGAGTTTTCCAGGCTGACTGGCATTCTCGCAGGATGCCGTATGTTAGGAACCGATCTATCGTCTCCTGCAGAACTTCTCTGGCTTCCGTCTTGATTGGATACTGCTTGATTTGCACTGGGCCCTTCCCTGGCATGAGCTGAATCTTGACTGGGGTTTGGTGGGTGGCCTTTCCTGGGACCCCTGTTGCCCACACTCAGGGGTACACCTGGTCTTCCCACTGGCTCCATTCTGGGCCTTGCAGAGCTGAGGATTCAACTGCAAGGCTCATGATCCATGCATTCTCGGGGGGTAAGGTAAGGGTTATTTCATCCTCAGTAAAATGCAGGGTGGCGCCGAGGCGACACAGCAGGTCCCGTCCCAGCAGAGGCTTTGGGCAGTCGGGGAGGTAAACCAGCTTGTGGGATATAGTCCTGTTTCCCAAAGAGCCTTGCGCAGGGGCAGACACTGGGCACTTGGTGTCTCTGCCTGTGGCTCCCACCACGGTAAGGGAATCTGCCACCGGCAACTGAAGGGTTCATGGCAGTCCACGCCGCTCCAGAGTCCACTAAAACATCTATATCCGAGCTTCCCACCCTCATCTTTGCTCGGGGTTCCGGGGGCAGGGCGGTCCGTCTCCCCTGACACCCCTATTCCTGCTCCCCCGTCGCCATCATGGGGGCACGCTTGCTTTCAGGGCATTCATTTTTCCAGTGTCCCTCCTTCCGGCATAAGGCACACTGGTTGCACCCCAGCCGTCTCTCCTGCGGACCCGGACGTCCTCGTCCTCTTCCTCCCCGTCCACTGTTACCATCCCAGGGTCTTCCCTTTGTGCCAGCCTGCACTGCTGCTACCAGGATTCTACATTGCCTCTGCTCCTTTTCTCCCTCTCTCAGACTATAATCTCGGTTTGCAGTTTCTAAAATCTGTGCCATAGTCAGGCCCATCAAGTCCTCCCTCTTTTGTAACTTTCTCTTAATGTCGGAGGCTGCTCGGCTGGTAAAAATGCCCTTTATAATTGCCTCGGTTGCCAGGTCACAGGGGTTTGCGTTAGTATTCTGCCGAATGGCATCCCAAATGCGCTGTAAAAAGGCAACCGGACTCTCCTTCGGTTCCCGTATTTCATACGGTTTTGCCCAATTGTTGTGTCAGACAGCCGAGTGTCAGAGTCCATGCAAAAGTAACTCCTTATAGGAGGTGAGACGGGTCATAAGTACAGGGTCATTCGGGTTCCACCTGGGATCTGCTAGGGGGACCGCGTCCTCAGCAGTGGGGACATTATTTGGATCCCTTTCATGTCTCTGCCGAGCCTCCTTCCTTGCCTTAGTTATAACCTGATTCCGCTCCACCTCAGACAACAGGGTTCTCAGGAGGATATTCCAGTCGTCCTATCTGGCTTGTGACTACTGAGGCACCCCTCAGAGACTGAAATAAACCGGCTTGGGTTCGTTGAGAATCCCCCAGCCTGTGTTATAAAAGCTGCTAAGTCTATGGGATTGAATGGCACATGGGTGTAAACTTGCCTGGTGGTGGCCTGACGTCCCTCTGCCCATGGGCGAGCCACAACAGTCTCGGTAATCAAAGCATAGCGTCCCACCGAGGGGGCAAGCTCTGTAACCCGAGGCGTCCTACCCTTATAAGGTGGGGGTGGGGGGGCCGAAGGGGACACCGAATCTGCCATTACAACATTGCGGGGGGGTGCCTCGGGGCTAACGTTAGCTACTACCGGTCCTGTTGGAGTCAAATTACATCTCTGTAGAATGTCTGTTCTAGCTCTTAAAGCCATAAACGCTCGTGCATATAGATGTTCATTCCATTTACCCATTCGCTGACAAAACAGAACTAATTGGAAGATCGTATTATAATTGACTGACCCTCCCGGTGGCCACTGTTCCTGGTCCTCTAGCTGATATTGAGGCCAGTCTACTGTACAAAACCTTTTCAATTTGCTTTTTGTCATTGGATCCGATCCAAACACTTTCCAGTTTGCTAGAATGCATTCTAGGGGCGTGCTCTGTGCCCTGCCTGTAGCACTCTGTCCCTGTCCCATATTCCCAGACAACTCTGGGTGTCCCCAGGTCTTAACAGAGAAAGTCCAGCCCACTGGACTGTTCCTAACTTTTCCAAGGACCAGTTCCCCACTGTCACCTGCAGTTGCTTCTCCACTATAGAGGTGCGTTGCACTATTGTGCCCTCCGGGGTTGAGCAAATCGCGTCTCTTCTGAGACCTCCCAATGAACTCACTGGTGCGTGCTGGGCGTTGGTTGTCGCCGCAATCCGTCGACCACCAGGAGGGATCCGGGCAAGGCTAAATAGCAGCCTCCATGCCCCACATTGGGCGCCAAGAACTGTTGCCGGCACAGAGTGCCTGAGGCAAGCAACAGCTGGGTTCGTTGCCTGGTGTGCGTCGCGCTAATGACCACAACGGGGCGGAGAAGCAGGGAGATTTATTTGAAGCTTCAAATAGGGTGCAGGGAGACTGGGCTGTCTCAAATCCTGCAGCCCTGCATACAGATTCCAGTATACATTTTATACCTTTGCCTACTTCACTACACAAGCTTATGCAACCAATTCCCTGCTGCCCCGTACAATACCGTAGCCAATCAGCTAAAGCAGCCAGTTGTGTTTTTCCTCAGTAGCATTGCCTTATTTTTCCTCAGTAGCATTGAGGAATAACTTATTATTCCTCAGTAGCAATAAGGAATTATTGCTTATTGCTACTTATTATTCCTCAGTAGCAATAAGGAATAACTTATTATTCCTCAGTAGCATTGCCTTATTTGGTTCTATTTGTTACTGGTTTTTTGCTAAACATTTCTGCCTTATCTATACGTTTCCCAGGCCAAAGCTGGCCCTGGCTGGCGAGCCGTGAGCTAACCTGTTTGTTTGTGTGCTGGCTCCCTCAACGTCGCGCTGGGTCACAGAAAGTTCAAGGAGCAGAGGGGCTTCAGTTTGCCTGGGCCTAGAGCAAGAGGGCTTCCTCGACACTCGTGGTCTTCCACCCTCCCGAGTTACCTAGAGTAGTGTCCAGTGTCACCAACATTACGATGCATCTTGTACAAAACATGTCACGCGTGGTGTCTATGGAAAAGTGCTGGTTTGCTGACTATCATTATCCTAGTCATGTGCATGGATCATTTTTGTATCTGGAGATTTGAATCTTGACACTGCGTCTGTATTTCAAATGTCTTTGCCGCTGAGCGAGACCCACAACGTCAGTTTCCATCCAGGCAGCACATTGTGCAGGGGCTAGCCAAAGTAATGGCTCGTCAGCACAGCCTCGGGGCCGTGGGCAAAGCTTCCCCTCACCTGAGGCCGCGTCAGTCAGGGTCTGAGTAATGGCTGCTGGGACTCATGGAAGCCTGCAAGGGCATGTGAGCAGATCAGGTGACTCTGGACTCCATTTTAGTGCCTGTATTTCCCCAAACTATATTGGGGGCTTGGCCTGAAACAAAGAAGTTCCCTTCACAAGGAAGAAATATAAAAGGGGGAAGTGACAACACCACTGGGCCACACTCCCCCGGCAACACAACACCTGGAAACACCTTAGGAACAAAGACTGACCTGGGGAAGGCAGGTCTCAGGTGGGAAAGGAGGAAGCCTGCCTGTGTGTGGAAGCTTGGTGGACTGTTTGTACCATCTAACAGGGTGAGACGCTGCTTTTTTCAAATGCTATCTAGTTCATAAACCTTAGATTGCGTCTTTGTTTTATTTCTTTGGTAATCTGCTTTGATCTGTATGTTCACTGCTTATAATCCCTTAAAACTGATCTTTCAATAGTTAATAAATCAGTTTTGTATATTTTACCTAAAACTGTGTGTTGTTTGAAGTACAAAGGGAAATCAGCTCAGGAACAGGGGCTGGTGCGTTGTCTTCTCCTCATTGAGGGAGGGGCGGACTGGAAAATAAATGTACTGGTCAGGCTTTTGACCAGGGCCAGAGGGTACAGCTCTGGGGTCCTAGGTTGTGGAGCTGGCAGGGTGAGCTGGTTGCAATCTCTCCAATGTTAGTTAATGAGGGGCTGAGGAAAAGCCTTCATGTAATTGCAGATGCGTGTGCCCTGCCTGTGTAAAAGTTTGTATAAGTGGGGCTACAGCTTGTCACAGCATCATAGTGAGTGAGGGAGCCCAGGCTGGGATGCCGGAGGGTTCAGTGGCACCCCCATTCCAGATTGCACCTTGGGGGACCATCACAGCAGGGATGGGGTTTGGAGAGCAGTAGGGATGGGATAGGGGCAACAGCAGGGATGGGGTTTGGGGAGAAGGGATGTGGGGTAGCAGGGATGCACATGGAGGAGCAGGGATGGTGGCCTGGGGAATGGGGTCCTGGGTAATGTCGTTTGGGGAGCAGCGATGGGGGAGAAGCAGCGATGGGATTTGGGGACCAGGGATGGACAGCAGTGGACGAGGGATGGGATTTGGGGACCAGGGATGGGGGACAGTGGGGATGGGGTCTGGGGAGCTGGGATGGGGATAGCAGCAGGGATGGGATTTGGGTAGCGGGGATGAGGTTTTTGGGAACAGGGATGAGGGGCAGCGGGGATGGGGGTGGAGGAGCAGGGATGGGGTTTGGGGAGCAGCACGGATGGGGTTTGGGGAGCAGGGATGCAGCGTATTGGGGATGGGGTTTGAGGAGCAGAGATGGGGGTAGTGGGGATGTGTGACGCAGCCGGGAGCAGGGAGACGTGACGCAGCAGGGAGGGGGGAGTGTTGACCTGGGAATGTTGCAGGGGAGTTTCACTGGGGATGGGAGACCTGAGAGCCTGTAACCTGAGCCGGGAGTGGGAGGTAACACCTCTGCCCAGGAAAGCGGACAAAGGCTGCAGGAGAGAGCCTGCTGGGCGGGGT
Source organism: Natator depressus (assembly GCF_965152275.1). Classification (NCBI taxonomy): domain Eukaryota; kingdom Metazoa; phylum Chordata; order Testudines; family Cheloniidae; genus Natator; species Natator depressus. Next base: position 3,327,982 of record NC_134261.1, read on the forward strand.
TTGGTTTCAGTTTTGGGCTGGGTGATGGAATGCAGGGAATCCCAGGGCTGGGGTCTAAGTTCCCTGTCCCCCAGAAGGACTTGACTGAGGGGTCCTGGTTGTACCCACAAGGTCTGTTTTAGATGTGTTCCTATTGTCCAATAAACCTTCCGCTTTACTGGCTGGCTGAGAGTCACGGTGAATCTGAGGAAGAGGGTGCAGGGCCCAGACTCCCCCACACTCCGTGACAACTGGTGGTAGCGGTGGGATCTACTATAAAAGAAAAGGAGTACTAGTGGCACCGTAGAGACTAATAAATTGGTTAGTCTCTAAGGTGCCCAAAGTCCTCCTTTTCTTTTTGCGAATACAGACTAACACGGCTGCTACTCTGAAACCTCTACTACTATAGTATACCCCGTGAACGGCGCTTCCTGCAGTAAGTGACTGGGGAGCAGTAAAACGAAGGGGGATTGACGGGGACCAGGCGTGCTGAAGATTCAGAGAAAGACGGTTTCAGCGGGGGGGCGGTTAACCCCTGGGAGTGTGTGACCAGAGAGAAGGACTTCTGCAGTAACAGGGGACTGCAGCAAGCAGTCCCAGGGGCGGAGGAGTCTGCAGCTCAACCCTGGCAAAGAGGTGGTGACCTCGAGAAGGACCGGCACCCTCGGGGTTCTTCCTGGAAACCGTGGAAAGCTGCCCAGGCCTGCGAGTGGCCAGCAGGGAGATGTACGCTAAACGCCTTAAGAGCGAGCTGGTGGAGCTGTGCAGGCAGAGGGGGCTGCGCACTGGGAGGTTCACCAAGGAACAGCTGATTGCCCAGCTGGAGGAGAAGGATCACCTGGATGACCCAATCCCTGTCCTTGAGGGAAGCCACCCGGTGGACGCAGTGTGGGCCCTGGGGCCTGACTGGGCTGGGAGGGGTCAGACTGCTGCCGAGGACATCCCGAGACCCTTCCTACCTACGCCTAGGAGAGGGGTTAGGGGAAGCCCAGCGAATACTGACGGCATCCTGACCCCAGCAGCCAGCAGGGGAACCTCCTGGCAGAGCTCCCCATCCCTGGAGTAGAGGCAGCTGGAATGGGAGAGGGAGATGAAAATGAGGGAGCTGGAGGATCATGAAAAGCGATGTTAGCATGAGCAGGAGGAGGAGGAGCGGCAACATCAGCATGAGCTGGAGCTGGCCAAGCTGAGGAGCAGTGGGGTGCTGGCTGTGGTGAGTGAGGTGGGGACCCAAGACTGCAAGGAGCTTTGATAAGGGCTTCCTGGCCCAGTGTAAGGAGGGGGAGGACATAGATAGCTTCCTGACGGCCTTTGAGAATGCCTGTGAGACGCACAGGGTTGACCCTGCAGACAGGCTCCAGTTTCTCACCCCCTTACTGGACCCCAAAGCCATGGAGGTGTACAGCCGAATGATGGGCGGAGGCAGGGGACTACGAACTGTTCAAAAAGGCCCTGCTCTGTGAGTTTGGGCTGACCCCCGAGATGTACCGGAGAAGGTTCCGGAGTCAGCGTAAAACGCCTGAGGTCACATACCTACAACTGGTCAACCGAATGCAGGGATATGCCCGCAAGTGGACAGCTGGGGCCCAAGCTAAAGAGGACCTGCTTGACCTAATTGTACTGGAGCAACTGTATGAACAGTGCCCTTCCGACCTGAGGCTGTGGTTGGTGGACAAAAAGCTAGAGAACCCCCGGCACGCAGGGCAGCTGGCCGACAAGTTTGTGAACAGTCGGTCAGGGGGTAGCAGGGAGGAGTCCCAAAAGAACAGGCCCCCCACAATGCAGCTAGAGTGTCACCATGGGACCTCCCAGTGGGGAAATATGGAGAACGCCCTCCCAAGGGGAACGCCTGGCATCGGGCCCCTCCGACCTGCTTGAGGGGACCAACGTGACCTGAGCTGCTATACGTACGGCCACGTACGGACCCAGTGCCCCAGGCTCAAGGACAGACTGAGCAGACACAACCTACCCAGGGTTAACTGGGTAGGGACCCAGCTGGACAAGGGGTAGACGGCCTAGGCAAGGGGGGGCTGCCAACTTACCACCTGCTCAGGAGGGAAGAGTACCCCAGGCCAGCTCCTCTGGAGGGCTGGATGCTTTGGACTCAGGATTCTCGGTTTACAGGATGGGCATGGGGCTGTCCGTCCTTGTTCCCCTGGAGGTGGATGGGAGGAAGATCAATGGATACTGGGATACGAGCGCGGAGGTGACGATGGCTCAGCCCGAGGTGGTGGCCCCAGATCAGGTGGGGCCCAACGCCTACCTGACCCTGATGGGGGTGGGCGGGACCCCATTCAAGGTGCCCGTGGCAAGGGTACACCTGAAATGGGGGGCCAAGGAGGGCCCCCAAGGATGTGGGGTGCACCACCATTTGCCCACTGAGATTTTGATGGGGGGAGACCTAGAGGACTGGCCAAACAACCCCCAGACTGCCCTGGTTGTGACCCGTAGCCAGAGCCGGTGAGGGGCACTGTGCCCCAACCTCAGGGACGGTACCGCACCGGAGGCGCAGGACCCTACTCTGGTGGGGAGGGAGCGCCGAGGGGCATGGCTCAGAGAGGCTGTGGCCTCAGACCCGGTGCCCATCCCTTCCCCAGCTGCTGAGTTCCAGGCCAAGTTGCAGAAAGATCCCTCCTCGCGGAAGTTCAGGGACCTGGCCGACCTCAGTGTGGTACGGACCATGAGGAGAGGTTGCCAGGAGAGGTTCCTGTGGGAGAAACGGTTCCTGTACTGAGAATGGGCTCCTCCAGGGGAAGTGGAGTCCTGTGGGATCAGGAGGCAGCTGGTGGTCCCCCAGAAGTATCACCGCAAGCTACTGTACCTGGCCCATGACATCCCCCTCGCAGGACACCAGGGAATCCGGTGCACCCAGCAGAGGTTGCTACAGAACTTTTACTGGCCCAGGGTGTTTACCACTGTCCGGCAGGATTGCTGATCCTGCGACCCCTGTCAGAGGGTGGGGAAGGCCTGGGACAAGGGGAAAGGGGCTTTGAAACCTTTGTCCATCATAGAGGAACCTTTCCAGAAGGTGGCCATGGACATAGTGGGCCCTCTCAGCAAGACGACCCGGTCAGGGAAGAAATACATTCTGGTGGTGGTAGATTTCACCACCCGCTACCCCGAGGCAGTGCCCTTAGCTTCCATTGAAGCAGACACCATGGCAGATGCGCTCCTGACCATTTCCAGCCGAGTGGGGTTCCCCAAGGAAGTCTTGACAGACCAAGGATCCAACTTCATGTCGGTCCTGCTCCTGTGCTTGTGGGAGAAATGTGGGGTCCGGCACAACTGGGCCTCAGCTTATCACCCCCAGTCCAATGGGCTGGTGGAGAGGTTCAATGGGACGCTAAAGATGATGCTGAAAACCTTTATGAACCAGCACCCACAGGATTGGGACAAGTACTTACTTTACCTGCTGTTCGTGTACAGGGAGGTACCCCAGGAGTCTACTGGATTTTTGCCTTTTGAACTGTTATATGGAAGGAGGGTAAGGGGCCCCCTGGACTTGATGGGAGATGAATGGGAGGGGAAGGCCACTCCCAATGGAGAGTCAGTGGTGGAGTATGTCCTGATCTTCTGAGAGAGACTTGCTGAACTCATGGGCCTGGCCAGGGAGAATCTGGCCAGAGCCCAGAAGAAGCAGAAGGTCTGGTATGACCATACGGCACGGGCCCCATGCCTATGCCACTGGGGATCTGGTGATGGTTCTCATCCCCGTGAGAAAGAACAAACTACAGGCCTCCTGGAAGGGCCCTTTCAAGGTTGTCAAGCAGCTAAATGAGGTAAACTGTGTGGTGGAGCTGAGGGGGATGGAGAGTTTTGCCGTGGCGTATATTGAGGACATCTGTGTCTTTAGCCAGACCTGGGAGGACCATGTATCCCAGGTTAGACAAGTGCTGGACCGACTCTAAGGGGCTGGGCTGACCATAAAAGCTGAGAAATGCAAGGTGGGGATGGCTGAAGTATCTTACCTGGGCCATCGGGTTGGGAGCGATGGGGCCGTGGTCTGGTGGCCCTGATCCAATAGTCTTGTGGGTTTGTCCTGAGCCAAGAAAGCTATTGCAATGGTTAAATCTATTTTCAAATCTCCATGCAACCCGTCTGCTATTTTCCAGCCAATCATTCTGCTTCTTTCTACCCTATGTCACTTCAGCCAGTTGCCTAGACAATCAGCTGAACAGGAGCTCCCCGTGCCATGCTGCAGACAAACGGGTTAATGTGATCCTGGTGTGTATAAATGGGGGATTCTGGAGCTGGAGCAGAGAGGTGATTTTTAACTCTGGATTTGGCCCTGGTGTGACCACTGCTGGGATCCTGGGTCCAGTTCTGGTGGTCGCAATTCAAGCAGGATGCTGATAAATTGGAGACAGGTCAGAGAAGAGCCACAACAACAATTCTCAAACTTGTGTTGATGACCCCTTTCACACAGGAAGCCTGTGAGTGCGACCCCCCCACCCCCGTAAATTCAAAACACATTTTTTATATTTCACATCCTAAGTTTCTAACCCTGCTGTTTTAAAGGAATGGACCTTTTCTCACCACTTTTAAATTAAGACTAAACCACATTTTTATGGAATTCTTGTTATAAGCAGAGAAGGTTTTTTTAATAGTTACTGTTTAATGCTGGAGGCGTGAAGAAACATTGCCAATATCCCTTTTCACAGCAGACTTTGCACCCCATTGCCACCCTCACTTCTGCGCTGCTGCTGAGGGCAGCACTGCCTTCAGACCTGGGTGGCTTGCGATCCCCACATAATAATCCCTGAGGGGTCATGACCCCCAGTTTGAGAGCCCCTGGATTAAAGGGTTAGTGTCACAGGGTGCAGACTCACCTGGCAGCGCCTCCTGCTGTTCGTCTCAGGGAATTAGCATCCAGCTTCCGGAGTGTCTCCTTCAGGCCGGTGTCTTGCCACCCCTGGCCCCCATGTCCCTCCTGGCCCCCGGTGCCCTTGTCTTGGTGCTTCCCCCTGGCAGCACCACCACAGTTTTGGGTCTCCCCCTCCCAGGGGAACCCCCCACCCACTATCCCCACCTCACCTCAGCCATAGGCTCCTGCCAGTCACCAGCTAGCCCCCACTCCCTGGGGCAGACTGCAGCATAAGCCACTCATCACAGGCGAGGGGGTTTGGACCTGCTGCCTCTGCCTACCCATAGCTGCCCCTGCAACCCCCATACCTAATAGACCTTACCAGACCTGCAGCCTGGGGCTTTCCTAGGCCAGAGCTCCCTTGCCCTTCCCCCAGTCCTGTGCCAAACTAGGTCCTTGGTTAAGCCCCTGCACGCAGACCCTTCTCTCTCTAGGCAGAAAGAGACTCTCCCTGGGCTTCTGGCTCACAACCTTTATAGAGCCAGCTGGGCCCTGATTGGGGCATGGCCCCCAGCTGCCACCACTTCCCCCAATCAGCCAGGATTTTATTTCCTTCCCCAGCCCCAGCCCCAGCCCTCTGCAGGGTTTTTTTTTTTTTTTTTCTTTCCCCAACCCTTTCAGGGCTGGAGTGGGTGCTCACACAGTTAGGGAGGGTGCGCCCTGCCCACCCTCCACCCCAGGCCCTCCAAACCTTTTCATTGGGCCCCTGCCCCGTGGACCCAACCAATCCCCCGCCCCTTCACCGTGACCCGGCTACACGAGCTGCAGCTGGTCTGTTTTCAGACCGTGCCAAGGAAACATCTATACACGCTCGTGCTTCACGTCCTCACCCTCGTGTCCCGTCCTGACACAAAGTGGCGGGACCTCCTGCCAGCTCTACAGGGTGAGGAGGCCCGGTGGGCCGGCCTATATTCCACCTTGGTCCCGAGGCCTGCTGTAGATATCAGTTGGCGGCTCCTTCATGGGGCTGTGAACACGGGCGTGTACTTGGCGCGGTTCACCCCAATCCCGGACACCTGCCCCTTTTGCGGCGTGAGGGAAACCCTGGCGCACGTCTACCTGGAGTGCGCCAGGCTGCAGCCCCTATTCCGGCTCCTCATGAATACTTTGTTAAGATTTTGGTTGCACTTTTCCCCTCACCTCCTTATCTATGCACTCCCTGTCTGTGGCCCCACTAAGTCGCGGGACCTCCTGGTCAACCTCCTCCTGGCCCTAGCTAAAGTGGCCATCTATAAAACCAGGGTGAGGAGGTTGGCCGATGGAGTCTCCTGTGACTGTGGGGCCTATTTCCGATCGTCCATCCGTTCACGCCTCCGGGCAGAGTTCCTCTGGGTGGCGTCCACTGACTCCCTTGACGCCTTTGAGGAGCAGTGGGCGCTGTCCGGGGTTCTCTGCTTGGTGTCCCCGTCCGGTTCCCTTAGTTTGACCCTTTGACCGCACTCCTGTCCCTGTTGTTCATTAGTTGTCCCCCGTAATTATTTGGTTTTCCAGGTCCTGTGGACACCCCCTTAGGCTGCTCCTTTAGCAGTGGGCGGGCTTTGCCACTTCCTGGATCCCAATATGGCTACAGTTAGAAAACCGACCTTGTGATAGACTCAGAGAGTCTATTTTGCTTAACAAAGAGCAGGTTAATGAGTGTCTTGATCCCAGTCTATAAGTCTACAAATCTCTCTATAAGTATCTACCAATATTTAATAACGGGCTCTTCAGTCTAGCAGACAAAGATCAATCACGATCCAATGGCTGAATATTGAAATGAGACAAATTCAGATGGGAAATGAGCTGTACATTTTTAGCAGTGAGAATAATTAACCTTTGATTTCCAAGGGTTAGGAATTATTTTGGGGCCAATTCTCCGGCCTGCATTATACAGGTGGTCAGACTACATGATCACAATGGTATCTTTTATTGTTAAGATGGGGATTTTTGGGAAAAGTTTCCAGTGAAATTTTTCAAACTTTCATTGGAGGGGGTGAAAAGTCAATAACTTCGGGGAGGGGAGTTGTTTTTTGGTTCAGAGGGGGGCTTTTTTGTTTGTCCATTGGTGGTTTTGTGTGTGCATTTTTCTTCTGTTATTGGACACCCTGAAAAAAAGTGGTTTTCCTGCTTACAAAACCAGACTGTGTTTGTTAATTTATGTGTTTGGTTGGTGGGGGCGGGGAGGGGGTTGTTCTAAAAAAACCCCACCAACTACAAAACAAGAGTTTTAGTGTAAGATTTTGATGAACATTTTTAGTGATCTGTATTTAGGGCTGGGGGGGGGTTGAATATTTTTTGTCAATGATTTGGGGGCTTCTACTGAAGAACTGAAAATGTTTTGTTTTTCTTTTTTCTTTTCCTTTTTGGGAGGGCAGAAACAGGGGGAAAGGAATTGTTTATTGACTTATTTCCATCCAGCCCTAATGACCAGCTCTGTGATTCTGCACATGGAGCTGCTTCTATGCAAGCCACATTTTGGGGTACAGGTAACATCTCCCCAGTTCCTGGGATCCACAACTCTCCCTCCAGGGTCTGTGGATTTGTAAATAATTCAGAAAAATGAATGTGTTGGGTTTTGGGACAGGGGGAGATGGGTTTAAGATAAACTTAGAGGGAAAAATGGAATGTAAGAAATGTTCAGGGAGGAAAAATCCCCCATGTATTGAAATTTGCTACAACAATGTAATCAGAGTTAGGTTAATCAAGTCCAGTGCCAAAAGGACATTGGGTCATCTAATCTCCCCTATATAGTAAGAACCTTCATCTTCAGTTTTCATGGATTGTTGCCTGAATTTTGGACCACCCACGTACATGAAAATACTGATTATGTTAAGAAAAACCCACTACATGATGCTGGGCAGATGGGTTTCTGGTAATAGACAAGGATGGGGGAGGTAATATGTTTTCTTGGACCAACTTGTGGTTGTGAAAGAGACAAGCTTTTGAGCTATGCAGAGCTCTTCTTCAGGTCTGGGAAAGGTACTCGTGGGGTCACAGCTAAATACAAGATTTGATGGATTGTTCATGTAAACATTAAGTCCATCTAAATGGAAATGCAAGGCTGTCAAAGTAAAGCAATGTAGTGAAAGATATATACAAACGCACATGCATGCATATGTGTACAGTTAATGTACAATTTATTAATTAAGCCACCCCATTAAACTGCTTTCACTTTCAAAACTCGGACTTTTCTCTTTATTTCTGGCCTCCTGTCCCCTCATATGAACCGTGATGTTGACTCAGGGCTGGCCTTTGGAGTGGGCTGTATGGGCCCCATCCAGGGCAGCCTGCCAAAGGGGGTACCCAGGCCCCCGGGCAGAACAGTCAAAGGGCCCCCAGGCAGGCACAAGCTGCGCTCGCATGGACGTGGTCTGCCTGATGTTCGGGTGGTACTGTGCCTTTGCAGGCTGGTGCCCAGCGAGCTGCGGGCTGCACTCTGGACGTGCCCTTCTGGCACAGCCAGGGCTTCCACATACCCGCTCAATAGGGTTGCCAACTGTCTAATGGCACAAACCCAAAGACCCTTGCCCTGCCACTTCCCTGAGGCCACGCCCCTGTCATGCCTCTTCTCTGAGGTCCCGCCCCTGCTCACTCCATTCCACCTCCCTCTGTCGCTCACTTTCCTGCACCCTTGCTCACTTTCACCAGGCTGGGGAAGGGGTTGGGGTGCGGGAGGGGGTGAGGGGTGTGGGCTCTGGGAGGGAGTTTGGGTGCGGGAGGGCATGTGGGGTGCGGGCTCTGGGAGGGAGTTTGGGTGCAGGAGGGCGCGTGGGGTGCAGGGTGCGGGGTGCAGGAGGGGGCAGGGGGTCAGTGCTTACCTGAGGCAGCTCCTGAAAGTTACTGGCACATCCCTCTGGCAGCAGCTCCTAGGCGGGGTGCCCAGGGGGACTCTGTGCGCCACTGCCCACAGGCACAGCCCCCGCAGCTCCCATTGGCCGGGAATTTCAGCCAATAGGAGCTGTGGAGTCAGCGCTCGGGGCAGGGGCAGCATGCGGACACCCCCTCCCCAGGAGCCACAGGGACTTGCCATCCGTTTCCAGGAGCCACGCAGAGCAAGGGTGGGCAGGGACTAGCACCACTGCCGTGCTGGGTTAGTATAGGAAACTGCTCCCTGTAAGAACATGCTACTTCAGGTGTACTGAGCATGCTCACATGAACTGACATCTGCTGACGCCACTTCCCTTCACCCTGCCCCTGCCTGGCATCCGATTTTGTGGACTGCTATTTACAGGTGTGCAAAGGGGGCAAAGGGGACAAATCTGAGGAGAGAGGTGGCCATGATCTGGGGAGGGGGCAGAAATTGACTGGTCGGGGTGGGGGTGTCAAGCAGCTGGAGGCAGGGTTAGGATAGGGGCTGAGGGTCAAAATCAGGGATGGGGGGAAAGGAGCCAGGGTTAAGCGCAGGGGAAATGCGCTGCCAGACGGTGCCAGAGGGCAAAACCCCAGCACAGGCAGGGACAGAGGAGGTAACAGTTACCTTGGTGAACTGAGACACCAGGGTTTGCAAAAATAGGGTGTGGGCGGGGGGGCAGAGGGGCTTTTTTATTTCCGCTCCCACAGACAGCACCTCTCAGCATGAGCTTCCCAGGGCTGGGTTGTTAAAGGCAGAGGCAACCCAAGGCCTAGTCACTGCAGCTCCTCTCTGTCTGATGTAACCGACTGAGGTGCTCTGGAGACTTAATTCAGTGAAATATTTTACGGAAACAAAAAGAATCCCTTCTCAGTGTATCTGGCTGCATAAAGTCTCATAGCAGTTCACAAATTTGTCTTAGCTGCTGCTGGGATTCCCTGAATTACTCTTAACACGTTATCATTTAGCTTTGTTATTCTGCATCTGCATGTCATTGCGCTATTTAATTTATATTTTACCAACAAGTACTCATTGAAAATATGCAGCAGTCTAGTTTTAGCAATGACAGCTGTTTCTAACATTGCACTGGCTATGTTTTTTACTGTGATTTCTCATTTGGAATTTTAATTCTAAAATTTTCTTCTTATTTTCAGAGTAGAAGTTTATTCTGCTCGATCATCTGACTTCCAGCTGGACTGAATTTCTGGTCTGCTCTCAAAACTTTTTTTTCATTCAATCCACAAATATTCAATAAAGGCAGTATACTCTCACAAGTAACATCCTTCTCAAAGACAAAAATCTATTGTAATTTTTGCTGAACATTAGAACTGCCGTAATGGGTCAGACAAATAGTGCACCAGTGCCAGGTTCTTCTGTGGGAATGAACAGAACAGGGAATCACTGAGTGAACCATCCCATTGTCCCCTCCCAGCATCTGGTAGTCAGTGATTTAGGGACACCCAGAGCATGGGGATGCATCCCTGATTAGCTTGGATAATAGCTGATGCACCTATCCTGAGGAACTGATCTAATTCTTTGTTGAACCCATTTATAGTTTTGGCCTTCAAAACATAATGAACACACATCTACAGCCCCAAGAGGGCTTGACAACCACTAGAATTCTAAAAACATTAGTTATACACCCTGAAGTCAAGAAATGTTAATAAAGACATGATATTTTGTTGTTATTTGCCTCTTTGACCCTGAGCCTTTAGGGTGCAGAAAGGCCACTTCCACAGAAGCTGGAGCCTAAACACCTGAATGAAACTTGGTCTCCCCTCATCCTTTTCCTGTTACCTCTCCCAAACATTTCATACACCTGCGGCCATATTGACACGACAAGCCTATGTTAACTCAAGTTATTTCAGCATAGACTCGCTGTGGTTACTATATCACTTCTGTGATTTACTTGTGCTATTGTAATAAATAAAATAGAACTTTAATGGTGAAAAATTACACTGGCATACAAGTATATTGAAGGCGAACCCTAAGGAAATTAAGAATTTAAATTATCCTCCACATGTCCCGTGTCCCACTACAATGAATCCAACCCACAGGCCACTTGGGCAGAAGTATCAGTGTCAGGATGCTCCATTGTGAGCACAGTAAATGAAGCTGCAAAATAAATGATGTTTAAATGACCTCACTCTATTTCTCACAATCCTGTATTAAGAGGCAATTGATACATATGTATACCAGGCAGGGTCATTTGGAAGCCGAAGACTTTATGCTTCCATCCCCCACCACAGTCAAGTTTAAGCAAATCAGGACAAGTCATGAAATAAGAACAACCACAGGTATCAGTACCTGCTACTGGTAACAATTTGCTACCTCTCTACCAGAAGATGAGAAAGGCGAGAAGTACCAAATTAGTACTGGGAACTAGCCAACCAAAAAAACCCACTAAGTTTTAGTAAGGGGCCAACAATCCCCTTAGACAAGCCAGCCCTGTGAGGGTCACAGATGTCCAGAGAAAACAGCACAAGCTGGTTCCATGATGGTCAGCACTCAGAATTCTGCAATCTGAATTCAAATATCAGTGGGATCTTGTCATTGCTTGCGGCAAAGCCCTGGTGCTCAAAGTGCTCACCTTCGCTGTCTCCAGTTGCGCAAGAGCGAGTCTTTTCCCTCCTGCTGGGTGACTCGCCCTCTGGAGCCAGGTCTTTGATTGGGGTGGCTTGACGGGATATCCACAATGTGTTGGGGCTCTAGAACTTGCCACCCTGGCTACTGATGCCTGCAGTCCTGCGGTTTGACCCCATGGTTGGGATTCTTGCTGCTTCACCTGATGCCCACAAGTTTGGTCCTTGTACTTGCTGCCATGCTTTTCCTCTTGCCCACATGGCACTTAAAGAAAGGAGTGCCAGGGCCAGGCTTCATAGGCAGGAGGGACGAAGAGTCCCAGGCTGGAGCCCAGCACACCTCTCCTCCTCTGGGTACCTAGAGCACAGGAGGCTGGTGCTGACAGATCCAAGGGAAGGCTTAAAAGCCACAGAGGAACCAAGAGTGGGGCAAAAGGAGGGGTGGACCATGCCTATGCATGGTGTCATGGAGTCACCGGGCGATGCTTCGGAACTACTCCATACGAAGCCATTCAGGACTCTGGGGGAGCCTCCTCTCTCTGAGCAGACTGTCTCCAGGGCAAGAAGCTCACACAGCTTTGACTTTCCTGGGTCTGACCTCAGAGCATTCAGCATCCCCTTCCACACTGTGCACTTCCTGCAGTGAGTCCGCACAGGTGGGGTTCTGGGGAAGCCAGAGGGCCCTGCACCCCAACTCCGCAGTCAGACGTGACTCTCAGCCAGCCGGTAAAATAGAAGGTTTATTAGATGACAGGAACACAGTCTAAAACAGAGCTTGCAGGTACAGAGACAAGGACCCCTCAGTCAGGTCCATCTTGGGGGGTAGGGAGCCCAGACCCTGGTTCTGGGCCTCCCTCTGTTTCCCCAGCCAGCTCTAAACTGCCACTCTCTAGCGCCTCCTCTGGGCGTTGTCTCTTTCCTGGGCCAGGAGGCCACCTGATCTCTTTGTTTTCCAACCCCTTCAGTTGGCACGTTGCAGGAGAGCGGCCCAGGCCATCAGTTGCCAGGGGACAGGGTGTTGGCCATTCTCTGTGCAGACAGCATCACACTGGCCCTCTAGGGCTCTGCAACAATCACACACCCTTATCCCACCACCTAGATACTTAAGAAATGCAAAGGGGAAACTGATGCACCCGCACAGTATTTAGAAACAACATTCCCACTTCGTCACACATGGCCAGCTGACAGCCACAAAGACCAGCCTGCTCCCGGGCATGCCAAACACCCATTGAAGGCCATCCACAGGCCAGCACGCGGAGCAGCTGCTGATGCTCTGTGGTCAACATCAGAATGTTGTAGGAAAGCAGGGCCAGCCCCTCTGGTGGAGTTTCTTACTGTTCTCATTTACGGTGCTCAGTTTTGCAGTGGGGCAGGAATTTTTCCCCCAGAGGCTTTTCCCCATCTGGCAAGAAGCAGAGAAACACCCAGGCTCCAAAGGTGCTATTTACCAAGCCCCCTCAAGCACAGGTGCACATTTGGAAGAGGGAAACTGCTCCACACACTAGCCCAGGCTGCTGCCCATATTTTTTGGTAAATCAGGAATGGCAAAGGCTAGGCTGGAAGATCTAGGGCTCATGCCCTAGCCCTTGTGAGGCCCTACCCCCACCTCCTTCCCGGGGCTCTAGCTGAAGCCAGAGCATTGGCCTGAGCAGCCAAGAAGAGGCTCCAGCCCTGAAGAAAGCAGGACTTTCAGCACAAAGGGAAAACTGCACAAGCACAACCGTGAAGGGACTTGAGCCCTCAATTGTCTGATCCGAAGTCAGACGCCTTAGCTGTTAGGCCATGTGGTCACATGAAAAAAGCCTCTCCAAGGACTTCTTTAGAAAAGGCAGACACTGTGTTTCTTGGGTCACCTACTGAGGGCGGCAGAGACACTCTGGGCACAAGAAGTCGAATTCCCAGCGAGAGGTGAGACTTAGTTCTACGGAGCCAGGTGCAGGATTTGGCAGGGAGGCTTAAGCATGGGGGATTGGGGTGCAGCAGAAGGGCCAGCTGTCTAGGTGTGGAGATTCAGTTGCACTGGGGCACAGGAGGGAGGAGGAGGAATCCTGCTGATAGCAGTGGCCATGGAGAAAGAGAGGAAGGGATTTTTGGGTTGCTCTTTTACCTGCCTGCTTGCTCTTGTGGTGGAAGGGGGTAGCTGCATGCAACAAGCTGGGCTTTGGCTACCCTTGCCCGTTATACCACAATAAAGCCTCCCAGGGCGCTCTACCTTATTCCCCGTCCACACTGGCAAGGCACGTAGAGCGCTCGGACTCCCTGGCTGGAGCGCTGCTGGTACTCCACCTCCCCGAGAGGATTAACAGCTGTTGCGCATTGGCGGAGATGCTCCAGCTCCAGTGTAAATGGGGAGTAACGTTATTACGCACGGATTGACCTCCAGAAACTCCCCATAAGCCTTTTAACTGAAAGCTCCGTTTCGGGGGTTGCTAATCAAACAAACAACCACAGCTGCTGTTGGCTTTGAATGAGTGAGAGGCAGGCGGGGGGCTCCGTTGGAGTGCCGAGAGCTACCGTTTGCTTGAAGAGAGAGGCGGGGGTTGGGGTCCGTTTCGGGGAGCCGCTGCTTAGCTCGTCTGTGAGAAAAAAAGGAACAGCAGCCGTTTGCTTTCAGTGGGTGAGAGAGAGGCGGGGGGGAGGGGGTCTGTACTTACAAGACAACTCGCTGACACTCTCAGCCCCCCAAAACCCAACTCTCTCTCCCCCCACGCGCCCTGTCACACTCAACCCCACCCACTGGCGGATTAATGATTTTGCTGCCCTAGGCCCAGAAATAATTGCCACCCCCCAGCTCGCCTCCGCCTCCTCCCCTGAGCGCGCCACCGGATCCTGCTTCTCCCCGCTCCCGGCCAGGGCTTGTGCGCGAAACAGCGCGAAGGGAGGGAAGGAGCAAACGCGGCGCGCTCAGGAGAGGAGGCGAGGCTGGGGTAGGGATTTGGACCAATAGGGACAGGGAGGGGGAATGGGGGTGGGGAAGGGGTGGAGTTGGGGCGGAGGGCATGAACCGGCACCGGGGCAAGCAGCCTCTGGCTGCTATTATAAATTTGCCGCCCCTGCAAATTTGCCACCCAGGCCTAGGCCTTGTTGGCCTAGGCGTTAATATGCCGCTGACACCCCCCCCCATTTGAAAAGCACGTTGCAGCCACTTGAATGCTGGGATAGCTGCCCATAATGCACTGCTCCCAATGCAGCTGCAAATGCTGCAAATATGGCCAGGACAGTGCGCTGGTGGCTGTCAGTGTGGACAGACTGCAGCGCTTTCCCTACTCAGCTGTACAAAGGTGGGTTTAACTCACAGCGCTCTACATCTGTAAGTGTAGCTTTGCATTCCTGGTTTTGTGTCTCCATAGCGTGGCCATTTGGTGTCAGTCCTTTGAGATAAACCATTTTTTTTCATAGAAACAATATTTTCCTCACACAGGCATAGGAGTAGATTAATCTACAAAGGGAAGGTGATTCCGAGGCAGTTCTGCGGGGGAGAAGGGAACATTTTCAGCATTACTAAATGATTGTGTTGTACCTTACACACACACAGAGTGACAATAAACTTAATTAATTGAGGACACACTTCACAGGAATGAATAAACACCTTTATGTTCAAGGAGTTAGGTACATTTAAATAATATTAAAAATATGTTCGGGGCAATGCATGAAAACCTCACTGCATTGAACAACCCACTTGATATAGTTAATGTACTCCATGATAGTTAAAGAAGTTAAGAAAGATGTGCTTATAAATTAATGTGCTGTGCCTTTTACACTTGCACAAGACAGAAGAAACTGAATTATTTGAGCTACCAACATTTCCACTTTCTCATGGCATTTTAGTTCTGAAGGTATTTTAATTTTTTTATTTTCTTGGAACCAGAAATGAGGACAGAGAACACTGGAATCAGTAAAAAGAAAAGGAGGACTTGTGGCACCTTAGAGACTAACAAATTTATTTTTTACGAAAGCTTATGCTCAAATAAATTTGTTAGTCTAAGGTGCCACAAGTCCTCCTTTTTGCGAATACAGACTAACACGGCTGCTACTCTGAAACTGGAGTCAGTGGAATTACAGCAGTAAGGCATTAGCCTCATTATGTGTCATTAACCAAAGGCTTTGTTAACAAAGCGTGAATGTTACTGAATGGTATGTCTAGCCCTGCAGTTAGTTAGATGCAGAAACAACCGGCTCTATGGTTGGTAAATTTACACAGACTCTGCTGCTGACCACGAAATAGAAGCACAATTCCTTTCAACAGCTGCTATTTCAATGCCTCTGGAAGTTACAGAAAACAACGATCTGTGTTAAAGGAAAGTTGCCATATCTTAGAGCCCCAATTTCTACTGTGTGTGTACAGGAAGGTTGGAATGTGTAACAGGTTGTTTGGTAAAGTTAAACTATTTTATGTTTGTAACCGGGTCCTGCCCACCTCCAGCAGAGTTTTCAGTCACATACTATGGCAATTTACCAAATGTCATACAAACTAGTCCATTCCTCCCAGTATTCAATCTCTGACCGGAATGTTAGAATGAGGCAGAGAACTGGGGAAGTATCACAACAGGAATAAATTAAAAGGTGGGATTAACCAAAGATGGGATGCAGACAGAGCCTGCTCTACAGCTGGTGAAGTGACAGGGACACACTCCCACTACAAATAACAAAATACATTTGTTAGTCTCTAAGGTGCCACAAGTCCTTCTCGTTCTTTTTGCGGATACAGACTAACACGGCTGCTACTCTGAAAACTCCCACTCGTGCTGGTTCTGAAATAACAGCAGAAGCAGGTCAAAGAGAATGAGCTCATGTGGGAGCTCTGGGCAGCTGCCCTGTCAGTGCATCACTCCCCTGGCAGGTATGTCACAAAACACAGCACTTTCCCTCTGGAAGAGAAACCCTTCCCCCCACTGCCACCGTTTCATTATACTATCCAGGGGGCTGTTTGTCCTGCAGGACTTTGATCTCTCTGGGTGGTCCATGGTGATTCATAAAAGAGCCATTAGGGGAGCAGGAGCCGTCCCAATGGAAATCTCATCACCTCTTTCTCAGTGCCACCTTCTAACCCTGGCTGTAGGGGCTTAGGAGTTGGCTTTAACCTGGCTCTCTCCTGTCCTGATTTTAGGTGGGATCTTAACCACTGTCTGGATCTTGGCAGCTTAGACCTTCTGAGGACTTTTCTTCGACTTTTTGGTCCCTGCTGCAGAAACTACCTTAAAATGACTATTCCTGGACATGGGATGGTGGCATTTCCAGGGATCCGGGCAGCTCTGACCAGCTTCTTGGTGGCTAATTAACTGCTCAAAGCCACTGGCTTCTTCTCATGCCTTGTCCTGGGGGTCCCGATGTTACCTGAATGTGAAGGAGCCAAGATGCTGGTGACCTTTCCCTCACCAAGGTGTCTTTGCTCATCAGACTCTTGAACCTCAACTGGATGTGGTTCTTGTTCTTCTGCACAGCATAGCCCCTAGAGAACAGGGATCTGAAAATAGGCATTCATATTACACTTTTGTTGAATTGATGAAAACATAACCTAGACCAAAAAAAAGGAGTACTTGTGGCACCTTAGAGACTAACCAATTTATTTGAGCATGAGCTTTCGTGAGCTATAGCTCACTTCATTCTCTAAGGTGCCACAAGTACTCCTTTTCTTTTTGCGAATACAGACTAACACGGCTGTTACTCTATAACCTAGACACTTAGCAGACTGGAACTGATTTCAGCTGATGGACAGGTTTACTATGGTTTTATGCATTTACACAAGAAAATTTTGAGTGTTTAAATTCTTTTCAAGCATCCCCATTCAGTGAACATACTGGAAATATTTTCCTTTAAGAGAAAGGCTTCTAAGGTAGTACTTGGATTTGAACCAAGGACGACTTGAATGACATTCCAACAGTCTACCACTGAGCTATGCCCCCATGATGTTATGTTGCAGGCAGTGATCTTAAGGACCTTGAAGGACAGACCCTGCTTCAGAAACCTCCTGTTCCATTCCCAGACCATGGGTGGTTTTGAAAATGGGGTTTGATTAAACTTCATATATGCAGGTAAACACCACAGGTTGTATACCTACAGACGTGGCTTCTCCCACTGACACAGATACTATCTCTTGGGGAGGTTGATTAACTACAGGGGTTGGGCAGCTCTTTCCCATTTATAGAATCATAGAATATCAGGTTGCAAGGGACCTCAGGAGGTCATCTAGTCCAACCCCCTGCTCAAAGCAGGACCAATCCCCAACTAAATCATCCCAGCCAGGGCTTTGTCAAGCCTGACCTTAAAAACTCCTAAGGAAGGAGATTCCACCTCCTCCCGAGGTGATTCCATGGGATTACAGCATCTTCATTCACACACTACAGCAGCATTGGTGCAGCGGTGCTCCTGCAGCACTTTGAATGTCGACTTGCCTCAGAGTAAGACCAGAAGTCCAGACTGGCTCCATTTGGCACCGTGGGGGGTAAGACACCACACTGACTGCTGTGCAGTTCTGTAAGTGTGTCCATGGCTGAACAGCAAGAATTCCTGCCCATTTCCCTCCTGGCTGCAGCATGATTAGAGTGCTTGTGGTTAATGATGTTGTTGTAGATTGTCTATTCCCTGCCATAAGAATTCAGCCAGTCCCTTTTCCCAGCATATCGCCAGCACCTCTTTGATTCCAGGAGCAGGTTTTCTTTGGGACACTGAGATTTTTTGGGCAGTTGGTGGCTCCTTTCTTTCCTCACCCTGGAGTAAACTCAGATTTGTATTGCATCCTCAGTAAACTCAGATTTTTATTCCATCCGTCCATCATCAGATACATGGAATAACAACAGCAGCATGAAAAAAGAGGAGAGCCAATATCTCACTGTCAGGGGTGAAGGTGGCCACGTCCCCTGTGTCTGACAATTGCCATTGCAGGAGGCAAGATTTCAAAGGAATTGAATGCCCTGGCTCAGACGAGAGGGACAGAAGAATTTTGCTGTTCACAGATCTATGCAAAGGAAATTGTGTCTGTGTGAAAATGAGGAGGTAAATGAAACACCCACATGGTGGCGCCTAAGCCATAAGGGCAGGGCTGGATTACCCAATAGGCAGACTAAGCACATGCTTAGGGCACCAGCAAAGCAGGGGGCACCAAAAAAAAAAAAAAGAGATTAAAAAAAAATTGATATTTGATATTTCAAAAAAAAGCATCGAACTAGTCATCATGGGAAAAATCAGAACTTTGTTAGACTTCCTTACACTCCACTACACACTCTTCCCCCGTTTTTCTGTTCTCTTTTTATTACTTATCACCACCTAAACCGGGGGGGGCGTCCTACTAACGTAGATCAAAATAATGCGAGGAAATCAGATCCTGTCATGTATTGCAATAAATTTATATTTTATTATTCATATATTATTCTGAGTTATATGTACTTGATTTGTTTTTTTCTTTCATATATATTATATATATATACATAAAAATAGTGTACGTTATGTAATTTATTTTTTTTTTAAGTTCAGATAACTGAGATAAGGGGCAGGATGAAACGTAACCAACTGAGTGGAGCACAGAAACGTAAACTGGCGGAAGAAAAGAAACAAAAAACTAGTGAAATTTTCCAAAATCTTCCAAAGCTGACATCATTTTTCAAAGCAAATCTAACAGAAGCAACATCTTCTCTCAGTAGCACAGACATCATTCCAAAACCTGTAGCTGTTTCAGAGACTGACCCTTCTTCTATTGGTAAAACAAACACCATTGCAGAACATGTGGATGTGTCAGAGACTGTAACAAATTAAAGGGGAGTATGAATACAGGCATGATGTCATGCAGCGTGTTATAGGTGTTATTCAAACATTAGCTGAATGTGGTCTGCCTTTCCCCACACATTTGGATCATTGCAGAATGGAAATTTCTTGGGATTGTTGGACCTTGTGGCTCAGTCTGACCCATTTTTAGCAGGCCATATCTCAAAATATGGGAATGCTGGCAAAGGTAACCCATCATACTTATCCAAGACAACATGTTATGAACTCATTGGTCGAATGAGTGATAAAGTTCGTTCAGCTACTGTAGATGAAATAAGTACTGCTGGGTACTTCAGGTTATCTGTCGACTCTACACCTGATCTTTCACGTATTGATCGAGTATTATACTAAGATATGTGTCTCCCACAGATGGAAAACCAGTTGAACGATTTATAACATTCCTCAATTCGAAAAGCCACACTGGTGAAGACATGGCAAATCAAGTACTGCAGTATCTGTGCCAAGTTTGCAAAATAGATTTCTCAAAGTGCAGAGGTCAAGCTTATGACAATGCTGCCAACATGTCAGGGTGTTATCAAGGAATGCAGAAGAAGCTTTTAGAACAGAACAAATATGCCATATTCATGCCATGTGCTACACACTCTCTCAATCTTGTTGATTGTTGTCCGATGGCAGTAAGTTTTTTCTCAACAGTCCAGTTACTTTATACATTTTTCTCTGCCTCAACACACTGATGGGCAGTTCTTAAAACATATTTGGGCAACGATCGTGTGTTGAAATCTCTTTCTAATACTCGCTGGGAGGCACAAGCCGTGGCAACAAGTGCAATTCTGGAGTCCTACTCCATTAGAAAGTATAGCTGAAGACCAATCACAAAAGGGAGAAACTATACGAGAGGCAGAAAACATTGCAAACAAGATGCAAGAACTAGAGTTTGTATGCATGTTGATCATGTGGAATGAAATTTTACAACACTTTTACCACACAAGTCAAGCTCTCCAAGAAAAGCAATGGGATTTGAAAACATGTGCAGACCTCTGTCAATCATTAGCAGACCACTTACACACTTTGAGGAACGATTTCGAAAGATCTGAAGACATATCAAAAGATATCTTGCCTGATACTAACTACAAAGAAGCCCAGTCCCGCAAGCGAATCAGGAAAAAACAAGCAAATGATAGCACCGCTAGAGACTAGGGACCGAATGGCTCGGCAGCAGTTCTGCAGAAAAGGACCTAGGGGTTACAGTGGACGAGAAGCTGGATATGAGTCAACAGTGTGCTCTTGTTGCCAAGAAGGCCAATGGCATTTTGGGATATATATGTAGGGGCACTGCCAGCAGATCGAGGGACGTGATCGTTCCCCTCTGTTTGACATTGGTGAGGCCTCGTCTGGAGTACTGTGTCCAGTTTTGGGCCCCACACTACAAGAAGGATGTGGAAAAATTGGAGAGAGTCCAGCGGAGGGCAACAAAAATGATTAGGGGACTGGAACACATGACTTATGAGGAGAGGCTGAGGGAACTGGGATTGTTTAGTCTGCGGAAGAGAAGAATGAGGGGGGATTTGATAGCTGCTTTCAACTACCTGAAAGGGGGGTTCTAAAGAGGATGGATCTAGAGTGTTCTCAGTGGTAGCAGATGACAGAACAAGGAGTAATGGTCTCAAGTTGCAGTGCGGGAGGTTCAGGTTGGATATTAGGAAAAACTTTTTCACTAGGAGGGTGGTGAAACACTGGAATGCGTTACCTGGGGAAGTGGTGGAATCTCCTTCCTTAGAAGTTTTTAAGGTCAGGCTTGACAAAGCCCTGGCTGGGATGATTTAGTTGGGGATTGGTCCTGCTTTGAGCAGGGGGTTGGACTAGATGACCTCCTGAGGTCCCTTCCAACCCTGATATTCTATGATTCTATGATTCAGTGCAAGGCAGAAACAGCATTGAATCCTAGAGACAAATTTCACGTATCTACTTACTACGCTATAATTGATACACTTGAAGCTCATATGAAGAGGAGAGGTGAAGTGTACAAAGAAGTATCAAGTAGATTTTCTTTTCTAAACGATATGGACTTATCTGACGAGCAATATTCACAAAGTTCCCAAAAGCTACTTGACTCATACCCTGTTGACTTGAACGTGAATCTCTGTGGAGAAGTACGGCAGTTCCATTGTTATATGCGCGCAAAGTTTAATGAAACAGGAAAAATGAAATCCAGTCACATTGATCTTCATGACACAATACTGAAAGATGGAATACAATGTGTATTTCCAAATGTAGAGATTGCATGACGTATTTTTCTAGCATTGATGATGACTAACTGCTCTACAGAACACTCTTTTCTCAGCTGAAAAGAATAAAAAACCCTCAGAGAACAATGTGTCAGGACAGACTTGATTCATTTTCCCTATTGGGTATGGAAGTGGACATGCTTCATCGAGTCAGCTTCGATGAATTTATCCAGAATTTTGCAATCAGAAAATCTAGAAAGAAACTAGTTTAATTTCAGCATACATGTAAGTTTTGTGTCATTTTGAAAAATAAAATTGTATTTTACGGTATAGTATTGTTTTTATTTTGAATTACACATGGGGGGCACAATAATGTTTTCAGTGCTTAGGGCCTCTAAAGGTCTTAATCTGGCCCTGCACCCACCAATTCTTCCCAGTGGCTGCTCCAGCCCTGGAGCACCCACGGAGTCGGCGCCTGGCCTTTGGACCCTGGGAACCCACTCCCCCCAAAAGGCAGAATAGGAAGTAGCCTAGGGTAGCCGAATAAAGCTCAGCTGTATTGCTGACTGATGGCTGGCCAGCATGTTGTGGCCGGATTTCCCCACTGACCCAGTGGTGGAATACTCCCCATGTTAGGGCCCTGGGCTGGGACGTGGTGCAGTCGGGTGGCCCCACATCCCCCTTCCCCTGTGTGACGATGTGACGCAGCAGGGAGGGGGGAGTGTTGGCCTGGGAATGTGCCCTGGGGATGGGAGACCTGAGAGCCTGTCACCTGAGCCAGGAGGGGGAGGTAACACCTCTGCCCAGGAATGTGAATGGAGGCTGCAGGAGAGAGCCTGCTGCGGTGGGTTTAGTTTCAGTTTGGGGCTGGGTGGAGGAACACAGGGAACCCCAGGGCTGGGGTCTAAGCTCCCTGCTCCCCCAGAAGGACTTCACTGAGGGGTCCTGGGTGTACCCACAAGCTCTGTTTTGGACTGTGTTCCTGTTGTCTAATAAACCTTCTGTTTTACTGGCTGGCTGAGAGTCTCAGTGAATCCCAGGAAGAGAGGTGCAGGGCCTGGACTCTCCCACACTCCGTGACACCCTGTCATCCTGCCCCTGGGGTGGCAACCTCCTCAGCATAGGCCAAGAAACCTGTGTTTGTTGGCAGTCCACCAGAGCCAGGTCCCCCATCTGTTTGCTGCTCGGCCCTGTTTGAGTGTCTGGGCGTATAGACTCATTACTGGTCTGTCCTGACTACAGGCCAGAACCTCCTAAGTGTTTGGTGCCCCACCCTGTCAGAGGGCCAGGGCCCCGTAGACTCAGAACTGTGCTACCCCACAGAGTGGCAGAGACCCCAGTGCTAATTCCCCTGTGAACTGTGCCCTTCCAGAGGACTTGTAGCAAGGGGGCATGGCCTCCCTCCCCGACACATGGAGGGACAGCTGCAAACACCTTACAGCGTACCATGGATTGATACAGAGGCAATCGGATCTTTTCTGTCCTCTTATCTATCCCTTTCCTGATGATTCCCAGCATCCTGTTATCTTCCTAGCAACCTGACCTGTCTTCCCAGGTCCATCTCCCCAGGGTCTTGGAAGCATCAGATTCTCTGCAGCATCTTTGTGAGCAAGAAATTCTGTTACAGGAACCCCCCCTGAGCTGCTGGGGGTTCCCCCCCTCCACTCTACCATGCTGACCCAAGTAGACAAGCCTTCACACAGAGAGGACAAGACAGTTATTCTCTCACAGCTGGTAGTGTGGCCGAGCGGTCTAAGGCGCTGGATTAAGGTTCCAGTCTCTTTGGAGGCGTGGGTTCGAATCCCACCACTGCCAACTCTTTAGTCACTCTGAACCTGCCATGAATGCAGAATGTAGCTTTAGTCCTGATTTGGGGGCTTCCTTGATCCTTTAAACCCAGACCCTCCTCATCAATTCTCTTGCCCTCTCCTCCACCCCCCAACCTCCCTCTAGTTTAAAAACAACAGTCAGCGCCTTTCACATCACCAGCAAAGTCCAGCACTGGAGTTCACGATGTAGATATCTGGTCTGGAAGGGGAGTAAGATTTTTTTTTGGTGGGGGGGAAACAGGAAGGAAATAGACAGCGAGAGATGGAGAGAAAAGTTCATTTCAGTTACTGACACTACAGTCATTCACCCTCACTGATTGTCTGTGCTCCTTGCTGTGTGAGATTTATTATGCAAAATTGACGAGTATGTGTCTGGTTTGGTTTAAGTGAGTTCAGCCCATTCCTGCTCCAGCACTGACCTCAGCTCATCCATTTCAGGCATCTGCGTGGTTCCATTTCTCTTCATTCCTGTGTTTTCCCAAGACATTTCTCCACTAGGCATTTATTTTTGCTGAAAAGGCCCTGCCTGCTGCTGCCATGGGGAGTTTAGGCCTGGGGGTGTCGTAGAACTGATCAATGACATTGTTTTTAATTGATCACTTTATTACTATAACTTCATAAGCAAATTTTTATGAATGAAACGACATTCATTTATAAAACCAGGTACCCCAATAACTGGTTAATTGAGTTTCACTTGCAATCCAATTGCTGCTTAAATCGCTGAACCTTGCACTGTTTCAACACTGTAACTTCTGCTCACTGTTTGTCATTTATTATACTTGTCTATATTGGAACTTCTGTTCCCTGTTTGCCATTCCTTACACTTGTCCATATTGTAACTCAAACTCCATTTTAACTGGTCCCAAACTCCATTTTAAAATGCTCACTCCACTTTGTAAAACCTTGCTGCAACCTTCATTTTTGCAAAACCCTGCTGTAATCTGATTAGTGTAGTTTCGATGTGGGAATGAGGTATGTATGTGTAACCCTTCTGCCCATCAGAGTTGGCAGCAACAAGGGCCGGGTTCAATATCTAGGGGATCCATTCCAATAACACAATGCAAACCGGCTCGAGCCCCCACCCAGTGACCTGGGACAAATATATACCACCCCCGCTGGGCGCCTCCAAGAGGCAATACTTCCCCTCTCGCAAGCACATAGTCTGAGTGTAGCAAAAAGCCTTTTAATAACAGAGAGAAACAATGTGGCATTATGTTGGGGAAACACCACCAACAGGATTCATAACACAACCCATGAGCAAAAAAACCACCCCAAGCAAATTGGGGCATGCCCCTTTCCCTCGGGTTCTTGAGTCCCAGCACCCAAACGTCTCTTGAGTCCAGCAATCCACAAATCACCCACAGTCCAAAAAGTCCAGCCCCAGAGTTCAAAAGTTCATCTGCATAGTGTTACTCCCCAGTCTGGCTAAAATGTGCCTGTGTGTGGGGAAAAGGGGCAATGGGCACCTTACGTGTCCTGAAGCTGACTGCCCCACAGGGCTCTGCTCTGCTACGCTGTCTCACGAACGGCTCTGCTCTGCACCGCTCACTGTCTCAAGAACAGCTCTGCTCAGCTCGTTGTCTCATGAATGGCTCCGCTCTGCACAGCTCGCCATCTCACGAACACACCGCTGTCTCACAGACGGCTCCACTCCGCACAGCTCGCCGTCTCACGAACACACCGCTGCACTCTAGATCTTCCGGCTCCCCACTACTTGACACAGTGCTCAGTGATTTCAGCTCATAGTAGTGGGGGCCTTAGTGCTGGTGCACCTTAAGGCCAAAGTGAATGCAGCACAGTACCTGTAGCAAGACTCTTAATAGACCCAAAATTAGCTCTGACATTCCACAGTGGAGAGAGACAGAGGTGCAATTGGTGCTTCAGGCCCTCACAAAGGGGCCCACACCACCAGGTACTAATAGCTGTCTCAAGTCTCTCTCAATTCACACAGTTTTGGAACCCATGACCCTTGCCTAGCGAGTGCTACTTAGTTGATGGTGAGTCCCTCCATCATAGCAAAAGGCCAAGTACAGTTCCAAGCACCGTTCCCATAATCAGGGTAATAACAATTTATTCTTCCTGCCCCAATAACAGAGACACTGGGGATCCCACAGCAGCCGAAGTGACCATTTGGGCAGCTATGGCCTCAGTCTAGGCGGGGTGGGTGTGCCTATGCAAATGAGATCAGCCCCTGAAGTTTTTTTTTCCACAACTTGCCACACCTCACCACCAGATGTCAGGGTGGAGCTCATCCTGACACTGCTTACATATGGATGATGGAATCAACCTCCAGCCCCAGCCTGTCCTGATGAAATAAAGTGTAAACCACCAATGGCTGAAGATGCAGACAACAGCCCTGACAAAGTAAGAAGAGTCCACCCTAAAAAGAAAAGAACAAAAGTACAATTGAAGAAACAACAAGGCCAGGTGCTAGGCTGAAAGTCATGTCTACAATTGATGAGTGATCAGTCACACCGAACCCAGAGGCAGCGTGACACAGCAGGACCTACAGACTCTGGATTCAAACTCAACCCTACAAAAAGGATGGGTGAGAGGGAAGACTTTGGAGGGTAACATTCTGCTGCCAACATGGAAGGGCATCGGTGCATGTCCAACAGAGACCCAGTTCTTCATTTTGCCCGGCTTTCCTGGCCAGTTAGACGCCACAAGCTATGAACCCAAGCCACGAACTCAAGCTACCTTCAGGACTGGTAACTATCTAGCAGCTGCTGAACATTTGGGGGGTGTGTGTGTGTGTGTGTGTATACATAGGTACTAGATATTAGTTGTTGGTCTTAAATCAAATTGTGTTATTATAATAAACATGACATCTTGTCTTGTCCCATGAAACGATCCTGTGTAGTTTTGTCTGCATAACAGTGTCCCCACCTCCTCTCCTCTTCTCACGGGTCCCTTTAAAAACATTGGTGCCTTTTAGATGTTTAAGAAACGCAGGCGTGAGCGGCACTCCCTGCTGCCAAGATTTTGCAGTAGCACGAATCTGCTTTGCCGCACATGAAATTGGCGTTGGAGATGCCTCACCCCCACATTAGTGAGCGTTTTCAGTATCACTTGACCGAAGGCTTTATAGGAATCGTTGGGGGATAAACCATCGGAAAAGAAATTTAATAAAATTCCCTTCAGAAAGCAGTCATGGGACAATTGATATCCTGGGCGTCTGAAAACAAATGTGCCATTACCTGGTAGCAGACTGTGATATAAACACCTTAGATTTCACTGTCTAGATACGTTCTCAGCTTTATATCTGTCATAGAATTATATAACTGGAAGGGACCTCGAAAGGGACCTAGTCCAGTCCCCTGCACTCATGGCAGGACTAAGTATTATCTACCAACCCTGACAGGTGTTTGTCCAACCTGCTCTTAAAAATCTCCAACAATAGAGATTCCAGAACCTCCCTTCCAGTGCTTAACCACTCTGACAGTTACTATGTTTTTCCTAATGTCCAACCTGAACCTCCCTTGCTGCAATTTAAACCCATTGTCAATGCCAGGGGGCCCTGATCTGCCTCCAAGACATTTACAGTCTGAGAATATTTCTACATCTGTGCCTCGGCCCATTGGAAATGAATTAACAGGCAGGATGCTACAGTCCCTTGCTGGTGTTACAGACACACTGTACTTGCATTCCACTCACTGAAGCTGACTTTGGAAATGACACGGGCAGGTTAAGCGTCACCCCCATGGTCCTACCCATGGTGACGCTGGTTGTGGGTGAAAGGCTGGGTTGAAAATTTGCTTTCTACAGTATCCGGCAGGTTGGGGAGCCAGGGCTGCCAAGGAGACAAGAGAATCCTGCGTGCTCTGGGCTGCTCTAATGAAAGGGCTGCAAGTTGAAATGCAGTGGCAGGAAATCTCCAGTTGGTGGGATCATTAATGTAAGAAGTGGTCACAGCATAACTCATACTGAGTCAGGCCCCAGTTAAACCTCAGTGGTTAGATAAATAGAGTGTGGGGTTAATTGTGCCAGAGTCAGGGGTTTGAGTCCCCTTTGGACTCTCATAATGGTATGTGCATTGTAGATGCTGATACATTTCCCCCAAAATACCAGGTTCTGTGGTGTAATGGGCAGGACTTTGAATCCAGTGATCTGAGTTCAAATCTCAGTAGAACCATGTCTTGAGTTGCTTTCATTCTACATCCCATTGTAAAGAAAAACTCAAAAGAGTCAGTGAGCTGGTTTTCCTTCCCTTCCCTTTTCCAAAAGTCATTGAAGATTCTTGCATGAGGGAGGGAGCAGCATGGACGACACCAGCGTTAAGACTGGGCAGAGATTCCTAATTAACATCCCCATTTCCATACTGCTCTAAAATCCACGTGCACACTCAGATTGGCTTGAGAGTGGCTCTGCCAGTTCGGCCACTGTTAAGGCTGGGGTTGGTGCCGCACTGAGGCCACTGGGGGCCACAGTCAAGGAGTTACTGGGCTATGTTCTGGAACTACTCCATATGAAGCCAGTCAGGATTCTGGGGGAGCCCCCTCTCTCTGAGGAGACTGTCGCCAGCGCAAGAACCTTATACAGCTTTGACCTTCCTGGGTCTGACCTCGGAGCATTCAGCATCCTCTTTCTCTGCGTGCGCTTCCCGCAATGAGTCTGCCCGGGCAGGGTTCCTGGGGAAGCCAGTGGGCCCTTCCCCCCAACTCTGCAGTTAGCAGTGATTCTTATCTAGCATAAAATGGAAGATTATTAGTCAATAGGAACACAGCATAGAACAGAACTTGTTAGCATAGAAATTAGTGACTTTCAGCCAAGTCCATCTAGGGGGAATCCTGGGCCAGATGCTCTGGACTCCCCCCTCCAGTTCCCCAACCAGACTGCCCAGCTTCCCAAGACCCGACCTCCAACATGCCCAAAGCTCCTCCTCCTGGTCTTTGTCTCACTTCCCAGGCAAAGTGTCACCTGGTTGTCACTTGGTTGCATCCCCTTCCTGGGTCTCAGGTTACAAAGGGCCAGGCCATAGCATCCATGCAGGCAGCTGGAGAAGCCTCGCCTGCATCCGAAGGTCTCACTCAAAGTCACACACCATTATTCCCACCACCTAAGCATTGGTGCAGCACACAGGGAAACTGAGGCACACACAGTATTCCTGCAAAACAGTAAAACTCACATAGGCTCAACTGTAAGACTCACATAGGCTCACATAAAACATAAGAAGGGAAAAATCCCCATTTTGTCACAGCCACGCCACCTGCCTGCCCAGCACTCTGGGTGCTGGGGGCCATGCTGCCCACCCGCATGGTGCTTCAGGCACTGGGGGCCACTGGAGGCTGCACCACCTTCCTGCCCAGTGCTCTGGGTGCCGGGGGCCGTGATGCACACACGCAATGCACTCCGGGTGCTGACTGTCACTCAGATGCATAACTAGACAGAAAACGGGCAACATTTTAGAGACTTTGATAGCAATATTTGAGAATTGGGGAGGAAAAGGGGGGGCACTCAATTAGAGGGCCCCAAGATCTGAGCGGATAATTCTAGAGAAATGGGAGGAAATGGAAGGAGATTACTACAGCGGACTTCCTTGCTGATTCTAGGTAAGGTTCAGACCGCTTTCTGTTTAAAGCTCGACTATTTTAAGTGCTTTAGAACAGACACATTCACTTCGATTCCCTTGAAATTTGGTGTGCCTCATGAGGATTCAGGTTAGGGTTGGCGACTCAGATTTCGGGTCAATTGACCAAGGGCTTCCCAAGATAGAGCCCCCCTGCAAACCACAGTATTTCATAAAGTTCACAAAGAGCTGCAGTGACACCTGGTGGCCAGTCGGGATAAGGCACGGACGGTTTCCCCTAGAACGGCAGTGACACCTGGCGGCCAGTTGGGGTAAGGCACGGACGGTTTCCCCTAGAGCTGCAGTGACACCTGGTGGCAAGTCGGGGTAAGGCACGGACGGTTTCCCCTAGAGCGGCAGTGACACCTGGTGGCCAGTCGGGGTAAGGCACGGACGGTTTCCCCTAAAGCTGCAGTGACACCTGGTGGCCAGTCGGGGTAAGGCATGGACGGTTTCCCCTAGAGCGGCAGTGACACCTGGTGGCCAGTCGGGGTAAGGCACGGACGGTTTCCCCTAGAGCGGCAGTGACACCTGGTGGCCAGTCGGGGTAAGGCACGGACGGTTCCCCCTAGAGCGGCAGTGACACCTGGTGGCCAGTCGGGGTAAGGCACGGACGGTTTCCCCTAGAGCGACAGTGACATCTGGTGGCCAGTCGGGGTAAGGCACGGACGGTTTCACGTAGAGCGGCAGTGACACCTGGTGGCCAGTCGGGGTAAGGCACGGACGGTTTCCCCTAAAGCTGCAGTGACACCTGGTGTCCAGTCGGGGTAAGGCACGGACGGTTTCCCCTAGAGCGGCAGTGACACCTGGTGGCCAGTCGGGGTAAGGCACGGACATTTTCCCCTAAAGCTGCAGTGACACCTGGTGGCCAGTCGGGGTAAGGCACGGACGGTTTCCCCTAAAGCTGCAGTGACACCTGGTGGCCAGTCGGGGTAAGGCACGGACGGTTTCCCCTAGAGCTGCAGTGACACCTGGTGGCCAGTCGGGGTAAGGCACGGACGGTTTCCCCTAGAGCGGCAGTGACACCTGGTGGCCAGTTGGTGTAAGGCACGAACGGTTTCCCCTAAAGCTGCAGTGACACCTGGCGGCCAATAGGGGTAAGGCACGGACGGTTTCCCCTAAAGCTGCAGTGACACCTGGCGGCCAGTCGGGGTAAGGCACGGACGGTTTCCCCTAGAGCTGCAGTGACACCTGGTGGCCAGTCGGGATAAGGCACGGACGGTTTCCCCTAGAACGGCAGTGACACCTGGCGGCCAGTTGGGGTAAGGCACGGACGGTTTCCCCTAGAGCTGCAGTGACACCTGGTGGCCAGTCGGGGTAAGGCACGGACGGTTTCCCCTAGAGCGGCAGTGACACCTGGTGGCCAGTCGGGGTAAGGCACGGACGGTTTCCCCAAGAGCGGCAGTGACACCTGGTGGCCAGTCGGGGTAAGGCACGGACGGTTTCCCCTAGAGCGGCAGTGACACCTGGTGGCCAGTCGGGGTAAGGCACGGACGGTTTCCCCTAAAGCTGCAGTGACACCTGGTGGCCAGTCGGGGTAAGGCATGGACGGTTTCCCCTAGAGCGGCAGTGACACCTGGTGGCCAGTCGGGGTAAGGCACGGACGGTTTCCCCTAGAGCGGCAGTGACACCTGGTGGCCAGTCGGGGTAAGGCACGGACGGTTTCCCCTAAAGCTGCAGTGACACCTGGTGGCCAGTCTGGGTAAGGCACGGACGGTTTCCCCTAGAGCGGCAGTGACACCTGGTGGCCAGTCAGGGTAAGGCACGGACGGTTTCCCCTAGAGCTGCAGTGACACCTGGTGGCCAGTCGGGGTAAGGCACGGACGGTTTCCCCTGGAGCGGCAGTGACACCTGGTGGCCAGTCGGGGTAAGGCACGGACGGTTTCCCCTATAGCGGCAGTGACACCTGGTGGCCAGTCGGGGTAAGGCACGGACGGTTTCCCCTAAAGCGGCAGTGACACCTGGTGGCCAGTCGGGGTAAGGCACGGACGGTTTCCCCTAGAGCGGCAGTGACACCTGGTGGCCAGTCGGGGTAAGGCACGGACGGTTTCCCGTAGAGCGGCAGTGACACCTGGTGGCCAGTCGGGGTAAGGGACGGACGGTTTCCCCTAAAGCTGCAGTGACACCAGGTGTCCAGTCGGGGTAAGGCACGGACGGTTTCCCCTAGAGCAGCAGTGACACCTGGTGGCCACTCGGGGTAAGGCACGGACATTTTCCCCTAAAGCTGCAGTGACACCTGGTGGCCAGTTGGGGTAAGGCACGGACGGATTCCCCTAAAGCTGGAGTGACACCTGGTGGCCAGTCGGGGTAAGGCACAGACGGTTTCCCCTAGAGCTGCAGTGACACCTGGTGGCCAGTCGGGGTAAGGCACGGACGGTTTCCCCTAGAGCGGCAGTGACACCTGGTGGCCAGTCGGGGTAAGGCACGGACGGTTTCCCCTAAAGCTGCAGTGACACCTGGTGGCCAATCGGGGTAAGGCACGGACGGTTTCCCCTAAAGCTGCAGTGACACCTGGCGGCCAGTCGGGGTAAGGCACGGACGGTTTCCCCTCGAGCGGCAGTGACACCTGGTGGCCAGTCGGTTTCCCCTAAAGCTGGAGTGACACCTGGTGGCCAGTCGGGGTAAGGCACGGACGGTTTCCCCTAGAGCTGCAGTGACACCTGGTGGCCAGTCAGGATAAGGCACGGACGGTTTCCCCTAGAACGGCAGTGACACCTGGCGGCCAGTCGGGGTAAGGCACGGACGTTTTCCCCTAGAGCTGCAGTGACACCTGGTGGCCAGTCGGGGTAAGGCACGGACGGTTTCCCCTAGAGCGGCAGTGACACCTGGTGGCCAGTCGGGGTAAGGCACGGACGGTTTCCCCTAGAGCGGCAGTGACACCTGGTGGCCAGTCGGGGTAAGGCACGGACGGTTTCCCCTGGAGCGGCAGTGACACCTGGTGGCCAGTCGGGGTAAGGCACGGACGGTTTCCCCTAGAGCGGCAGTGACACCTGGTGGCCAGTCGGGGTAAGGCACGGACGGTTTCCCCTAAAGCGGCAGTGACACCTGGTGTCCAGTCGGGGTAAGGCACGGACGGTTTCCCCTAAAGCGGCAGTGACACTTGGTGGCCAGTCGGGGTAAGGCACGGACGGTTTCCCCTAAAGCGGCAGTGACACCTGGTGGCCAGTCGGGGTAAGGCACGGACGGTTTCCCCTAGAGCGGCAGTGACACCTGGTGGCCAGTCGGGGTAAGGCACGGACGGTTTCCCGTAGAGCGGCAGTGACACCTGGTGGCCAGTCGGGGTAAGGGACGGACGGTTTCCCCTAAAGCTGCAGTGACACCTGGTGTCCAGTCGGGGTAAGGCACGGACGGTTTCCCCTAGAGCAGCAGTGACACCTGGTGGCCACTCGGGGTAAGGCACGGACATTTTCCCCTAAAGCTGCAGTGACACCTGGTGGCCAGTCGGGGTAAGGCACGGACGGATTCCCCTAAAGCTGGAGTGACACCTGGTGGCCAGTCGGGGTAAGGCACAGACGGTTTCCCCTAGAGCTGCAGTGACACCTGGTGGCCAGTCGGGGTAAGGCACGGACGGTTTCCCCTAGAGCGGCAGTGACACCTGGTGGCCAGTCGGGGTAAGGCACGGACGGTTTCCCCTAAAGCTGCAGTGACACCTGGTGGCCAATCGGGGTAAGGCACGGACGGTTTCCCCTAAAGCTGCAGTGACACCTGGCGGACAGTCGGGGTAAGGCACGGACGGTTTCCCCTATAGCGGCAGTGACACCTGGTGGCCAGTCGGTTTCCCCTAAAGCTGCAGTGACACCTGGTGGCCAGTCGGGGTAAGGCACGGACGGTTTCCCCTAGAGCTGCAGTGACACCTGGTGGCCAGTCAGGATAAGGCACGGACGGTTTCCCCTAGAACGGCAGTGACACCTTGCGGCCAGTTGGGGTAAGGCACGGACGGTTTCCCCCAGAGCTGCAGTGACACCTGGTGGCCAGTCGGGGTAAGGCACGGACGGTTTCCCCTAGAGCGGCAGTGACACCTGGTGGCCAGTCGGGGTAAGGCACGGACGGTTTCCCCTAGAGCGGCAGTGACACCTGATGGCCAGTCGGGGTAAGGCACGGACGGTTTCCCCTAGAGCGGCAGTGACACCTGGTGGCCAGTCGGGGTAAGGCACGGACGGTTTCCCCTAAAGCTGCAGTGACACCTGGTGGCCAGTCGGGGTAAGGCACGGACGGCTTCCCCTAAAGCTGCAGTGACACCTGGTGGCCAGTCGGGGTAAGGCACGGACGGTTTCCCCTAAAGCTGCAGTGACACCTGGCGGCCAGTCGGGATAAGACACGGACGGTTTCCCCTAGAACGGCAGTGACACCTGGCGGCCAGTAGGGGTAAGGCACGGACGGTTTCCCCTAGAGCGGCAGTGACACCTGGTGGCCAGTCGGGGTAAGGCACGGACGGTTTCCCCTAAAGCTGCAGTGACACCTGGTGGCCAGTCGGGGTAAGGCACGGACGGCTTCCCCTAAAGCTGCAGTGACACCTGGTGGCCAGTCGGGGTGAGGCACGGACGGTTTCCCCTAAAGCTGCAGTGACACCTGGCGGCCAGTCGGGATAAGACACGGACGGTTTCCCCTAGAACGGCAGTGACACCTGGCGGCCAGTAGGGGTAAGGCACGGACGGTTTCCCCTAGAGCGGCAGTGACACCTGGTGGCCAGTCGGGGTAAGGCACGGACGGTTTCCCCTAGAGCGGCAGTGACACCTGGTGGCCAGTCGGGGTAAGGCACGGACGGTTTCGCCTAGAGCGGCAGTGACACCTGGTGGCCAGTCGGGGTAAGGCACGGACGGTTTCCCCTAGAGCGGCAGTGACACCTGGTGGCCAGTCGGGGTAAGGCACGGACGGTTTCCCCTAAAGCTGCAGTGACACCTGGTGGCCAGTCTGGGTAAGGCACGGACGGTTTCCCCTAAAGCTGCAGTGACACCTGCTGGCCAGTCGGGGTAAGGCACGGACGGTTTCCCCTAGAGCTGCAGTGACAGCTGGTGGCCAGTCGGGGTAAGGCACGGAGGGTTTCCCCTAAAGCTGCAATGACACCTGGTGGCCAGTCTGGGTAAGGCACGGACGGTTTCCCCTAGAGCGGCAGTGACACCTGGTGGCCAGTCGGGGTAAGGCACGGACGGTTTCCCCTAGAGCAGCAGTGACACCTGGTGGCCAGTCGGGGTAAGGCACGGACATTTTCCCCTAAAGCTGCAGTGACACCTGGTGGCCAGTCGGGGTAAGGCACGGACGGTTTCCCCTAAAGCTGCAGTGACACCTGGTGGCCAGTCGGGGTAAGGCACGGACGGTTTCCCCTAGAGCTGCAGTGACACCTGGTGGCCAGTCGGGGTAAGGCACGGACGGTTTCCCCTAGAGCGGCAGTGACACCTGGTGGCCAGTTGGGGTAAGGCACGGACGGTTTCCCCTAAAGCTGCAGTGACACCTGGTGGCCAATCGGGGTAAGGCACGGACGGTTTCCCCTAAAGCTGCAGTGACACCTGGCGGCCAGTCGGGGTAACGCACGGACGGTTTCCCCTAAAGCTGCAGTGACACCTGGTGGCCAATCGGGGTAAGGCACGGACGGTTTCACCTAGAGCTGCAGTGACACCTGGTGGCCAGTCAGGATAAGGCACGGACGGTTTCCCCTAGAACGGCAGTGACACCTGGCGGCCAGTTGGGGTAAGGCACGGACGGTTTCCCCTAGAGCTGCAGTGACACCTGGTGGCCAGTCGGGGTAAGGCACGGACGGTTTCCCCTAGAGCGGCAGTGACACCTGGTGGCCAGTCGGGGTAAGGCACGGACAGTTTCCCCTAGAGCGGCAGTGACACCTGATGGCCAGTCGGGGTAAGGCACGGACGGTTTCCCCTAGAGCGGCAGTGACACCTGGTGGCCAGTTGGGGTAAGGCACGGACGGTTTCCCGTAGAGCGGCAGTGACACCTGGTGGCCAGTCGGGGTAAGGCACGGACGGTATCCCCTAAAGCTGCAGTGACACCTGGTGTCCAGTCGGGGTAAGGCACGGACGGTTTCCCCTAGAGCAGCAGTGACACCTGGTGGCCACTCGGGGTAAGGCACGGACATTTTCCCCTAAAGCTGCAGTGACACCTGGTGGCCAGTCGGGGTAAGGCACGGACGGTTTCCCCTAAAGCTGGAGTGACACCTGGTGGCCAGTCGGGGTAAGGCACGGACGGTTTCCCTAGAGCTGCAGTGGCACCTGGTGGCCAGTCGGGGTAAGGCACGGACGGTTTCCCCTAGAGCGGCAGTGACACCTGGTGGCCAGTCGGGGTAAGGCACGGACGGTTTCCCCTAAAGCTGCAGTGACACCTGGTGGCCAATCGGGGTAAGGCACGGACGGTTTCCCCTCGAGCGGCAGTGACACCTGGTGGCCAGTCGGTTTCCCCTAAAGCTGCAGTGACACCTGGTGGCCAGTCGGGGTAAGGCACGGACGGTTTCCCCTAGAGCTGCAGTGACACCTGGTGGCCAGTCGGGGTAAAGCACGGAGGGTTTCCCCTAAAGCTGCAGTGACACCTGGTGGCCAGTCTGGGTAAGGCACGGACGGTTTCCCCTAGAGCGGCAGTGACACCTGGTGGCCAGTCGGGGTAAGGCACGGATGGTTTCCCCTAAAGCTGCAGTGACACCTGGTGGCCAGTTGGGGTAAGGCACGGACGGTTTATCCTAGAGCGGCAGTGACATCTGGTGTCCAGTCGGGGTAAGGCACGGACGGTTTCCCCTAGAGCGGCAGTGACACCTGGTGGCCAGTCGGGGTAAGGCACGGACGGTTTCCCCTAGAGCGGCAGTGACACCTGGTGGCCAGTCGGGGTAAGGCACGGACGGTTTCCCCTAGAGCAGCAGTGACACCTGGTGGCCACTCGGGGTAAGGCACGGACATTTTCCCCTAAAGCTGCAGTGACACCTGGTGGCCAGTCGGGGTAAGGCACGGACGGTTTCCCCTAAAGCTGGAGTGACACCTGGTGGCCAGTCGGGGTAAGGCACGGACGGTTTCCCCTAAAGCTGCAGTGACACCTGGTGTCCAGTCGGGGTAAGGCACGGACGGTTTCCCCTAAAGCGGCAGTGACACCTGGTGGCCAGTCGGGGTAAGGCACGGACGGTTTCCCCTAGAGCTGCAGTGACACCTGGTGGCCAGTCGGGATAAGGCACGGACGGTATCCCCTAGAACGGCAGTGACACCTGGCGGCCAGTTGGGGTAAGGCTCGGACGGTTTCCCCTAGAGCTGCAGTGACACCTGGTGGCCAGTCGGGATAAGGCACGGACGGTATCCCCTAGAACGGCAGTGACACCTGGCGGCCAGTTGGGGTAAGGCTCGGACGGTTTCCCCTAGAGCTGCAGTGACACCTGGTGGCCAGTCGGGGTAAGGCACAGACGGTTTCCCCTAGAGCGGCAGTGACACCTGGCGGCCAGTCGGGGTAAGGGACGGACGGTTTCCCCTAGAGCTGCAGTGACACCTGGTGGCCAGTCGGGGTAAGGCACGGACGGTTTCCCCTAGAGCGGCAGTGACACCTGGTGGCCAGTCGGGGTAAGGCACGGACGTTTTCCCCTAGAGCGGCAGTGACACCTGGTGGCCAGTCGGGGTAAGGCACGGACGGTTTCCCCTAAAGCTGCAGTGACACCTGGTGGCCAGTCGGGGTAAGGCACGGACGGTTCCCCCTAGAGCGGCAGTGACACCTGATGGCCAGTCGGGGAAGGCACGGACGGTTTCCCCTAGAGCGACAGTGACATCTGGTGGCCAGTCCGGGTAAGGCACGGACGGTTTCCCGTAGAGCGGCAGTGACACCTGGTGGCCAGTCGGGGTAAGGCACGGACGGTTTCCCCTAAAGCTGCAGTGACACCTGGTGTCCAGTCGGGGTAAGGCACGGACGGTTTCCCCTAGAGCGGCAGTGACACCTGGTGGCCAGTCGGGGTAAGGCACGGACATTTTCCCCTAAAGCTGCAGTGACACCTGGTGGCCAGTCGGGGTAAGGCACGGACGGTTTCCCCTAAAGCTGCAGTGACACCTGGTGGCCAGTCGGGGTAAGGCACGGACGGTTTCCCCTAGAGCTGCAGTGACACCTGGTGGCCAGTCGGGGTAAGGCACGGACGGTTTCCCCTAGAGCGGCAGTGACACCTGGTGGCCAGTTGGTGTAAGGCACGGACGGTTTCCCCTAAAGCTGCAGTGACACCTGGTGGCCAATCGGGGTAAGGCACGGACGGTTTCCCCTAGAGCTGCAGTGACACCTGGTGGCCAGTCGGGGTAAGGCACGGAGGGTTTCCCCTAAAGCTGCAGTGACACCTGGTGGCCAGTCGGGGTAAGGCACGGACGGTTTCCCCTAGAGCGGCAGTGACACCTGGTGGCCAGTCGGGGTAAGGCATGGACGGTTTCCCCTAAAGCTGCAGTGACACCTGGTGGCCAGTCGGGGTAAGGCATGGACGGTTTCCCCTAGAGCGGCAGTGACACCTGGTGGCCAGTCGGGGTAAGGTACGGACGGTTTCCCCAAGAGCGGCAGTGACACCAGGTGGCCAGTCGGGGTAAGGCACGGACGGTTTCCCCTGGAGCGGCAGTGACACCTGATTGCCAGTCGGGGTAAGGCACGGACGGTTTCCCCTAGAGCGGCAGTGACACCTGGTGGCCAGTCGGGGTAAGGCACGGACGGTTTCCCCTAGAGCGACAGTGACACCTGGTGGCCAGTTGGGGGAAGGCACGGAGGGTTTCCCCTAGACCGCTGTGACACCTGGTGGCCCGTCGGGGTAAGGCACGGACGATTTCCCCTAGAACTGCAGTGACACCTGGTGGCCAGTTGGGGTAAGGCACGGACGGTTTCTCCTAGAGCCGCAGTGACACCTGGTGGCCAGTCGGGGTAAGGCACGGACGGTTTCCCCTAGAGCCGCAGTGACACCTGATTGCCAGTCGGGGTAAGGCACGGACGGTTTCCCCTAGAGTGGCAGTGACACCTGGTGGCCAGTCGGGGTAAGGCACGGACGGTTTCCCCTAGAGCTGCAGTGACACCTGGTGGCCAGTCCGGGCAAGGCACGGACGGTTTCCCCTGGAGCGGCAGTGACACCTGGTGGCCAGTCGGGGTAAGGCACGGACGGTTTCCCCTAGAGCGGCAGTGACACCTGGTGGCCAGTCGGGGTAAGGCACGGACGGTTTCCCCTAAAGCGGCAGTGACACTTGGTGGCCAGTCGGGGTAAGGCACGGACGGTTTCCCCTAAAGCGGCAGTGACACCTGGTGGCCAGTCGGGGTAAGGCACGGACGGTTTCCCCTAGAGCGGCAGTGACACCTGGTGGCCAGTCGGGGTAAGGCACGGACGGTTTCCCCTAGAGCAGCAGTGACACCTGGTGGCCACTCGGGGTAAGGCACGGACATTTTCCCCTAAAGCTGCAGTGACACCTGGTGGCCAGTCGGGGTAAGGCACGGACGGTTTCCCCTAGAGCTGCAGTGACACCTGGTGGCCAGTCGGGGTAAGGCACGGTGGGTTTCCCCTAAAGCTGCAGTGACACCTGGTGGCCAGTCTGGGTAAGGCACGGACGGTTTCCCCTAGAGCGGCAGTGACACCTGGTGGCCAGTCGGGGTAAGGCACGGACGGTTTCCCCTAAAGCTGCAGTGACACCTGGTGGCCAGTCGGGGTAAGGCACGGACGGTTTATCCTAGAGCGGCAGTGACACCTGGTGGCCAGTCGGGGTAAGGCACGGACGGTTTCCCCTAGAGCGGCAGTGACACCTGGTGGCCAGTCGGGGTAAGGCACGGACGGTTTCCCCTAGAGCGGCAGTGACACCTGGTGGCCAGTCGGGGTAAGGCACGGACGGTTTCCCCTAAAGCGGCAGTGACACCTGGTGGCCAGTCGGGGTAAGGGACGGATGGTTTCCCCTAGAACGGCAGTGACACCTGGTGGCCAGTCGGGGTAAGGCACGGACGGTTTTCCGTAGAGCGGCAGTGACACCTGGTGGCCAGTCGGGGTAAGGCACGGACGGTTTCCCCTAAAGCTGCAGTGACACCTGGTGTCCAGTCGGGGTAAGGCACGGACGGTTTCCCCTAAAGCTGCAGTGACACCTGGTGGCCAGTCGGGGTAAGGCACGGACGGTTTCCCCTAGAGCTGCAGTGACACCTGGTGGCCAGTCGGGGTAAGGCACGGACGGTTTCCCCTAGAGCGGCAGTGACACCTGGCGGCCAGTCGGGGTAAGGCACGGACGGTTTCCCCTAGAGCTGCAGTGACACCTGGTGGCCAGTCGGGGTAAGGCACGGACGGTTTCCCCTAGAGCGGCAGTGACACCTGGTGGCCAGTCGGGGTAAGGCACGGACCTTTTCCCCTAGAGCGGCAGTGAGACCTGGTGGCCAGTCGGGGTAAGGCACGGACGGTTTCCCCTAGAGCGGCAGTGACACCTGGTGGCCAGTCGGGGTAAGGCACGGACGGTTTCCCCTAGAGCGGCAGTGACACCTGGTGGCCAGTCGGGGTAAGGCACGGACGGTTTCCCCTAAAGCGGCAGTGACACCTGGTGGCCACTCGGGGTAAGGCACGGATGGTTTCCCCTAGAACGGCAGTGACACCTGGTGGCCAGTCGGGGAAGGCACGGACGGTTTCCCCTAGAGCGACAGTGACATCTGGTGGCCAGTCGGGGTAAGGCACGGACGGTTTCCCGTAGAGCGGCAGTGACACCTGGTGGCCAGTCGCGGTAAGGCACGGACGGTTTCCCCTAAAGCTGCAGTGACACCTGGTGGCCAGTCGGGGTAAGGCACGGACGGTTTCCCCTAAAGCTGCAGTGACACCTGGTGGCCAGTCGGGGTAAGGCACGGACGGTTTCCCCTAGAGCTGCAGTGACACCTGGTGGCCAGTCGGGGTAAGGCACGGACGGTTTCCCCTAGAGCGGCAGTGACACCTGGTGGCCAGTTGGTGTAAGGCACGGACGGTTTCCCCTAAAGCTGCAGTGACACCTGGTGGCCAATCGGGGTAAGGCACGGACGGTTTCCCCTAGAGCTGCAGTGACACCTGGTGGCCAGTCGGGGTAAGGCACGGAGGGTTTCCCCTAAAGGTGCAGTGACACCTGGTGGCCAGTCGGGGTAAGGCACGGACGGTTTCCCCTAGAGCGGCAGTGACACCTGGTGGCCAGTCGGGGTAAGGCACGGACGGTTTCCCCTAAAGCTGCAGTGACACCTGGCGGCCAGTCGGGGTAAGGCACGGACGGTTTCCCCTAGAGCGGCAGTGACACCTGGTGGCCAGTCGGGGTAAGGCACGGACGGTTTCCCCTAGAGCGGCAGTGACACCTGGTGGCCAGTCGGGGTAAGGCACGGACGGTTTCCCCTAGAGCGGCAGTGACACCTGGTGGCCAGTCGGGGTAAGGCACGGACGGTTCCCCCTAGAGCGGCAGTGACACCAGGTGGCCAGTCGGGGTAAGGCACGGACGGTTTCCCCTAGAGCGGCAGTGACACCTGGTGGCCAGTCGGGGTAAGGCACGGACGGTTTCCCCTAGAGCGGCAGTGACACCTGGTGGCCAGTCGGGGTAAGGCACGGACGGTTCCCCCTAGAGCGGCAGTGACACCTGATGGCCAGTCGGGGTAAGGCACGGACGGTTTCCCCTAGAGCGACGGTGACACCTGGTGGCCAGTTGGGGGAAGGCACGGACGGTTTCCCCTAGACCGCAGTGACACCTGGTGGCCCGTCGGGGTAAGGCACGGACGGTTTCCCCTAGAACTGCAGTGACACCTGGTGGCCAGTTGGGGTAAGGCACGGACGGTTTCACCTAGAGCCGCAGTGACACCTGGTGGCCAGTCGGGGTAAGGCACGGACGGTTTCCCCTAAAGCTTCAGTGACACCTGCTGGCCAGTCGGGGTAAGGCACGGACGGTTTCCCCTAGAGCTGCAGTGACAGCTGGTGGCCAGTCGGGGTAAGGCACGGAGGGTTTCCCCTAAAGCTGCAGTGACACCTGGTGGCCAGTCTGGGTAAGGCACGGACGGTTTCCCCTAGAGCGGCAGTGACACCTGGTGGCCAGTCGGGGTAAGGCACGGACGGTTTCCCCTAGAACTGCAGTGACACCTGGTGGCCAGTCGGGGTAAGGCACGGACGGTTTCCCCTAAAGCTGCAGTGACACCTCGTGTCCAGTCGGGGTAATGCACGGACGGTTTCCCCTAGAGCAGCAGTGACACCTGGTGGCCAGTCGGGGTAAGGCACGGACATTTTCCCCTAAAGCTGCAGTGACACCTGGTGGCCAGTCGGGGTAAGGCACGGACGGTTTCCCCTAAAGCTGCAGTGACACCTGGTGGCCAGTCGGGGTAAGGCACGGACGGTTTCCCCTAGAGCTGCAGTGACACCTGGTGGCCAGTCGGGGTAAGGCACGGACGGTTTCCCCTAGAGCGGCAGTGACACCTGGTGGCCAGTTGGGGTAAGGCACGGACGGTTTTCCGTAGAGCGGCAGTGACA
Organism: Natator depressus; assembly: GCF_965152275.1. Taxonomy (NCBI): domain Eukaryota; kingdom Metazoa; phylum Chordata; order Testudines; family Cheloniidae; genus Natator; species Natator depressus. Next base: position 3,368,990 of record NC_134261.1, read on the forward strand.
CCTGGTGGCCAGTCGGGGTAAGGCACGGACGGTTTCCCCTAAAGCTGCAGTGACACCTGGTGTCCAGTCGGGGTAAGGCACGGACGGTTTCTCCTAAAGCTGCAGTGACACCTGGTGGCCAGTCGGGGTAAGGCACGGACGGTTTCCCCTAGAGCTGCAGTGACACCTGGTGGCCAGTCGGGGTAAGGCACGGACGGTTTCCCCTAGAGCGGCAGTGACACTTGGCGGCCAGTTGGGGTAAGGCTCGGACGGTTTCCCCTAGAGCTGCAGTGACACCTGGTGGCCAGTCGGGGTAAGGCACGGACGGTTTCCCCTAGAGCGGCAGTGACACCTGGCGGCCAGTCGGGGTAAGGCACGGACGGTTTCCCCTAGAGCTGCAGTGACACCTGGTGGCCAGTCGGAGTAAGGCACGGACGGTTTCCCCTAGAGCGGCAGTGACACCTGGTGGCCAGTCGGGGTAAGGCACGGACGTTTTCCCCTAGAGCGGCAGTGAGACCTGGTGGCCAGTCGGGGTAAGGCACGGACGGTTTCCCGTAGAGCGGCAGTGACACCTGGTGGCCAGTCGGGGTAAGGCACGGACGGTTCCCCCTAGAGCGGCAGTGACACCTGATGGCCAGTCGGGGTAAGGCACGGACGGTTTCCCCTGGAGCGACAGTGACATCTGGTGGCCAGTCGGGGTAAGGCACGGACGGTTTCCCGTAGAGCGGCAGTGACACCTGGTGGCCAGTCGGGGTAAGGCACGGACGGTTTCCCCTAAAGCTGCAGTGACACCTGGTGTCCAGTCGGGGTAAGGCACGGACGGTTTCCCCTAGAGCGGCAGTGACACCTGGTGGCCAGTCGGGGTAAGGCACGGACATTTTCCCCTAAAGCTGCAGTGACACCTGGTGGCCAGTCGGGGTAAGGCACGGACGGTTTCCCCTAAAGCTGCAGTGACACCTGGTGGCCAGTCGGGGTAAGGCACGGACGGTTTCCCCTAGAGCTGCAGTGACACCTGGTGGCCAGTCGGGGTAAGGCACGGACGGTTTCCCCTAGAGCGGCAGTGACACCTGGTGGCCAGTTGGTGTAAGGCACGGACGGTTTCCCCTAAAGCTGCAGTGACACCTGGTGGCCAATCGGGGTAAGGCACGGACGTTTTCCCCTAGAGCTGCAGTGACACCTGGTGGCCAGTTGGGGTAAGACACGGAGGGTTTCCCCTAAAGCTGCAGTGACACCTGGTGGCCAGTCGGGGTAAGGCACGGACGGTTTCCCCTAGAGCGGCAGTGACACCTGGTGGCCAGTCGGGGTAAGGCACGGACGGTTTCCCCTAAAGCTGCAGTGACACCTCGTGGCCAGTCGGGGTAAGGCACGGACGGTTTCCCCTAGAGCTGCAGTGACACCTGGTGGCCAGTCGGGGTAAGGCACGGACGGTTTCCCCTAGAGCGGCAGTGACACCTGGTGGCCAGTCGGGGTAAGGCACGGACGGTTTCCCCTAGAGCGGCAGTGAGACCTGGTGGCCAGTCGGGGTAAGGCACGGACGGTTTCCCCTAGAGCGGCAGTGACACCTGATGGCCAGTCGGGGAAGGCACGGACGGTTTCCCCTAGAGCGACAGTGACATCTGGTGGCCAGTCGGGGTAAGGCACGGACGGTTTCCCGTAGAGCGGCAGTGACACCTGGTGGCCAGTCGGGGTAAGGCACGGACGGTTTCCCCTAAAGCTGCAGTGACACCTGGTGTCCAGTCGGGGTAAGGCACGGACGGTTTCCCCTAGAGCGGCAGTGACACCTGGTGGCCAGTCGGGGTAAGGCACGGACATTTTCCCCTAAAGCTGCAGTGACACCTGGTGGCCAGTCGGGGTAAGGCACGGACGGTTTCCCCTAAAGCTGCAGTGACACCTGGTGGCCAGTCGGGGTAAGGCACGGACGGTTTCCCCTAGAGCTGCAGTGACACCTGGTGGCCAGTCGAGGTAAGGCACGGACGGTTTCCCCTAGAGCGGCAGTGACACCTGGTGGCCAGTTGGTGTAAGGCACGGACGGTTTCCCCTAAAGCTGCAGTGACACCTGCTGGCCAATCGGGGTAAGGCACGGACGGTTTCCCCTAGAGCGGCAGTGACACCTGGTGGCCAGTCGGGGTAAGGCACGGACGGTTTCCCCTAAAGCTGCAGTGACACCTGGTGGCCAATCGGGGTAAGGCACGGACGGTTTCCCCTAAAGCTGCAGTGACACCTGGCGGCCAGTCGGGGTAAGGCACGGACGGTTTCCCCTCGAGCGGCAGTGACACCTGGTGGCCAGTCGGTTTCCCCTAAAGCTGCAGTGACACCTGGTGGCCAGTCGGGGTAAGGCACGGACGGTTTCCCCTAGAGCGGCAGTGACACCTGGTGGCCAGTCGGGGCAAGGCACGGAGGGTTTCCCCTAAAGCTGCAGTGACACCTGGTGGCCAGTCTGGGTAAGGCACGGACGGTTTCCCCTAGAGCGGCAGTGACACCTGGTGGCCAGTCGGGGTAAGGCACGGACGGTTTCCCCTAAAGCTGCAGTGACACCTGGTGGCCAGTCGGGGTAAGGCACGGACGGTTTATCCTAGAGCGGCAGTGACACCTGGTGGCCAGTCGGGGTAAGGCACGGACGGTTTCCCCTAGAGCGGCAGTGACACCTGGTGGCCAGTCGGGGTAAGGCACGGACGGTTTCCCCTAAAGCGGCAGTGACACCTGGTGGCCAGTCGGGGTAAGGCACGGATGGTTTCCCCTAGAACGGCAGTGACACCTGGTGGCCAGTCGGGGTAAGGCACGGACGGTTTTCCGTAGAGCGGCAGTGACACCTGGTGGCCAGTCGGGGTAAGGCACGGACGGTTTCCCCTAAAGCTGCAGTGACACCTGGTGTCCAGTCGGGGTAAGGCACGGACGGTTTCCCCTAAAGCTGCAGTGACACCTGGTGGCCAGTCGGGGTAAGGCACGGACGGTTTCCCCTAGAGCTGCAGTGACACCTGGTGGCCAGTCGGGGTAAGGCACGGACGGTTTCCCCTAGAGCGGCAGTGACACCTGGCGGCCAGTTGGGGTAAGGCTCGGACGGTTTCCCCTAGAGCTGCAGTGACACCTGGTGGCCAGTCTGGGTAAGGCACGGACGGTTTCCCCTAGAGCGGCAGTGACACCTGGCGGCCAGTCGGGGTAAGGCACGGAGGGTTTCCCCTAGAGCTGCAGTGACACCTGGTGGCCAGTCGGGGTAAGGCACGGACGGTTTCCCCTAGAGCGGCAGTGACACCTGGTGGCCAGTCGGGGTAAGGCACGGACGGTTTCCCCTAGAGCGGCAGTGACACCTGGTGGCCAGTCGGGGTAAGGCACGGACGGTTCCCCCTAGAGCGGCAGTGACACCTGATGGCCAGTCGGGGAAGGCACGGACGGTTTCCCCTAGAGCGACAGTGACATCTGGTGGCCAGTCGGGGTAAGGCACGGACGGTTTCCCGTAGAGCGGCAGTGACACCTGGTGGCCAGTCGGGGTAAGGCACGGACGGTTTCCCCTAAAGCTGCAGTGACACCTGGTGTCCAGTCAGGGTAAGGCACGGACGGTTTCCCCTAGAGCGGCAGTGACACCTGGTGGCCAGTCGGGGTAAGGCACGGACATTTTCCCCTAAAGCTGCAGTGACACCTGGTGGCCAGTCGGGGTAAGGCACGGACGGTTTCCCCTAAAGCTGCAGTGACACCTGGTGGCCAGTCGGGGTAAGGCACGGACGGTTTCCCCTAGAGCTGCAGTGACACCTGGTGGCGAGTCGGGGTAAGGCACGGACGGTTTCCCCTAGAGCGGCAGTGACACCTGGTGGCCAGTTGGTGTAAGGCACGGACGGTTTCCCCTAAAGCTGCAGTGACACCTGGTGGCCAATCGGGGTAAGGCACGGACGGTTTCCCCTAGAGCTGCAGTGACACCTGGTGGCCAGTCGGGGTAAGGCACGTAGGGTTTCCCCTAAAGCTGCAGTGACACCTGGTGGCCAGTCGGGGTAAGGCACGGACGGTTTCCCCTAGAGCGGCAGTGACACCTGGTGGCCAGTCGGGGTAAGGCACGGACGGTTTCCCCTAAAGCTGCAGAGACACCTGGCGGCCAGTCGGGGTAAGGCACGGACGGTTTCCCCTAGAGCGGCAGTGACACCTGGTGGCCAGTCGGGGTAAGGCACGGACGGTTTCCCCAAGAGCGGCAGTGACACCAGGTGTCCAGTCGGGGTAAGGCACGGACGGTTTCCCCTAGAGCGGCAGTGACACCTGGTGGCCAGTCGGGGTAAGGCACGGACGGTTTCCCCTAGAGCGGCAGTGACACCTGGTGGCCAGTCGGGGTAAGGCATGGACGGTTCCCCCTAGAGCGGCAGTGACACCTGATGGCCAGTCGGGGTAAGGCACGGACGGTTTCCCCTAGAGCGACAGTGACACCTGGTTGCCAGTTGGGGGAAGGCACGGACGGTTTCCCCTAGACCGCAGTGACACCTGGTGGCCCGTCGGGGTAAGGCACGGACGGTTTCCCCTAGAACTGCAGTGACACCTGGTGGCCAGTTGGGGTAAGGCACGGACGTTTTCACCTAGAGCGGCAGTGACACCTGGTGGCCAGTCGGGGTAAGGCACGGACGGTTTCCCCTAAAGCTTCAGTGACACCTGGTGGCCAGTCGGGGTAAGGCACGGACGGTTTCCCCTAGAGCTGCAGTGACAGCTGGTGGCCAGTCGGGGTAAGGCACGGAGGGTTTCCCCTAAAGCTGCAGTGACACCTGGTGGCCAGTCTGGGTAAGGCACGGACGGTTTCCCCTAGAGCGGCAGTGACACCTGGTGGCCAGTCGGGGTAAGGCACGGACGGTTTCCCCTAGAACTGCAGTGACACCTGGTGGCCAGTCGGGGTAAGGCACGGACGGTTTCCCCTAAAGCTGCAGTGACACCTGGTGTCCAGTCGGGGTAAGGCACGGACGGTTTCCCCTAGAGCAGCAGTGACACCTGGTGGCCAGTCGGGGTAAGGCACGGACATTTTCCCCTAAAGCTGCAGTGACACCTGGTGGCCAGTCGGGGTAAGGCACGGACGGTTTCCCCTAAAGCTGCAGTGACACCTGGTGGCCAGTCGGGGTAAGGCACGGACGGTTTCCCCTAGAGCTGCAGTGACACCTGGTGGCCAGTCGGGGTAAGGCACGGACGGTTTCCCCTAGAGCGGCAGTGACACCTGGTGGCCAGTTGGGGTAAGGCACGTACGGTTTTCCGTAGAGCGGCAGTGACACCTGGTGGCCAGTCGGGGTAAGGCACGGACGGTTTCCCCTAAAGCTGCAGTGACACCTGGTGTCCAGTCGGGGTAAGGCACGGACGGTTTCCCCTAAAGCTGCAGTGACACCTGGTGGCCAGTCGGGGTAAGGCACGGACGGTTTCCCCTAGAGCTGCAGTGACACCTGGTGGCCAGTCGGGGTAAGGCACGGACGGTTTCCCCTAGAGCGGCAGTGACACCTGGCGGCCAGTTGGGGTAAGGCTCGGACGGTTTCCCCTAGAGCTGCAGTGACACCTGGTGGCCAGTCGGGGTAAGGCACGGACGGTTTCCCCTAGAGCGGCAGTGACACCTGGCGGCCAGTCGGGGTAAGGCACGGACGGTTTCCCCTAGAGCTGCAGTGACACCTGGTGGCCAGTCGGAGTAAGGCACGGACGGTTTCCCCTAGAGCGGCAGTGACACCTGGTGGCCAGTCGGGGTAAGGCACGGACGTTTTCCCCTAGAGCGGCAGTGAGACCTGGTGGCCAGTCGGGGTAAGGCACGGACGGTTTCCCGTAGAGCAGCAGTGACACCTGGTGGCCAGTCGGGGTAAGGCACGGACGGTTCCCCCTAGAGCGGCAGTGACACCTGATGGCCAGTCGGGGTAAGGCACGGACGGTTTCCCCTAGAGCGACAGTGACATCTGGTGGCCAGTCGGGGTAAGGCACGGACGGTTTCCCGTAGAGCGGCAGTGACACCTGGTGGCCAGTCGGGGTAAGGCACGGACGGTTTCCCCTAAAGCTGCAGTGACACCTGGTGTCCAGTCGGGGTAAGGCACGGACGGTTTCCCCTAGAGCGGCAGTGACACCTGGTGGCCAGTCGGGGTAAGGCACGGACATTTTCCCCTAAAGCTGCAGTGACACCTGGTGGCCAGTCGGGGTAAGGCACGGACGGTTTCCCCTAAAGCTGCAGTGACACCTGGTGGCCAGTCGGGGTAAGGCACGGAGGGTTTCCCCTAAAGCTGCAGTGACACCTGGTGGCCAGTCGGGGTAAGGCACGGACGGTTTCCCCTAGAGCGGCAGTGACACCTGGTGGCCAGTTGGTGTAAGGCACGGACGGTTTCCCCTAAAGCTGCAGTGACACCTGGTGGCCAATCGGGGTAAGGCACAGACGGTTTCCCCTAGAGCTGCAGTGACACCTGGTGGCCAGTCGGGGTAAGGCACGGAGGGTTTCCCCTAAAGCTGCAGTGACACCTGGTGGCCAGTCGGGGTTAGGCACGGACGGTTTCCCCTAGAGCGGCAGTGACACCTGGTGGCCAGTCGGGGTAAGGCACGGACGGTTTCCCCTAAAGCTGCAGTGACACCTGGTGGCCAGTCGGTTTAAGGCACGGACGGTTTCCCCTAGAGCGGCAGTGACACCTGGTGGCCAGTCGGGGTAAGGCACGGACGGTTTCCCCAAGAGCGGCAGTGACACCAGGTGGCCAGTCGGGGTAAGGCACGGACGGTTTCCCCTAGAGCGGCAGTGACACCTGGTGGCCAGTCGGGGTAAGGCACGGACGGTTTCCCGTAGAGCTGCAGTGACACCTGTTGGCCAGTCGGGGTAAGGCACGGACGGTTCCCCCTAGAGCGGCAGTGACACCTGATGGCCGGTCGGGGTAAGGCACGGACGGTTTCCCCTAGAGCGACAGTGACACCTGGTGGCCAGTTGGGGGAAGGCACGGACGGTTTCCCCTAGACCGCAGTGACACCTGGTGGCCCGTCGGGGTAAGGCACGGACGGTTTCCCCTAGAACTGCAGTGACACCTGGTGGCCAGTTGGGGTAAGGACGGACGGTTTCACCTAGAGCCGCAGTGACACCTGGTGGCCAGTCGGGGTAAGGCACGGACGGTTTCCCCTAAAGCTGCAGTGACACCTGCTGGCCAGTCGGGGTAAGGCACGGAGGGTTTCCCCTAGAGCTGCAATGACAGCTGGTGGCCAGTCGGGGTAAGGCACGGACGGTTTCCCCTAGAGCGGCAGTGACACCTGGTGGCCAGTCAGGATAAGGCACGGACGGTTTCCCCTACAGCTGCAGTGACACCTGGTGGCCAGTCGGGGTAAGGCACGGACGGTTTCCCCTAGAGCGGCAGTGACACCTGGTGGCCAGTCGGGGTAAGGCACGGACGGTTTCCCCTAGAGCGGCAGTGACACCTGATGGCCAGTCGGGGTAAGGCACGGACGGTTTCCCCTAGAGCGGCAGTGACACCTGGTGGCCAGTCGGGGTAAGGCACGGACGGTTTCCCCTAAAGCTGCAGTGACACCTGGTGGCCAGTCGGGGTAAGGCACGGACGGCTTCCCCTAAAGCTGCAGTGACACCTGGTGGCCAGTCGGGGTAAGGCACGGACGGTTTCCCCTAAAGCTGCAGTGACACCTGGCGGCCAGTCGGGATAAGGCACGGACGGTTTCCCCTAGAACGGCAGTGACACCTGGCGGCCAGTAGGGGTAAGGCACGGACGGTTTCCCCTAGAGTGGCAGTGACACCTGGTGGCCAGTCGGGGTAAGGCACGGACGGTTTCCCCTAGAGCGGCAGTGACACCTGGTGGCCAGTCTGGGTAAGGCACGGACGGTTTCCCCTAGAGCGGCAGTGACACCTGGTGGCCAGTTGGTGTAAGGCACGGACGGTTTCCCCTAAAGCTGCAGTGACACCTGGTGGCCAATCGGGGTAAGGCACGGACGGTTTCCCCTAGAGCTGCAGTGACACCTGGTGGCCAGTTGGGGTAAGGCACGGAGGGTTTCCCCTAAAGCTGCAGTGACACCTGGTGGCCAGTCGGGGTAAGGCACGGACGGTTTCCCCTAGAGCGGCAGTGACACCTGGTGGCCAGTCGGGGTAAGGCACGGACGGTTTCCCCTAAAGCTGCAGTGACACCTGGCGGCCAGTCGGGGTAAGGCACGGACGGTTTCCCCTAGAGCGGCAGTGACACCTGGTGGCCAGTCGGGGTAAGGCACGGACGGTTTCCCCAAGAGCGGCAGTGACACCAGGTGGCCAGTCGGGGTAAGGCACGGACGGTTTCCCCTAGAGCGGCAGTGACACCTGGTGGCCAGTCGGGGTAAGGCACGGACGGTTTCCCCTAGAGCGGCAGTGACACCTGGTGGCCAGTCGGGGTAAGGCACGGACATTTTCCCCTAAAGCTGCAGTGACACCTGGTGGCCAGTCGGGGTAAGGCACGGACGGTTTCCCCTAAAGCTGCAGTGACACCTGGTGGCCAGTCGGGGTAAGGCACGGACGGTTTCCCCTAGAGCTGCAGTGACACCTGGTGGCCAGTCGGGGTAAGGCACGGACGGTTTCCCCTAGAGCGGCAGTGACACCTGGTGGCCAGTTGGTGTAAGGCACGGACGGTTTCCCCTAAAGCTGCAGTGACACCTGGTGGCCAATCGGGGTAAGGCACGGACGGTTTCCCCTAGAGCTGCAGTGACACCTGGTGGCCAGTCGGGGTAAGGCACGGAGGGTTTCCCCTAAAGCTGCAGTGACACCTGGTGGCCAGTCGGGGTAAGGCACGGACGGTTTCCCCTAGAGCGGCAGTGACACCTGGTGGCCAGTCGGGGTAAGGCACGGACGGTTTCCCCTAAAGCTGCAGTGACACCTGGCGGCCAGTCGGGGTAAGGCACGGACGGTTTCCCCTAGAGCGGCAGTGACACCTGGTGGCCAGTCGGGGTAAGGCACGGACGGTTTCCCCAAGAGCGGCAGTGACACCAGGTGGCCAGTCGGGGTAAGGCACGGACGGTTTCCCCTAGAGCGGCAGTGACACCTGGTGGCCAGTCGGGGTAAGGCACGGACGGTTTCCCCTAGAGCGGCAGTGACACCTGGTGGCCAGTCGGGGTAAGGCACGGACGGTTCCCCCTAGAGCGGCAGTGACACCTGATGGCCAGTCGGGGTAAGGCACGGACGGTTTCCCCTAGAGCGACAGTGACACCTGGTGGCCAGTTGGGGGAAGGCACGGACGGTTTCCCCTAGACCGCAGTGACACCTGGTGGCCCGTCGGGGTAAGGCACGGACGGTTTCCCCTAGAACTGCAGTGACACCTGGTGGCCAGTTGGGGTAAGGCACGGACGTTTTCACCTAGAGCGGCAGTGACACCTGGTGGCCAGTCGGGGTAAGGCACGGACGGTTTCCCCTAAAGCTTCAGTGACACCTGCTGGCCAGTCGGGGTAAGGCACGGACGGTTTCCCCTAGAGCTGCAGTGACAGCTGGTGGCCAGTCGGGGTAAGGCACGGAGGGTTTCCCCTAAAGCTGCAGTGACACCTGGTGGCCAGTCTGGGTAAGGCACGGACGGTTTCCCCTAGAGCGGCAGTGACACCTGGTGGCCAGTCGGGGTAAGGCACGGACGGTTTCCCCTAGAACTGCAGTGACACCTGGTGGCCAGTCGGGGTAAGGCACGGACGGTTTCCCCTAAAGCTGCAGTGACACCTGGTGTCCAGTCGGGGTAAGGCACGGACGGTTTCCCCTAGAGCAGCAGTGACACCTGGTGGCCAGTCGGGGTAAGGCACGGACATTTTCCCCTAAAGCTGCAGTGACACCTGTGGGCCAGTCGGGGTAAGGCACGGACGGTTTCCCCTAAAGCTGCAGTGACACCTGGTGGCCAGTCGGGGTAAGGCACGGACGGTTTCCCCTAGAGCTGCAGTGACACCTGGTGGCCAGTCGGGGTAAGGCACGGACGGTTTCCCCTAGAGCGGCAGTGACACCTGGTGGCCAGTTGGGGTAAGGCACGGACGGTTTTCCGTAGAGCGGCAGTGACACCTGGTGGCCAGTCGGGGTAAGGCACGGACGGTTTCCCCTAAAGCTGCAGTGACACCTGGTGTCCAGTCGGGGTAAGGCACGGACGGTTTCCCCTAAAGCTGCAGTGACACCTGGTGGGCAGTCGGGGTAAGGCACGGACGGTTTCCCCTAGAGCTGCAGTGACACCTGGTGGCCAGTCGGGGTAAGGCACGGACGGTTTCCCCTAGAGCGGCAGTGACACCTGGCGGCCAGTTGGGGTAAGGCTCGGACGGTTTCCCCTAGAGCTGCAGTGACACCTGGTGTCCAGTCGGGGTAAGGCACGGACGGTTTCCCCTAGAGGGGCAGTGACACCTGGCGGCCAGTCGGGGTAAGGCACGGACAGTTTCCCCTAGAGCTGCAGTGACACCTGGTGGCCAGTCGGAGTAAGGCACGGACGGTTTCCCCTAGAGCGGCAGTGACACCTGGTGGCCAGTCGGGGTAAGGCACGGACGTTTTCCCCTAGAGCGGCAGTGAGACCTGGTGGCCAGTCGGGGTAAGGCACGGACGGTTTCCCGTAGAGCAGCAGTGACACCTGGTGGCCAGTCGGGGTAAGGCACGGACGGTTCCCCCTAGAGCGGCAGTGACACCTGATGGCCAGTCGGGGTAAGGCACGGACGGTTTCCCCTAGAGCGACAGTGACATCTGGTGGCCAGTCGGGGTAAGGCACGGACGGTTTCCCGTAGAGCGGCAGTGACACCTGGTGGCCAGTCGGGGTAAGGCACGGACGGTTTCCCCTAAAGCTGCAGTGACACCTGGTGTCCAGTCGGGGTAAGGCACGGACGGTTTCCCCTAGAGCGGCAGTGACACCTGGTGGCCAGTCGGGGTAAGGCACGGACATTTTCCCCTAAAGCTGCAGTGACACCTGGTGGCCAGTCGGGGTAAGGCACGGACGGTTTCCCCTAAAGCTGCAGTGACACCTGGTGGCCAGTCGGGGTAAGGCACGGACGGTTTCCCCTAGAGCTGCAGTGACACCTGGTGGCCAGTCGGGGTAAGGCACGGACGGATTCCCCTAGAGCGGCAGTGACACCTGGTGGCCAGTTGGTGTAAGGCACGGACGGTTTCCCCTAAAGCTGCAGTGACACCTGGTGGCCAATCGGGGTAAGGCACGGACGGTTTCCCCTAGAGCTGCAGTGACACCTGGTGGCCAGTCGGGGTAAGGCACGGAGGGTTTCCCCTAAAGCTGCAGTGACACCTGGTGGCCAGTCGGGGTTAGGCACGGACGGTTTCCCCTAGAGCGGCAGTGACACCTGGTGGCCAGTCGGGGTAAGGCACGGACGGTTTCCCCTAGAACTGCAGTGACACCTGGTGGCCAGTTGGGGTAAGGCACGGACGGTTTCTCCTAGAGCCGCAGTGAGACCTGGTGGCCAGTCGGGGTAAGGCACGGACGGTTTCCCCTAAAGCTGCAGTGACACCTGCTGGCCAGTCGGGGTAAGGCACGGACGGTTTCCCCTAGAGCTGCAGTGACAGCTGGTGGCCAGTCGGGGTAAGGCACGGAGGGTTTCCCCTAAAGCTGCAGTGACACCTGGTGGCCAGTCTGGGTAAGGCACGGACGGTTTCCCCTAGAGCGGCAGTGACACCTGGTGGCTAGTCGGGGTAAGGCACGGACGGTTCCCCCTAGAGCGGCAGTGACACCTGATGGCCAGTCGGGGAAGGCACGGACGGTTTCCCCTAGAGCTGCAGTGACACCTGGTGGCCAGTCGGGGTAAGGCACGGACGGTTTCCCCTAGAGCGGCAGTGACACCTGGTGGCCAGTTGGGGTAAGGCACGGACGTTTTCCCCTAGAGCGGCAGTGAGACCTGGTGGCCAGTCGGGGTAAGGCACGGACGGTTTCCCCTAGAGCGGCAGTGACACCTGGTGGCCAGTCGGGGTAAGGCACGGACGGTTCCCCCTAGAGCGGCAGTGACACCTGATGGCCAGTCGGGGAAGGCACGGACGGTTTCCCCTAGAGCGACAGTGACATCTGGTGGCCAGTCGGTGTAAGGCACGGACGGTTTCCCGTAGAGCGGCAGTGACACCTGGTGGCCAGTCGGGGTAAGGCACGGACGGTTTCCCCTAAAGCTGCAGTGACACCTGGTGTCCAGTCAGGGTAAGGCACGGACGGTTTCCCCTAGAGCGGCAGTGACACCTGGTGGCCAGTCGGGGTAAGGCACGGACATTTTCCCCTAAAGCTGCAGTGACACCTGGTGGCCAGTCGGGGTAAGGCACGGACGGTTTCCCCTAAAGCTGCAGTGACACCTGGTGGCCAGTCGGGGTAAGGCACGGACGGTTTCCCCTAGAGCTGCAGTGACACCTGGTGGCCAGTCGGGGTAAGGCACGGACGGTTTCCCCTAAAGCTGCAGTGACACCTGGCGGCCAGTCGGGGTAAGGCACGGACGGTTTCCCCTAGAGCGGCAGTGACACCTGGTGGCCAGTCGGGGTAAGGCACGGACGGTTTCCCCAAGAGCGGCAGTGACACCAGGTGGCCAGTCGGGGTAAGGCACGGACGGTTTCCCCTAGAGCGGCAGTGACACCTGGTGGCCAGTCGGGGTAAGGCACGGACGGTTTCCCCTAGAGCGGCAGTGACACCTGGTGGCCAGTCGGGGTAAGGCACGGACGGTTCCCCCTAGAGCGGCAGTGACACCTGATGGCCAGTCGGGGTAAGGCACGGACGGTTTCCCCTAGAGCGACAGTGACACCTGGTGGCCAGTCGGGGTAAGGCACGGACGGTTTCCCCTAGAGCGGCAGTGACACCTGGTGGCCAGTCGGGGTAAGGCACGGACGGTTCCCCCTAGAGCGGCAGTGACACCTGATGGCCAGTCGGGGAAGGTACGGACGGTTTCCCCTAGAGCGACAGTGACATCTGGTGGCCAGTCGGGGTAAGGCACGGACGGTTTCCCGTAGAGCGGCAGTGACACCTGGTGGCCAGTCGGGGTAAGGCACGGACGGTTTCCCCTAAAGCTGCAGTGACACCTGGTGTCCAGTCAGGGTAAGGCACGGACGGTTTCCCCTAGAGCGGCAGTGACACCTGGTGGCCAGTCGGGGTAAGGCACGGACATTTTCCCCTAAAGCTGCAGTGACACCTGGTGGCCAGTCGGGGTAAGGCACGGACGGTTTCCCCTAAAGCTGCAGTGACACCTGGTGGCCAGTCGGGGTAAGGCACGGACGGTTTCCCCTAGAGCGGCAGTGACACCTGGTGGCCAGTTGGTGTAAGGCACGGACGGTTTCCCCTAAAGCTGCAGTGACACCTGGTGGCCAATCGGGGTAAGGCACGGACGGTTTCCCCTAGAGCTGCAGTGACACCTGGTGGCCAGTCGGGGTAAGGCACGGAGGGTTTCCCCTAAAGCTGCAGTGACACCTGGTGGCCAGTCGGGGTAAGGCACGGACGGTTTCCCCTAGAGCGGCAGTGACACCTGGTGGCCAGTCGGGGTAAGGCACGGACGGTTTCCCCTAAAGCTGCAGTGACACCTGGCGGCCAGTCGGGGTAAGGCACGGACGGTTCCCCCTAGAGCGGCAGTGACACCTGATGGCCCGTCGGGGAAGGCACGGACGGTTTCCCCTAGAGCTGCAGTGACACCTGGTGGCCAGTCGGGGTAAGGCACGGACGGTTTCCCCTAGAGCGGCAGTGACACCTGGTGGCCAGTCGGGGTAAGGCACGGACGTTTTCCCCTAGAGCGGCAGTGAGACCTGGTGGCCAGTCGGGGTAAGGCACGGACGGTTTCCCCTAGAGCGGCAGTGACACCTGGTGGCCAGTCGGGGTAAGGCACGGACGGTTCCCCCTAGAGCGGCAGTGACACCTGATGGCCAGTCGGGGAAGGCACGGACGGTTTCCCCTAGAGCGACAGTGACATCTGGTGGCCAGTCGGGGTAAGGCACGGACGGTTTCCCGTAGAGCGGCAGTGACACCTGGTGGCCAGTCGGGGTAAGGCACGGACGGTTTCCCCTAAAGCTGCAGTGACACCTGGTGTCCAGTCAGGGTAAGGCACGGACGGTTTCCCCTAGAGCGGCAGTGACACCTGGTGGCCAGTCGGGGTAAGGCACGGATGGTTTCCCCTAGAGCGGCAGTGACACCTGGTGGCCAGTCGGGGTAAGGCACGGAGGGTTTTCTGTAGAGCGGCAGTGACACCTGGTGGCCAGTCGGGGTAAGGCACGGACGGTTTCCCCTAAAGCTGCAGTGACACCTGGTGGCCAATCGGGGTAAGGCACGGACGGTTTCCCCTAGAGCTGCAGTGACACCTGGTGGCCAGTCGGGGTAAGGCACGGAGGGTTTCCCCTAAAGCTGCAGTGACACCTGGTGGCCAGTCGGGGTAGGGCACGGACGGTTTCCCCTAGAGCGGCAGTGACACCTGGTGGCCAGTCGGGGTAAGGCACGGACGGTTTCCCCTAAAGCTGCAGTGACACCTGGCGGCCAGTCGGGGTAAGGCACGGACGGTTTCCCCTAGAGCGGCAGTGACACCTGGTGGCCAGTCGGGGTAAGGCACGGACGGTTTCCCCAAGAGCGGCAGTGACACCAGGTGGCCAGTCGGGGTAAGGCACGGACGGTTTCCCCTAGAGCGGCAGTGACACCTGGTGGCCAGTCGGGGTAAGGCACGGACGGTTTCCCCTAGAGCGGCAGTGACACCTGGTGGCCAGTCGGGGTAAGGCACGGACGGTTCCCCCTAGAGCGGCAGTGACACCTGATGGCCAGTCGGGGTAAGGCACGGACGGTTTCCCCTAGAGCGACAGTGACACCTGGTGGCCAGTTGGGGGAAGGCACGGACGGTTTCCCCTAGACCGCAGTGACACCTGGTGGCCCGTCGGGGTAAGGCACGGACGGTTTCCCCTAGAACTGCAGTGACACCTGGTGGCCAGTTGGGGTAAGGCACGGACGTTTTCACCTAGAGCGGCAGTGACACCTGGTGGCCAGTCGGGGTAAGGCACGGACGGTTTCCCCTAAAGCTTCAGTGACACCTGCTGGCCAGTCGGGGTAAGGCACGGAGGGTTTCCCCTAAAGCTGCAGTGACACCTGGTGGCCAGTCTGGGTAAGGCACGGACGGTTTCCCCTAGAGCTGCAGTGACAGCTGGTGGCCAGTCGGGGTAAGGCACGGAGGGTTTCCCCTAAAGCTGCAGTGACACCTGGTGGCCAGTCTGGGTAAGGCACGGACGGTTTCCCCTAGAGCGGCAGTGACACCTGGTGGCCAGTCGGGGTAAGGCACGGACGGTTTCCCCTAGAACTGCAGTGACACCTGGTGGCCAGTCGGGGTAAGGCACGGACGGTTTCCCCTAAAGCTGCAGTGACACCTGGTGTCCAGTCGGGGTAAGGCACGGACGGTTTCCCCTAGAGCAGCAGTGACACCTGGTGGCCAGTCGGGGTAAGGCACGGACATTTTCCCCTAAAGCTGCAGTGACACCTGGTGGCCAGTCGGGGTAAGGCACGGACGGTTTCCCCTAAAGCTGCAGTGACACCTGGTGGCCAGTCGGGGTAAGGCACGGACGGTTTCCCCTAGAGCGGCAGTGACACCTGGTGGCCAGTCGGGGTAAGGCACGGACGGTTTCCCCTAAAGCTGCAGTGACACCTGGCGGCCAGTCGGGGTAAGGCACGGACGGTTCCCCCTAGAGCGGCAGTGACACCTGATGGCCCGTCGGGGAAGGCACGGACGGTTTCCCCTAGAGCTGCAGTGACACCTGGTGGCCAGTCGGGGTAAGGCACGGACGGTTTCCCCTAGAGCGGCAGTGACACCTGGTGGCCAGTCGGGGTAAGGCACGGACGTTTTCCCCTAGAGCGGCAGTGAGACCTGGTGGCCAGTCGGGGTAAGGCACGGACGGTTTCCCCTAGAGCGGCAGTGACACCTGGTGGCCAGTCGGGGTAAGGCACGGACGGTTCCCCCTAGAGCGGCAGTGACACCTGATGGCCAGTCGGGGAAGGCACGGACGGTTTCCCCTAGAGCGACAGTGACATCTGGTGGCCAGTCGGGGTAAGGCACGGACGGTTTCCCGTAGAGCGGCAGTGACACCTGGTGGCCAGTCGGGGTAAGGCACGGACGGTTTCCCCTAAAGCTGCAGTGACACCTGGTGTCCAGTCAGGGTAAGGCACGGACGGTTTCCCCTAGAGCGGCAGTGACACCTGGTGGCCAGTCGGGGTAAGGCACGGATGGTTTCCCCTAGAGCGGCAGTGACACCTGGTGGCCAGTCGGGGTAAGGGACGGAGGGTTTTCTGTAGAGCGGCAGTGACACCTGGTGGCCAGTCGGGGTAAGGCACGGACGGTTTCCCCTAAAGCTGCAGTGACACCTGGTGGCCAATCGGGGTAAGGCACGGACGGTTTCCCCTAGAGCTGCAGTGACACCTGGTGGCCAGTCGGGGTAAGGCACGGAGGGTTTCCCCTAAAGCTGCAGTGACACCTGGTGGCCAGTCGGGGTAGGGCACGGACGGTTTCCCCTAGAGCGGCAGTGACACCTGGTGGCCAGTCGGGGTAAGGCACGGACGGTTTCCCCTAAAGCTGCAGTGACACCTGGCGGCCAGTCGGGGTAAGGCACGGACGGTTTCCCCTAAAGCTGCAGTGACACCTGGTGGCCAGTCGGGGTAAGGCACGGACGGTTTCCCCAAGAGCGGCAGTGACACCAGGTGGCCAGTCGGGGTAAGGCACGGACGGTTTCCCCTAGAGCGGCAGTGACACCTGGTGGCCAGTCGGGGTAAGGCACGGACGGTTTCCCCTAGAGCGGCAGTGACACCTGGTGGCCAGTCGGGGTAAGGCACGGACGGTTCCCCCTAGAGCGACAGTGACACCTGGTGGCCAGTTGGGGGAAGGCACGGACGGTTTCCCCTAGACCGCAGTGACACCTGGTGGCCCGTCGGGGTAAGGCACGGACGGTTTCCCCTAGAACTGCAGTGACACCTGGTGGCCAGTTGGGGTAAGGCACGGACGTTTTCACCTAGAGCGGCAGTGACACCTGGTGGCCAGTCGGGGTAAGGCACGGACGGTTTCCCCTAAAGCTTCAGTGACACCTGCTGGCCAGTCGGGGTAAGGCACGGAGGGTTTCCCCTAAAGCTGCAGTGACACCTGGTGGCCAGTCTGGGTAAGGCACGGACGGTTTCCCCTAGAGCTGCAGTGACAGCTGGTGGCCAGTCGGGGTAAGGCACGGAGGGTTTCCCCTAAAGCTGCAGTGACACCTGGTGGCCAGTCTGGGTAAGGCACGGACGGTTTCCCCTAGAGCGGCAGTGACACCTGGTGGCCAGTCGGGGTAAGGCACGGACGGTTTCCCCTAGAACTGCAGTGACACCTGGTGGCCAGTCGGGGTAAGGCACGGACGGTTTCCCCTAAAGCTGCAGTGACACCTGGTGTCCAGTCGGGGTAAGGCACGGACGGTTTCCCCTAGAGCAGCAGTGACACCTGGTGGCCAGTCGGGGTAAGGCACGGACATTTTCCCCTAAAGCTGCAGTGACACCTGGTGGCCAGTCGGGGTAAGGCACGGACGGTTTCCCCTAAAGCTGCAGTGACACCTGGTGGCCAGTCGGGGTAAGGCACGGACGGTTTCCCCTAGAGCTGCAGTGACACCTGGTGGCCAGTCGGGGTAAGGCACGGACGGTTTCCCCTAGAGCGGCAGTGACACCTGGTGGCCAGTTGGGGTAAGGCACGGACGGTTTTCCGTAGAGCGGCAGTGACACCTGGTGGCCAGTCGGGGTAAGGCACGGACGGTTTCCCCTAAAGCTGCAGTGACACCTGGTGTCCAGTCGGGGTAAGGCACGGACGGTTTCCCCTAAAGCTGCAGTGACACCTGGTGGCCAGTCGGGGTAAGGCACGGACGGTTTCCCCTAGAGCTGCAGTGACACCTGGTGTCCAGTCGGGGTAAGGCACGGACGGTTTCCCCTAAAGCTGCAGTGACACCTGGTGGCCAGTCGGGGTAAGGCACGGACGGTTTCCCCTAAAGCTGCAGTGACACCTGGTGGCCAGTCGGGGTAAGGCACGGACGGCTTCCCCTAAAGCTGCAGTGACACCTGGTGGCCAGTCGGGGTAAGGCACGGACGGTTTCCCCTAAAGCTGCAGTGACACCTGGCGGCCAGTCGGGATAAGGCACGGACGGTTTCCCCTAGAACGGCAGTGACACCTGGCGGCCAGTAGGGGTAAGGCACGGACGGTTTCCCCTAGAGCGGCAGTGACACCTGGTGGCCAGTCGGGGTAAGGCACGGACGGTTTCCCCTAGAGCGGCAGTGACACCTGGTGGCCAGTCGGGGTAAGGCACGGACGGTTTCCCCTAAAGCGGCAGTGACACCTGGTGGCCAGTCGGGGTAAGGCACGGATGGTTTCCCCTAGAGCGGCAGTGACACCTGGTGGCCAGTCGGGGTAAGGCACGGACGGTTTTCCGTAGAGCGGCAGTGACACCTGGTGGCCAGTCGGGGTAAGGCACGGACGGTTTCCCCTAAAGCTGCAGTGACACCTGGTGTCCAGTCGGGGTAAGGCACGGACGGTTTCCCCTAAAGCTGCAGTGACACCTGGTGGCCAGTCGGGGTAAGGCACGGACGGTTTCCCCTAGAGCTGCAGTGACACCTGGTGGCCAGTCGGGGTAAGGCACGGACGGTTTCCCCTAGAGCGGCAGTGACACCTGGTGGCCAGTTGGGGTAAGGCACGGACGGTTTCCCCTAAAGCTGCAGTGACACCTGCTGGCCAATCGGGGTAAGGCACGGACGGTTTCCCCTAAAGCTGCAGTGACACCTGGCGGCTAGTCGGGGTAAGGCACGGACGGTTTCCCCTAGAGCTGCAGTGACACCTGGTGGCCAGTCGGGGTAAGGCACGGACGGTTTCCCCTAGAGCGGCAGTGACACCTGGCGGCCAGTCGGGGTAAGGCACGGACGTTTTCCCCTAGAGCTGCAGTGACACCTGGTGGCCAGTCGGGGTAAGGCACGGACGGTTCCCCCTAGAGCGGCAGTGACACATGATGGCCAGTCGGGGTAAGGCACGGACCGTTTCCCCTAGAGCGACAGTGACATCTGGTGGCCAGTCGGGATAAGGCACGGACGGTTTCCCGTAGAGCGGCAGTGACACCTGGTGGCCAGTCGGGGTAAGGCACGGACGGTTTCCCCTAAAGCTGCAGTGACACCTGGTCTCCAGTCGGGGTAAGGCACGGACGGTTTCCCCTAGAGCGGCAGTGACACCTGGTGGCCAGTCGGGGTAAGGCACGGACATTTTCCCCTAAAGCTGCAGTGACACCTGGTGGCCAGTCGGGGTAAGGCACGGACGGTTTCCCCTAAAGCTGCAGTGACACCTGGTGGCCAGTCGGGGTAAGGCACGTACGGTTTCCCCTAGAGCTGCAGTGACACCTGGAGGCCAGTCGGGGTAAGGCACGGACGGTTTCCCCTCGAGCGGCAGTGACACCTGGTGGCCAGTCGGGGTAAGGCACGGACGGTTCCCCCTAGAGCGGCAGTGACACCTGGTGGCCAGTCGGGGTAAGGCACGGACGGTTTCCCCTAGAGCGGCAGTGACACCTGGTGGCCAGTCGGGGTAAGGCACGGACGGTTCCCCCTAGAGCGGCAGTGACACCTGATGGCCAGTCGGGGTAAGGCACGGACGGTTTCCCCTAGAGCGACAGTGACACCTGGTGGCCAGTCGGGGAAGGCACGGACGGTTTCCCCTAGACCGCAGTGACACCTGGTGGCCAGTCGGTGTAAGGCACGGACGGTTTACCCTAGAGCTGCAGTGACACCTGGCGGCCAGTCGGGGTAAGGCACGGAGGGTTTCCCCTAAAGCTGCAGTGACACCTGGTGGCCAGTCTGGGTAAGGCACGGACGGTTTCCCCTAGAGCGGCAGTGACACCTGGTGGCCAGTCGGGGTAAGGCACGGACGGTTTCCCCTAAAGCTGCAGTGACACCTGGTGGCCAGTCGGGGTAAGGCACGGACGGTTTATCCTAGAGCGGCAGTGACACCTGGTGGCCAGTCGGGGTAAGGCACGGACGGTTTCCCCTAGAGAGGCAGTGACACCTGGTGGCCAGTCGGGGTAAGGCACGGACGGTTTCCCCTAAAGCGGCAGTGACACCTGGTGGCCAGTCGGGGTAAGGCACGGATGGTTTCCCCTAGAGCGGCAGTGACACCTGGTGGCCAGTCGGAGTAAGGCACGGACGGTTTTCCGTAGAGCGGCAGTGACACCTGGTGGCCAGTCGGGGTAAGGCACGGACGGTTTCCCCTAAAGCTGCAGTGACACCTGGTGTCCAGTCGGGGTAAGGCACGGACGGTTTCCCCTAAAGCTGCAGTGACACCTGGTGGCCAGTCGGGGTAAGGCACGGACGGTTTCCCCTAGAGCTGCAGTGACACCTGGTGGCCAGTCGGGGTAAGGCACGGACGGTTTCCCCTAGAGCGGCAGTGACACCTGGCGGCCAGTTGGGGTAAGGCACGGACGGTTTCCCCTAAAGCTGCAGTGACACCTGCTGGCCAATCGGGGTAAGGCACGGACGGTTTCCCCTAAAGCTGCAGTGACACCTGGCGGCTATTCGGGGTAAGGCACGGACGGTTTCCCCTAGAGCTGCAGTGACACCTGGTGGCCAGTCGGGATAAGGCACGGACGGTTTCCCCTAGAACGGCAGTGACACCTGGCGGCCAGTTGGGGTAAGGCACGGACGGTTTCCCCTAGAGCTGCAGTGACACCTGGTGGCCAGTCGGGGTAAGGCACGGACGGTTTCCCCTAGAGCGGCAGTGACACCTGGCGGCCAGTCGGGGTAAGGCACGGATGGTTTCCCCTAGAGCTGCAGTGACACCTGGTGGCCAGTCGGGGTAAGGCACGGACGGTTTCCCCTAGAGCGGCAGTGACACCTGGTGGCCAGTCGGGGTAAGGCACGGACGTTTTCCCCTAGAGCGGCAGTGACACCTGGTGGCCAGTCGGGGTAAGGCACGGACGGTTCCCCCTAGAGCGGCAGTGACACATGATGGCCAGTCGGGGTAAGGCACGGTCCGTTTCCCCTAGAGCGACAGTGACATCTGGTGGCCAGTCGGGGTAAGGCACGGACGGTTTCCCGTAGAGCGGCAGTGACACCTGGTGGCCAGTCGGGGTAAGGCACGGACGGTTTCCCCTAAAGGTGCAGTGACACCTGGTGTCCAGTCGGGGTAAGGCACGGACGGTTTCCCCTAGAGCGGCAGTGACACCTGGTGGCCAGTCGGGGTAAGGCACGGACATTTTCCCCTAAAGCTGCAGTGACACCTGGTGGCCAGTCGGGGTAAGGCACGGACGGTTTCCCCTAAAGCTGCAGTGACACCTGGTGGCCAGTCGGGGTAAGGCACGTACGGTTTCCCCTAGAGCTGCAGTGACACCTGGAGGCCAGTCGGGGTAAGGCACGGACGGTTTCCCCTAGAGCGGCAGTGACACCTGGTGGCCAGTTGGTGTAAGGCACGGACGGTTTCCCGTAGAGCGGCAGTGACACCTGGTGGCCAGTCGGGGTAAGGCACGGACGGTTTCCCCTAAAGCTGCAGTGACACCTGGTGTCCAGTCGGGGTAAGGCACGGACGGTTTCCCCTAGAGCGGCAGTGACACCTGGTGGCCAGTCGGGGTAAGGCACGGACATTTTCCCCTAAAGCTGCAGTGACACCTGGTGGCCAGTCGGGGTAAGGCACGGACGGTTTCCCCTAAAGCTGCAGTGACACCTGGTGGCCAGTCGGGGTAAGGCACGGACGGTTTCCCCTAGAGCTGCAGTGACACCTGGTGGCCAGTCGGGGTAAGGCACGGACGGTTTCCCCTAGAGCGGCAGTGACACCTCGTGGCCAGTTGGTGTAAGGCACGGACGGTTTCCCCTAAAGCTGCAGTGACACCTGGTGGCCAATCGGGGTAAGGCACGGACGGTTTCCCCTAGAGCTGCAGTGACACGTGGTGGCCAGTCGGGGTAAGGCACGGAGGGTTTCCCCTAAAGCTGCAGTGACACCTGGTGGCCAGTCGGGGTTAGGCACGGACGGTTTCCCCTAGAGCGGCAGTGACACCTGGTGGCCAGTCGGGGTAAGGCACGGACGGTTTCCCCTAAAGCTGCAGTGACACCTGGTGGCCAGTCGGGGTAAGGCACGGACGGTTTCCCCTAGAGCGGCAGTGACACCTGGTGGCCAGTCGGGGTAAGGCACGGACGGTTTCCCCAAGAGCGGCAGTGACACCAGGTGGCCAGTCGGGGTAAGGCACGGACGGTTTCCCCTAGAGCGGCAGTGACACCTGGTGGCCAGTCGGGGTAAGGCACGGACGGTTTCCCCTAGAGCGGCAGTGACACCTGTTGGCCAGTCGGGGTAAGGCACGGACGGTTCCCCCTAGAGCGGCAGTGACACCTGATGGCCGGTCGGGGTAAGGCACGGACGGTTTCCCCTAGAGCGACAGTGACACCTGGTGGCCAGTTGGGGGAAGGCACGGACGGTTTCCCCTAGACCGCAGTGACACCTGGTGGCCCGTCGGGGTAAGGCACGGACGGTTTCCCCTAGAACTGCAGTGACACCTGGTGGCCAGTTGGGGTAAGGACGGACGGTTTCACCTAGAGCCGCAGTGAAACCTGGTGGCCAGTCGGGGTAAGGCACGGACGGTTTCCCCTAAAGCTGCAGTGACACCTGCTGGCCAGTCGGGGTAAGGCACCGACGGTTTCCCCTAGAGCTGCAGTGACAGCTGGTGGCCAGTCGGGGTAAGGCACGGAGGGTTTCCCCTAAAGCTGCAGTGACACCTGGTGGCCAGTCTGGGTAAGGCACGGACGGTTTCCCCTAGAGCGGCAGTGACACCTGGTGGCCAGTCGGGGTAAGGCACGGACGGTTTCCCCTAGAACTGCAGTGACACCTGGTGGCCAGTCGGGGTAAGGCACGGACGGTTTGCCCTAAAGCTGCAGTGACACCTGGTGTCCAGTCGGGGTAAGGCACGGACGGTTTCCCCTAGAGCGGCAGTGACACCTGGTGGCCAGTTGGGGTAAGGCACGGACGGTTTCCCCTAAAGCTGCAGTGACACCTGGTGGCCAATCGGGGTAAGGCACGGACGGTTTCCCCTAAAGCTGCAGTGACACCTGGCGGCCAGTCGGGGTAACGCACGGACGGTTTCCCCTAAAGCTGCAGTGACACCTGGTGGCCAATCGGGGTAAGGCACGGACGGTTTCACCTAGAGCTGCAGTGACACCTGGTGGCCAGTTGGTGTAAGGCACGGACGGTTTCCCCTACAGCTGCAGTGACACCTGGTGGCCAGTCGGGGTAAGGCACGGACGGTTTCCCCTAGAGCGGCAGTGACACCTGGTGGCCAGTCGGGGTAAGGCACGGACGGTTTCCCCTAGAGCGGCAGTGACACCTGATGGCCAGTCGGGGTAAGGCACGGACGGTTTCCCCTAGAGCGGCAGTGACACCTGGTGGCCAGTCGGGGTAAGGCACGGACGGTTTCCCCTAAAGCTGCAGTGACACCTGGTGGCCAGTCGGGGTAAGGCACGGACGGCTTCCCCTAAAGCTGCAGTGACACCTGGTGGCCAGTCGGGGTAAGGCACGGACGGTTTCCCCTAAAGCTGCAGTGACACCTGGCGGCCAGTCGGGATAAGGCACGGACGGTTTCCCCTAGAACGGCAGTGACACCTGGCGGCCGGTATTGGTAAGGCACGGACGGTTTCCCCTAGAGCGGCAGTGACACCTGGTGGCCAGTCGGGGTAAGGCACGGACGGTTTCCCCTAGAGCGGCAGTGACACCTGGTGGCCAGTCGGGGTAAGGCACGGACGGTTTCCCCTAGAACTGCAGTGACACCTGGTGGCCAGTTGGGGTAAGGCACGGACGGTTTCTCCTAGAGCCGCAGTGAGACCTGGTGGCCAGTCGGGGTAAGGCACGGACGGTTTCCCCTAAAGCTGCAGTGACACCTGCTGGCCGGTCGGGGTAAGGCATGGACGGTTTCCCCTAGAGCTGCAGTGACACCTGGTGGCCAGTCGGGGTAAGGCACGGAGGGTTTCCCCTAAAGCTGCAGTGACACCTGGTGGCCAGTCGGGGTAAGGCACGGACGGTTTCCCCTAAAGCTGCAGTGACACCTGGTGGCCAGTCGGGGTAAGGCACGGACGGTTTATCCTAGAGCGGCAGTGACACCTGGTGTCCAGTCGGGGTAGGGCACGGACGGTTTCCCCTAGAGCGGCAGTGAGACCTGGTGGCCAGTCGGGGTAAGGCACGGACGGTTTCCCCTAGAGCGGCAGTGACACCTGGTGGCCAGTCGGGGTAAGGCACGGACGGTTTCCCCTAAAGCGGCAGTGACACCTGGTGGCCAGTCGGGGTAAGGCACGGAGGGTTTTCCGTAGAGCGGCAGTGACACCTGGTGGCCAGTCGGGGTAAGGCACGGACGGTTTCCCCTAAAGCTGCAGTGACACCTGGTGTCCAGTCGGGGTAAGGCACGGACGGTTTCCCCTAAAGCTGCAGTGACACCTGGTGGCCAGTCGGGGTAAGGCATGGACGGTTTCCCCTAAAGCTGCAGTGACACCTGGCGGCCAGTCGGGATAAGGCACGGACGGTTTCCCCTAGAACGGCAGTGACACCTGGCGGCCAGTAGGGGTAAGGCACGGACGGTTTCCCCTAGAGCGGCAGTGACACCTGGTGGCCAGTCGGGGTAAGGCACGGACGGTTTCCCCTAGAGCGGCAGTGACACCTGGTGGCCAATCGGGGTAAGGCACGGACGGTTTCACCTAGAGCTGCAGTGACACCTGGTGGCCAGTTGGTGTAAGGCACGGACGGTTTCCCCTACAGCTGCAGTGACACCTGGTGGCCAGTCGGGGTAAGGCACGGACGGTTTCCCCTAGAGCGGCAGTGACACCTGGTGGCCAGTCGGGGTAAGGCACGGACGTTTTCCCCTAGAGCGGCAGTGACACCTGATGGCCAGTCGGGGTAAGGCACGGACGGTTTCCCCTAGAGCGGCAGTGACACCTGGTGGCCAGTCGGGGTAAGGCACGGACGGTTTCCCCTAAAGCTGCAGTGACACCTGGTGGCCAGTCGGGGTAAGGCACGGACGGTTTCCCCTAAAGCTGCAGTGACACCTGGCGGCCAGTCGGGATAAGGCACGGACGGTTTCCCCTAGAACGGCAGTGACACCTGGCGGCCAGTAGGGGTAAGGCACGGACGGTTTCCCCTAGAGCGGCAGTGACACCTGGTGGCCAGTCGGGGTAAGGCACGGACGGTTTCCCCTAGAGCGGCAGTGACACCTGGTGTCCAATCGGGGTAAGGCACGGACGGTTTCACCTAGAGCTGCAGTGACACCTGGTGGCCAGTTGGTGTAAGGCACGGACGGTTTCCCCTACAGCTGCAGTGACACCTGGTGGCCAGTCGGGGTAAGGCACGGACGGTTTCCCCTAGAGCGGCAGTGACACCTGGTGGCCAGTCGGGGTAAGGCACGGACGGTTTCCCCTAGAGCGGCAGTGACACCTGGTGGCCAGTCGGGGTAAGGCACGGACGGTTTCCCCTAGAGCGGCAGTGACACCTGGTGGCCAGTCGGGGTAAGGCACGGACGGTTTCCCCTAAAGCTGCAGTGACACCTGGTGGCCAGTCGGGGTAAGGCACGGACGGTTTCCCCTAGAGCGGCAGTGACACCTGGTGGCCAGTCGGGGTAAGGCACGGACGGTTTCCCCTAAAGCTGCAGTGACACCTGGCGGCCAGTCGGGGTAAGGCACGGACGGTTCCCCCTAGAGCGGCAGTGACACCTGATGGCCCGTCGGGGAAGGCACGGACGGTTTCCCCTAGAGCTGCAGTGACACCTGGTGGCCAGTCGGGGTAAGGCACGGACGGTTTCCCCTAGAGCGGCAGTGACACCTGGTGGCCAGTCGGGGTAAGGCACGGACGTTTTCCCCTAGAGCGGCAGTGAGACCTGGTGGCCAGTCGGGGTAAGGCACGGACGGTTTCCCCTAGAGCGGCAGTGACACCTGGTGGCCAGTCGGGGTAAGGCACGGACGGTTCCCCCTAGAGCGGCAGTGACACCTGATGGCCAGTCGGGGAAGGCACGGACGGTTTCCCCTAGAGCGACAGTGACATCTGGTGGCCAGTCGGGGTAAGGCACGGACGGTTTCCCGTAGAGCGGCAGTGACACCTGGTGGCCAGTCGGGGTAAGGCACGGACGGTTTCCCCTAAAGCTGCAGTGACACCTGGTGTCCAGTCAGGGTAAGGCACGGACGGTTTCCCCTAGAGCGGCAGTGACACCTGGTGGCCAGTCGGGGTAAGGCACGGATGGTTTCCCCTAGAGCGGCAGTGACACCTGGTGGCCAGTCGGGGTAAGGCACGGAGGGTTTTCTGTAGAGCGGCAGTGACACCTGGTGGCCAGTCGGGGTAAGGCACGGACGGTTTCCCCTAAAGCTGCAGTGACACCTGGTGGCCAATCGGGGTAAGGCACGGACGGTTTCCCCTAGAGCTGCAGTGACACCTGGTGGCCAGTCGGGGTAAGGCACGGAGGGTTTCCCCTAAAGCTGCAGTGACACCTGGTGGCCAGTCGGGGTAGGGCACGGACGGTTTCCCCTAGAGCGGCAGTGACACCTGGTGGCCAGTCGGGGTAAGGCACGGACGGTTTCCCCTAAAGCTGCAGTGACACCTGGCGGCCAGTCGGGGTAAGGCACGGACGGTTTCCCCTAGAGCGGCAGTGACACCTGGTGGCCAGTCGGGGTAAGGCACGGACGGTTTCCCCAAGAGCGGCAGTGACACCAGGTGGCCAGTCGGGGTAAGGCACGGACGGTTTCCCCTAGAGCGGCAGTGACACCTGGTGGCCAGTCGGGGTAAGGCACGGACGGTTTCCCCTAGAGCGGCAGTGACACCTGGTGGCCAGTCGGGGTAAGGCACGGACGGTTCCCCCTAGAGCGGCAGTGACACCTGATGGCCAGTCGGGGTAAGGCACGGACGGTTTCCCCTAGAGCGACAGTGACACCTGGTGGCCAGTTGGGGGAAGGCACGGACGGTTTCCCCTAGACCGCAGTGACACCTGGTGGCCCGTCGGGGTAAGGCACGGACGGTTTCCCCTAGAACTGCAGTGACACCTGGTGGCCAGTTGGGGTAAGGCACGGACGTTTTCACCTAGAGCGGCAGTGACACCTGGTGGCCAGTCGGGGTAAGGCACGGACGGTTTCCCCTAAAGCTTCAGTGACACCTGCTGGCCAGTCGGGGTAAGGCACGGAGGGTTTCCCCTAAAGCTGCAGTGACACCTGGTGGCCAGTCTGGGTAAGGCACGGACGGTTTCCCCTAGAGCTGCAGTGACAGCTGGTGGCCAGTCGGGGTAAGGCACGGAGGGTTTCCCCTAAAGCTGCAGTGACACCTGGTGGCCAGTCTGGGTAAGGCACGGACGGTTTCCCCTAGAGCGGCAGTGACACCTGGTGGCCAGTCGGGGTAAGGCACGGACGGTTTCCCCTAGAACTGCAGTGACACCTGGTGGCCAGTCGGGGTAAGGCACGGACGGTTTCCCCTAAAGCTGCAGTGACACCTGGTGTCCAGTCGGGGTAAGGCACGGACGGTTTCCCCTAGAGCAGCAGTGACACCTGGTGGCCAGTCGGGGTAAGGCACGGACATTTTCCCCTAAAGCTGCAGTGACACCTGGTGGCCAGTCGGGGTAAGGCACGGACGGTTTCCCCTAAAGCTGCAGTGACACCTGGTGGCCAGTCGGGGTAAGGCACGGACGGTTTCCCCTAGAGCGGCAGTGACACCTGGTGGCCAGTCGGGGTAAGGCACGGACGGTTTCCCCTAAAGCTGCAGTGACACCTGGCGGCCAGTCGGGGTAAGGCACGGACGGTTCCCCCTAGAGCGGCAGTGACACCTGATGGCCCGTCGGGGAAGGCACGGACGGTTTCCCCTAGAGCTGCAGTGACACCTGGTGGCCAGTCGGGGTAAGGCACGGACGGTTTCCCCTAGAGCGGCAGTGACACCTGGTGGCCAGTCGGGGTAAGGCACGGACGTTTTCCCCTAGAGCGGCAGTGAGACCTGGTGGCCAGTCGGGGTAAGGCACGGACGGTTTCCCCTAGAGCGGCAGTGACACCTGGTGGCCAGTCGGGGTAAGGCACGGACGGTTCCCCCTAGAGCGGCAGTGACACCTGATGGCCAGTCGGGGAAGGCACGGACGGTTTCCCCTAGAGCGACAGTGACATCTGGTGGCCAGTCGGGGTAAGGCACGGACGGTTTCCCGTAGAGCGGCAGTGACACCTGGTGGCCAGTCGGGGTAAGGCACGGACGGTTTCCCCTAAAGCTGCAGTGACACCTGGTGTCCAGTCAGGGTAAGGCACGGACGGTTTCCCCTAGAGCGGCAGTGACACCTGGTGGCCAGTCGGGGTAAGGCACGGATGGTTTCCCCTAGAGCGGCAGTGACACCTGGTGGCCAGTCGGGGTAAGGCACGGAGGGTTTTCTGTAGAGCGGCAGTGACACCTGGTGGCCAGTCGGGGTAAGGCACGGACGGTTTCCCCTAAAGCTGCAGTGACACCTGGTGGCCAATCGGGGTAAGGCACGGACGGTTTCCCCTAGAGCTGCAGTGACACCTGGTGGCCAGTCGGGGTAAGGCACGGAGGGTTTCCCCTAAAGCTGCAGTGACACCTGGTGGCCAGTCGGGGTAGGGCACGGACGGTTTCCCCTAGAGCGGCAGTGACACCTGGTGGCCAGTCGGGGTAAGGCACGGACGGTTTCCCCTAAAGCTGCAGTGACACCTGGCGGCCAGTCGGGGTAAGGCACGGACGGTTTCCCCTAGAGCGGCAGTGACACCTGGTGGCCAGTCGGGGTAAGGCACGGACGGTTTCCCCAAGAGCGGCAGTGACACCAGGTGGCCAGTCGGGGTAAGGCACGGACGGTTTCCCCTAGAGCGGCAGTGACACCTGGTGGCCAGTCGGGGTAAGGCACGGACGGTTTCCCCTAGAGCGGCAGTGACACCTGGTGGCCAGTCGGGGTAAGGCACGGACGGTTCCCCCTAGAGCGACAGTGACACCTGGTGGCCAGTTGGGGGAAGGCACGGACGGTTTCCCCTAGACCGCAGTGACACCTGGTGGCCCGTCGGGGTAAGGCACGGACGGTTTCCCCTAGAACTGCAGTGACACCTGGTGGCCAGTTGGGGTAAGGCACGGACGTTTTCACCTAGAGCGGCAGTGACACCTGGTGGCCAGTCGGGGTAAGGCACGGACGGTTTCCCCTAAAGCTTCAGTGACACCTGCTGGCCAGTCGGGGTAAGGCACGGAGGGTTTCCCCTAAAGCTGCAGTGACACCTGGTGGCCAGTCTGGGTAAGGCACGGACGGTTTCCCCTAGAGCTGCAGTGACAGCTGGTGGCCAGTCGGGGTAAGGCACGGAGGGTTTCCCCTAAAGCTGCAGTGACACCTGGTGGCCAGTCTGGGTAAGGCACGGACGGTTTCCCCTAGAGCGGCAGTGACACCTGGTGGCCAGTCGGGGTAAGGCACGGACGGTTTCCCCTAGAACTGCAGTGACACCTGGTGGCCAGTCGGGGTAAGGCACGGACGGTTTCCCCTAAAGCTGCAGTGACACCTGGTGTCCAGTCGGGGTAAGGCACGGACGGTTTCCCCTAGAGCAGCAGTGACACCTGGTGGCCAGTCGGGGTAAGGCACGGACATTTTCCCCTAAAGCTGCAGTGACACCTGGTGGCCAGTCGGGGTAAGGCACGGACGGTTTCCCCTAAAGCTGCAGTGACACCTGGTGGCCAGTCGGGGTAAGGCACGGACGGTTTCCCCTAGAGCTGCAGTGACACCTGGTGGCCAGTCGGGGTAAGGCACGGACGGTTTCCCCTAGAGCGGCAGTGACACCTGGTGGCCAGTTGGGGTAAGGCACGGACGGTTTTCCGTAGAGCGGCAGTGACACCTGGTGGCCAGTCGGGGTAAGGCACGGACGGTTTCCCCTAAAGCTGCAGTGACACCCGGTGTCCAGTCGGGGTAAGGCACGGACGGTTTCCCCTAAAGCTGCAGTGACACCTGGTGGCCAGTCGGGGTAAGGCACGGACGGTTTCCCCTAGAGCTGCAGTGACACCTGGTGTCCAGTCGGGGTAAGGCACGGACGGTTTCCCCTAAAGCTGCAGTGACACCTGGTGGCCAGTCGGGGTAAGGCACGGACGGTTTCCCCTAAAGCTGCAGTGACACCTGGTGGCCAGTCGGGGTAAGGCACGGACGGCTTCCCCTAAAGCTGCAGTGACACCTGGTGGCCAGTCGGGGTAAGGCACGGACGGTTTCCCCTAAAGCTGCAGTGACACCTGGCGGCCAGTCGGGATAAGGCACGGACGGTTTCCCCTAGAACGGCAGTGACACCTGGCGGCCAGTAGGGGTAAGGCACGGACGGTTTCCCCTAGAGCGGCAGTGACACCTGGTGGCCAGTCGGGGTAAGGCACGGACGGTTTCCCCTAGAGCGGCAGTGACACCTGGTGGCCAGTCGGGGTAAGGCACGGACGGTTTCCCCTAAAGCGGCAGTGACACCTGGTGGCCAGTCGGGGTAAGGCACGGATGGTTTCCCCTAGAGCGGCAGTGACACCTGGTGGCCAGTCGGGGTAAGGCACGGACGGTTTTCCGTAGAGCGGCAGTGACACCTGGTGGCCAGTCGGGGTAAGGCACGGACGGTTTCCCCTAAAGCTGCAGTGACACCTGGTGTCCAGTCGGGGTAAGGCACGGACGGTTTCCCCTAAAGCTGCAGTGACACCTGGTGGCCAGTCGGGGTAAGGCACGGACGGTTTCCCCTAGAGCTGCAGTGACACCTGGTGGCCAGTCGGGGTAAGGCACGGACGGTTTCCCCTAGAGCGGCAGTGACACCTGGTGGCCAGTTGGGGTAAGGCACGGACGGTTTCCCCTAAAGCTGCAGTGACACCTGCTGGCCAATCGGGGTAAGGCACGGACGGTTTCCCCTCAAGCTGCAGTGACACCTGGCGGCGAGTCGGGGTAAGGCACGGACGGTTTCCCCTAGAGCTGCAGTGACACCTGGTGGCCAGTCGGGGTAAGGCACGGACGGTTTCCCCTAGAGCGGCAGTGACACCTGGCGGCCAGTCGGGGTAAGGCACGGACGTTTTCCCCTAGAGCTGCAGTGACACCTGGTGGCCAGTCGGGGTAAGGCACGGACGGTTCCCCCTAGAGCGGCAGTGACACATGATGGCCAGTCGGGGTAAGGCACGGACCGTTTCCCCTAGAGCGACAGTGACATCTGGTGGCCAGTCGGGATAAGGCACGGACGGTTTCCCCTAGAGCGGCAGTGACACCTGGTGGCCAGTCGGGGTAAGGCACGGACGGTTTCCCCTAAAGCTGCAGTGACACCTGGTCTCCAGTCGGGGTAAGGCACGGACGGTTTCCCCTAGAGCGGCAGTGACACCTGGTGGCCAGTCGGGGTAAGGCACGGACATTTTCCCCTAAAGCTGCAGTGACACCTGGTGGCCAGTCGGGGTAAGGCACGGACGGTTTCCCCTAAAGCTGCAGTGACACCTGGTGGCCAGTCGGGGTAAGGCACGTACGGTTTCCCCTAGAGCTGCAGTGACACCTGGAGGCCAGTCGGGGTAAGGCACGGACGGTTTCCCCTCGAGCGGCAGTGACACCTGGTGGCCAGTCGGGGTAAGGCACGGACGGTTCCCCCTAGAGCGGCAGTGACACCTGGTGGCCAGTCGGGGTAAGGCACGGACGGTTTCCCCTAGAGCGGCAGTGACACCTGGTGGCCAGTCGGGGTAAGGCACGGACGGTTCCCCCTAGAGCGGCAGTGACACCTGATGGCCAGTCGGGGTAAGGCACGGACGGTTTCCCCTAGAGCGACAGTGACACCTGGTGGCCAGTCGGGGTAAGGCACGGACGGTTTCCCCTAGACCGCAGTGACACCTGGTGGCCAGTCGGTGTAAGGCACGGACGGTTTACCCTAGAGCTGCAGTGACACCTGGCGGCCAGTCGGGGTAAGGCACGGACGGTTTCCCCTAAAGCTGCAGTGACACCTGGTGGCCAGTCGGGGTAAGGCACGGACGGTTTATCCTAGAGCGGCAGTGACACCTGGTGGCCAGTCGGGGTAAGGCACGGACGGTTTCCCCTAGAGCGGCAGTGACACCTGGTGGCCAGTCGGGGTAAGGCACGGACGGTTTCCCATAGAGAGGCAGTGACACCTGGTGGCCAGTCGGGGTAAGGCACGGACGGTTTCCCCTAAAGCGGCAGTGACACCTGGTGGCCAGTCGGGGTAAGGCACGGATGGTTTCCCCTAGAGCGGCAGTGACACCTGGTGGCCAGTCGGAGTAAGGCACGGACGGTTTTCCGTAGAGCGGCAGTGACACCTGGTGGCCAGTCGGGGTAAGGCACGGACGGTTTCCCCTAAAGCTGCAGTGACACCTGGTGTCCAGTCGGGGTAAGGCACGGACGGTTTCCCCTAAAGCTGCAGTGACACCTGGTGGCCAGTCGGGGTAAGGCACGGACGGTTTCCCCTAGAGCTGCAGTGACACCTGGTGGCCAGTCGGGGTAAGGCACGGACGGTTTCCCCTAGAGCGGCAGTGACACCTGGCGGCCAGTTGGGGTAAGGCACGGACGGTTTCCCCTAAAGCTGCAGTGACACCTGCTGGCCAATCGGGGTAAGGCACGGACGGTTTCCCCTAAAGCTGCAGTGACACCTGGCGGCTATTCGGGGTAAGGCACGGACGGTTTCCCCTAGAGCTGCAGTGACACCTGGGGGCCAGTCGGGATAAGGCACGGACGGTTTCCCCTAGAACGGCAGTGACACCTGGCGGCCAGTTGGGGTAAGGCACGGACGGTTTCCCCTAGAGCTGCAGTGACACCTGGTGGCCAGTCGGGGTAAGGCACGGACGGTTTCCCCTAGAGCGGCAGTGACACCTGGCGGCCAGTCGGGGTAAGGCACGGATGGTTTCCCCTAGAGCTGCAGTGACACCTGGTGGCCAGTCGGGGTAAGGCACGGACGGTTTCCCCTAGAGCGGCAGTGACACCTGGTGGACAGTCGGGGTAAGGCACGGACGTTTTCCCCTAGAGCGGCAGTGACACCTGGTGGCCAGTCGGGGTAAGGCACGGACGGTTCCCCCTAGAGCGGCAGTGACACATGATGGCCAGTCGGGGTAAGGCACGGTCCGTTTCCCCTAGAGCGACAGTGACATCTGGTGGCCAGTCGGGGTAAGGCACGGACGGTTTCCCCTAGAGCGGCAGTGACACCTGGTGGCCAGTCGGGGTAAGGCACGGACGGTTCCCCCTAGAGCGGCAGTGACACCTGATGGCCAGTCGGGGAAGGCACGGACGGTTTCCCCTAGAGCGACAGTGACATCTGGTGGCCAGTCGGGGTAAGGCACGGACGGTTTCCCGTAGAGCGGCAGTGACACCTGGTGGCCAGTCGGGGTAAGGCACGGACGGTTTCCCCTAAAGCTGCAGTGACACCTGGTGTCCAGTCAGGGTAAGGCACGGACGGTTTCCCCTAGAGCGGCAGTGACACCTGGTGGCCAGTCGGGGTAAGGCACGGATGGTTTCCCCTAGAGCGGCAGTGACACCTGGTGGCCAGTCGGGGTAAGACACGGAGGGTTTTCTGTAGAGCGGCAGTGACACCTGGTGGCCAGTCGGGGTAAGGCACGGACGGTTTCCCCTAAAGCTGCAGTGACACCTGGTGGCCAATCGGGGTAAGGCACGGACGGTTTCCCCTAGAGCTGCAGTGACACCTGGTGGCCAGTCGGGGTAAGGCACGGAGGGTTTCCCCTAAAGCTGCAGTGACACCTGGTGGCCAGTCGGGGTAGGGCACGGACGGTTTCCCCTAGAGCGGCAGTGACACCTGGTGGCCAGTCGGGGTAAGGCACGGACGGTTTCCCCTAAAGCTGCAGTGACACCTGGCGGCCAGTCGGGGTAAGGCACGGACGGTTTCCCCTAGAGCGGCAGTGACACCTGGTGGCCAGTCGGGGTAAGGCACGGACGGTTTCCCCAAGAGCGGCAGTGACACCAGGTGGCCAGTCGGGGTAAGGCACGGACGGTTTCCCCTAGAGCGGCAGTGACACCTGGTGGCCAGTCGGGGTAAGGCACGGACGGTTTCCCCTAGAGCGGCAGTGACACCTGGTGGCCAGTCGGGGTAAGGCACGGACGGTTCCCCCTAGAGCGGCAGTGACACCTGATGGCCAGTCGGGGTAAGGCACGGACGGTTTCCCCTAGAGCGACAGTGACACCTGGTGGCCAGTTGGGGGAAGGCACGGACGGTTTCCCCTAGACCGCAGTGACACCTGGTGGCCCGTCGGGGTAAGGCACGGACGGTTTCCCCTAGAACTGCAGTGACACCTGGTGGCCAGTTGGGGTAAGGCACGGACGTTTTCACCTAGAGCGGCAGTGACACCTGGTGGCCAGTCGGGGTAAGGCACGGACGGTTTCCCCTAAAGCTTCAGTGACACCTGCTGGCCAGTCGGGGTAAGGCACGGAGGGTTTCCCCTAAAGCTGCAGTGACACCTGGTGGCCAGTCTGGGTAAGGCACGGACGGTTTCCCCTAGAGCTGCAGTGACAGCTGGTGGCCAGTCGGGGTAAGGCACGGAGGGTTTCCCCTAAAGCTGCAGTGACACCTGGTGGCCAGTCTGGGTAAGGCACGGACGGTTTCCCCTAGAGCGGCAGTGACACCTGGTGGCCAGTCGGGGTAAGGCACGGACGGTTTCCCCTAGAACTGCAGTGACACCTGGTGGCCAGTCGGGGTAAGGCACGGACGGTTTCCCCTAAAGCTGCAGTGACACCTGGTGTCCAGTCGGGGTAAGGCACGGACGGTTTCCCCTAGAGCAGCAGTGACACCTGGTGGCCAGTCGGGGTAAGGCACGGACATTTTCCCCTAAAGCTGCAGTGACACCTGGTGGCCAGTCGGGGTAAGGCACGGACGGTTTCCCCTAAAGCTGCAGTGACACCTGGTGGCCAGTCGGGGTAAGGCACGGACGGTTTCCCCTAGAGCGGCAGTGACACCTGGTGGCCAGTCGGGGTAAGGCACGGACGGTTTCCCCTAAAGCTGCAGTGACACCTGGCGGCCAGTCGGGGTAAGGCACGGACGGTTCCCCCTAGAGCGGCAGTGACACCTGATGGCCCGTCGGGGAAGGCACGGACGGTTTCCCCTAGAGCTGCAGTGACACCTGGTGGCCAGTCGGGGTAAGGCACGGACGGTTTCCCCTAGAGCGGCAGTGACACCTGGTGGCCAGTCGGGGTAAGGCACGGACGTTTTCCCCTAGAGCGGCAGTGAGACCTGGTGGCCAGTCGGGGTAAGGCACGGACGGTTTCCCCTAGAGCGGCAGTGACACCTGGTGGCCAGTCGGGGTAAGGCACGGACGGTTCCCCCTAGAGCGGCAGTGACACCTGATGGCCAGTCGGGGAAGGCACGGACGGTTTCCCCTAGAGCGACAGTGACATCTGGTGGCCAGTCGGGGTAAGGCACGGACGGTTTCCCGTAGAGCGGCAGTGACACCTGGTGGCCAGTCGGGGTAAGGCACGGACGGTTTCCCCTAAAGCTGCAGTGACACCTGGTGTCCAGTCAGGGTAAGGCACGGACGGTTTCCCCTAGAGCGGCAGTGACACCTGGTGGCCAGTCGGGGTAAGGCACGGATGGTTTCCCCTAGAGCGGCAGTGACACCTGGTGGCCAGTCGGGGTAAGGCACGGAGGGTTTTCTGTAGAGCGGCAGTGACACCTGGTGGCCAGTCGGGGTAAGGCACGGACGGTTTCCCCTAAAGCTGCAGTGACACCTGGTGGCCAATCGGGGTAAGGCACGGACGGTTTCCCCTAGAGCTGCAGTGACACCTGGTGGCCAGTCGGGGTAAGGCACGGAGGGTTTCCCCTAAAGCTGCAGTGACACCTGGTGGCCAGTCGGGGTAGGGCACGGACGGTTTCCCCTAGAGCGGCAGTGACACCTGGTGGCCAGTCGGGGTAAGGCACGGACGGTTTCCCCTAAAGCTGCAGTGACACCTGGCGGCCAGTCGGGGTAAGGCACGGACGGTTTCCCCTAGAGCGGCAGTGACACCTGGTGGCCAGTCGGGGTAAGGCACGGACGGTTTCCCCAAGAGCGGCAGTGACACCAGGTGGCCAGTCGGGGTAAGGCACGGACGGTTTCCCCTAGAGCGGCAGTGACACCTGGTGGCCAGTCGGGGTAAGGCACGGACGGTTTCCCCTAGAGCGGCAGTGACACCTGGTGGCCAGTCGGGGTAAGGCACGGACGGTTCCCCCTAGAGCGACAGTGACACCTGGTGGCCAGTTGGGGGAAGGCACGGACGGTTTCCCCTAGACCGCAGTGACACCTGGTGGCCCGTCGGGGTAAGGCACGGACGGTTTCCCCTAGAACTGCAGTGACACCTGGTGGCCAGTTGGGGTAAGGCACGGACGTTTTCACCTAGAGCGGCAGTGACACCTGGTGGCCAGTCGGGGTAAGGCACGGACGGTTTCCCCTAAAGCTTCAGTGACACCTGCTGGCCAGTCGGGGTAAGGCACGGAGGGTTTCCCCTAAAGCTGCAGTGACACCTGGTGGCCAGTCTGGGTAAGGCACGGACGGTTTCCCCTAGAGCTGCAGTGACAGCTGGTGGCCAGTCGGGGTAAGGCACGGAGGGTTTCCCCTAAAGCTGCAGTGACACCTGGTGGCCAGTCTGGGTAAGGCACGGACGGTTTCCCCTAGAGCGGCAGTGACACCTGGTGGCCAGTCGGGGTAAGGCACGGACGGTTTCCCCTAGAACTGCAGTGACACCTGGTGGCCAGTCGGGGTAAGGCACGGACGGTTTCCCCTAAAGCTGCAGTGACACCTGGTGTCCAGTCGGGGTAAGGCACGGACGGTTTCCCCTAGAGCAGCAGTGACACCTGGTGGCCAGTCGGGGTAAGGCACGGACATTTTCCCCTAAAGCTGCAGTGACACCTGGTGGCCAGTCGGGGTAAGGCACGGACGGTTTCCCCTAAAGCTGCAGTGACACCTGGTGGCCAGTCGGGGTAAGGCACGGACGGTTTCCCCTAGAGCTGCAGTGACACCTGGTGGCCAGTCGGGGTAAGGCACGGACGGTTTCCCCTAGAGCGGCAGTGACACCTGGTGGCCAGTTGGGGTAAGGCACGGACGGTTTTCCGTAGAGCGGCAGTGACACCTGGTGGCCAGTCGGGGTAAGGCACGGACGGTTTCCCCTAAAGCTGCAGTGACACCCGGTGTCCAGTCGGGGTAAGGCACGGACGGTTTCCCCTAAAGCTGCAGTGACACCTGGTGGCCAGTCGGGGTAAGGCACGGACGGTTTCCCCTAGAGCTGCAGTGACACCTGGTGTCCAGTCGGGGTAAGGCACGGACGGTTTCCCCTAAAGCTGCAGTGACACCTGGTGGCCAGTCGGGGTAAGGCACGGACGGTTTCCCCTAAAGCTGCAGTGACACCTGGTGGCCAGTCGGGGTAAGGCACGGACGGCTTCCCCTAAAGCTGCAGTGACACCTGGTGGCCAGTCGGGGTAAGGCACGGACGGTTTCCCCTAAAGCTGCAGTGACACCTGGCGGCCAGTCGGGATAAGGCACGGACGGTTTCCCCTAGAACGGCAGTGACACCTGGCGGCCAGTAGGGGTAAGGCACGGACGGTTTCCCCTAGAGCGGCAGTGACACCTGGTGGCCAGTCGGGGTAAGGCACGGACGGTTTCCCCTAGAGCGGCAGTGACACCTGGTGGCCAGTCGGGGTAAGGCACGGACGGTTTCCCCTAAAGCGGCAGTGACACCTGGTGGCCAGTCGGGGTAAGGCACGGATGGTTTCCCCTAGAGCGGCAGTGACACCTGGTGGCCAGTCGGGGTAAGGCACGGACGGTTTTCCGTAGAGCGGCAGTGACACCTGGTGGCCAGTCGGGGTAAGGCACGGACGGTTTCCCCTAAAGCTGCAGTGACACCTGGTGTCCAGTCGGGGTAAGGCACGGACGGTTTCCCCTAAAGCTGCAGTGACACCTGGTGGCCAGTCGGGGTAAGGCACGGACGGTTTCCCCTAGAGCTGCAGTGACACCTGGTGGCCAGTCGGGGTAAGGCACGGACGGTTTCCCCTAGAGCGGCAGTGACACCTGGTGGCCAGTTGGGGTAAGGCACGGACGGTTTCCCCTAAAGCTGCAGTGACACCTGCTGGCCAATCGGGGTAAGGCACGGACGGTTTCCCCTCAAGCTGCAGTGACACCTGGCGGCGAGTCGGGGTAAGGCACGGACGGTTTCCCCTAGAGCTGCAGTGACACCTGGTGGCCAGTCGGGGTAAGGCACGGACGGTTTCCCCTAGAGCGGCAGTGACACCTGGCGGCCAGTCGGGGTAAGGCACGGACGTTTTCCCCTAGAGCTGCAGTGACACCTGGTGGCCAGTCGGGGTAAGGCACGGACGGTTCCCCCTAGAGCGGCAGTGACACATGATGGCCAGTCGGGGTAAGGCACGGACCGTTTCCCCTAGAGCGACAGTGACATCTGGTGGCCAGTCGGGATAAGGCACGGACGGTTTCCCCTAGAGCGGCAGTGACACCTGGTGGCCAGTCGGGGTAAGGCACGGACGGTTTCCCCTAAAGCTGCAGTGACACCTGGTCTCCAGTCGGGGTAAGGCACGGACGGTTTCCCCTAGAGCGGCAGTGACACCTGGTGGCCAGTCGGGGTAAGGCACGGACATTTTCCCCTAAAGCTGCAGTGACACCTGGTGGCCAGTCGGGGTAAGGCACGGACGGTTTCCCCTAAAGCTGCAGTGACACCTGGTGGCCAGTCGGGGTAAGGCACGTACGGTTTCCCCTAGAGCTGCAGTGACACCTGGAGGCCAGTCGGGGTAAGGCACGGACGGTTTCCCCTCGAGCGGCAGTGACACCTGGTGGCCAGTCGGGGTAAGGCACGGACGGTTCCCCCTAGAGCGGCAGTGACACCTGGTGGCCAGTCGGGGTAAGGCACGGACGGTTTCCCCTAGAGCGGCAGTGACACCTGGTGGCCAGTCGGGGTAAGGCACGGACGGTTCCCCCTAGAGCGGCAGTGACACCTGATGGCCAGTCGGGGTAAGGCACGGACGGTTTCCCCTAGAGCGACAGTGACACCTGGTGGCCAGTCGGGGTAAGGCACGGACGGTTTCCCCTAGACCGCAGTGACACCTGGTGGCCAGTCGGTGTAAGGCACGGACGGTTTACCCTAGAGCTGCAGTGACACCTGGCGGCCAGTCGGGGTAAGGCACGGACGGTTTCCCCTAAAGCTGCAGTGACACCTGGTGGCCAGTCGGGGTAAGGCACGGACGGTTTATCCTAGAGCGGCAGTGACACCTGGTGGCCAGTCGGGGTAAGGCACGGACGGTTTCCCCTAGAGCGGCAGTGACACCTGGTGGCCAGTCGGGGTAAGGCACGGACGGTTTCCCATAGAGAGGCAGTGACACCTGGTGGCCAGTCGGGGTAAGGCACGGACGGTTTCCCCTAAAGCGGCAGTGACACCTGGTGGCCAGTCGGGGTAAGGCACGGATGGTTTCCCCTAGAGCGGCAGTGACACCTGGTGGCCAGTCGGAGTAAGGCACGGACGGTTTTCCGTAGAGCGGCAGTGACACCTGGTGGCCAGTCGGGGTAAGGCACGGACGGTTTCCCCTAAAGCTGCAGTGACACCTGGTGTCCAGTCGGGGTAAGGCACGGACGGTTTCCCCTAAAGCTGCAGTGACACCTGGTGGCCAGTCGGGGTAAGGCACGGACGGTTTCCCCTAGAGCTGCAGTGACACCTGGTGGCCAGTCGGGGTAAGGCACGGACGGTTTCCCCTAGAGCGGCAGTGACACCTGGCGGCCAGTTGGGGTAAGGCACGGACGGTTTCCCCTAAAGCTGCAGTGACACCTGCTGGCCAATCGGGGTAAGGCACGGACGGTTTCCCCTAAAGCTGCAGTGACACCTGGCGGCTATTCGGGGTAAGGCACGGACGGTTTCCCCTAGAGCTGCAGTGACACCTGGGGGCCAGTCGGGATAAGGCACGGACGGTTTCCCCTAGAACGGCAGTGACACCTGGCGGCCAGTTGGGGTAAGGCACGGACGGTTTCCCCTAGAGCTGCAGTGACACCTGGTGGCCAGTCGGGGTAAGGCACGGACGGTTTCCCCTAGAGCGGCAGTGACACCTGGCGGCCAGTCGGGGTAAGGCACGGATGGTTTCCCCTAGAGCTGCAGTGACACCTGGTGGCCAGTCGGGGTAAGGCACGGACGGTTTCCCCTAGAGCGGCAGTGACACCTGGTGGACAGTCGGGGTAAGGCACGGACGTTTTCCCCTAGAGCGGCAGTGACACCTGGTGGCCAGTCGGGGTAAGGCACGGACGGTTCCCCCTAGAGCGGCAGTGACACATGATGGCCAGTCGGGGTAAGGCACGGTCCGTTTCCCCTAGAGCGACAGTGACATCTGGTGGCCAGTCGGGGTAAGGCACGGACGGTTTCCCGTAGAGCGGCAGTGACACCTGGTGGCCAGTCGGGGTAAGGCACGGACGGTTTCCCCTAAAGCTGCAGTGACACCTGGTGTCCAGTCGGGGTAAGGCACGGACGGTTTCCCCTAGAGCGGCAGTGACACCTGGTGGCCAGTCGGGGTAAGGCACGGACATTTTCCCCTAAAGCTGCAGTGACACCTGGTGGCCAGTCGGGGTAAGGCACGGACGGTTTCCCCTAAAGCTGCAGTGACACCTGGTGGCCAGTCGGGGTAAGGCACGTACGGTTTCCCCTAGAGCTGCAGTGACACCTGGAGGCCAGTCGGGGTAAGGCACGGACGGTTTCCCCTAGAGCGGCAGTGACACCTGGTGGCCAGTTGGTGTAAGGCACGGACGGTTTCCCGTAGAGCGGCAGTGACACCTGGTGGCCAGTCGGGGTAAGGCACGGACGGTTTCCCCTAAAGCTGCAGTGACACCTGGTGTCCAGTCGGGGTAAGGCACGGACGGTTTCCCCTAGAGCGGCAGTGACACCTGGTGGCCAGTCGGGGTAAGGCACGGACATTTTCCCCTAAAGCTGCAGTGACACCTGGTGGCCAGTCGGGGTAAGGCACGGACGGTTTCCCCTAAAGCTGCAGTGACACCTGGTGGCCAGTCGGGGTAAGGCACGGACGGTTTCCCCTAGAGCTGCAGTGACACCTGGTGGCCAGTCGGGGTAAGGCACGGACGGTTTCCCCTAGAGCGGCAGTGACACCTCGTGGCCAGTTGGTGTAAGGCACGGACGGTTTCCCCTAAAGCTGCAGTGACACCTGGTGGCCAATCGGGGTAAGGCACGGACGGTTTCCCCTAGAGCTGCAGTGACACGTGGTGGCCAGTCGGGGTAAGGCACGGAGGGTTTCCCCTAAAGCTGCAGTGACACCTGGTGGCCAGTCGGGGTTAGGCACGGACGGTTTCCCCTAGAGCGGCAGTGACACCTGGTGGCCAGTCGGGGTAAGGCACGGACGGTTTCCCCTAAAGCTGCAGTGACACCTAGTGGCCAGTCGGGGTAAGGCACGGACGGTTTCCCCTAGAGCGGCAGTGACACCTGGTGGCCAGTCGGGGTAAGGCACGGACGGTTTCCCCAAGAGCGGCAGTGACACCAGGTGGCCAGTCGGGGTAAGGCACGGACGGTTTCCCCTAGAGCGGCAGTGACACCTGGTGGCCAGTCGGGGTAAGGCACGGACGGTTTCCCCTAGAGCGGCAGTGACACCTGTTGGCCAGTCGGGGTAAGGCACGGACGGTTCCCCCTAGAGCGGCAGTGACACCTGATGGCCGGTCGGGGTAAGGCATGGACGGTTTCCCCTAGAGCGACAGTGACACCTGGTGGCCAGTTGGGGGAAGGCACGGACGGTTTCCCCTAGACCGCAGTGACACCTGGTGGCCCGTCGGGGTAAGGCACGGACGGTTTCCCTTAGAACTGCAGTGACACCTGGTGGCCAGTTGGGGTAAGGACGGACGGTTTCACCTAGAGCCGCAGTGAAACCTGGTGGCCAGTCGGGGTAAGGCACGGACGGTTTCCCCTAAAGCTGCAGTGACACCTGCTGGCCAGTCGGGGTAAGGCACCGACGGTTTCCCCTAGAGCTGCAGTGACAGCTGGTGGCCAGTCGGGGTAAGGCACGGAGGGTTTCCCCTAAAGCTGCAGTGACACCTGGTGGCCAGTCTGGGTAAGGCACGGACGGTTTCCCCTAGAGCGGCAGTGACACCTGGTGGCCAGTCGGGGTAAGGCACGGACGGTTTCCCCTAGAACTGCAGTGACACCTGGTGGCCAGTCGGGGTAA
The DNA here is from genome assembly GCF_965152275.1 of Natator depressus. Taxonomy (NCBI): domain Eukaryota; kingdom Metazoa; phylum Chordata; order Testudines; family Cheloniidae; genus Natator; species Natator depressus. The sequence goes on from NC_134261.1 coordinate 3,410,926, forward strand.
GGCACGGACGGTTTGCCCTAAAGCTGCAGTGACACCTGGTGTCCAGTCGGGGTAAGGCACGGACGGTTTCCCCTAGAGCGGCAGTGACACCTGGTGGCCAGTTGGGGTAAGGCACGGACGGTTTCCCCTAAAGCTGCAGTGACACCTGGTGGCCAATCGGGGTAAGGCACGGACGGTTTCCCCTAAAGCTGCAGTGACACCTGGCGGCCAGTCGGGGTAACGCACGGACGGTTTCCCCTAAAGCTGCAGTGACACCTGGTGGCCAATCGGGGTAAGGCACGGACGGTTTCACCTAGAGCTGCAGTGACACCTGGTGGCCAGTTGGTGTAAGGCACGGACGGTTTCCCCTACAGCTGCAGTGACACCTGGTGGCCAGTCGGGGTAAGGCACGGACGGTTTCCCCTAGAGCGGCAGTGACACCTGGTGGCCAGTCGGGGTAAGGCACGGACGGTTTCCCCTAGAGCGGCAGTGACACCTGATGGCCAGTCGGGGTAAGGCACGGACGGTTTCCCCTAGAGCGGCAGTGACACCTGGTGGCCAGTCGGGGTAAGGCACGGACGGTTTCCCCTAAAGCTGCAGTGACACCTGGTGGCCAGTCGGGGTAAGGCACGGACGGCTTCCCCTAAAGCTGCAGTGACACCTGGTGGCCAGTCGGGGTAAGGCACGGACGGTTTCCCCTAAAGCTGCAGTGACACCTGGCGGCCAGTCGGGATAAGGCACGGACGGTTTCCCCTAGAACGGCAGTGACACCTGGCGGCCGGTAGGGGTAAGGCACGGACGGTTTCCCCTAGAGCGGCAGTGACACCTGGTGGCCAGTCGGGGTAAGGCACGGACGGTTTCCCCTAGAGCGGCAGTGACACCTGGTGGCCAGTCGGGGTAAGGCACGGACGGTTTCCCCTAGAACTGCAGTGACACCTGGTGGCCAGTTGGGGTAAGGCACGGACGGTTTCTCCTAGAGCCGCAGTGAGACCTGGTGGCCAGTCGGGGTAAGGCACGGACGGTTTCCCCTAAAGCTGCAGTGACACCTGCTGGCCAGTCGGGGTAAGGCACGGACGGTTTCCCCTAGAGCTGCAGTGACACCTGGTGGCCAGTCGGGGTAAGGCACGGAGGGTTTCCCCTAAAGCTGCAGTGACACCTGGTGGCCAGTCGGGGTAAGGCACGGACGGTTTCCCCTAAAGCTGCAGTGACACCTGGTGGCCAGTCGGGGTAAGGCACGGACGGTTTATCCTAGAGCGGCAGTGACACCTGGTGTCCAGTCGGGGTAGGGCACGGACGGTTTCCCCTAGAGCGGCAGTGAGACCTGGTGGCCAGTCGGGGTAAGGCACGGACGGTTTCCCCTAGAGCGGCAGTGACACCTGGTGGCCAGTCGGGGTAAGGCACGGACGGTTTCCCCTAAAGCGGCAGTGACACCTGGTGGCCAGTCGGGGTAAGGCACGGAGGGTTTTCCGTAGAGCGGCAGTGACACCTGGTGGCCAGTCGGGGTAAGGCACGGACGGTTTCCCCTAAAGCTGCAGTGACACCTGGTGTCCAGTCGGGGTAAGGCACGGACGGTTTCCCCTAAAGCTGCAGTGACACCTGGTGGCCAGTCGGGGTAAGGCACGGACGGTTTCCCCTAAAGCTGCAGTGACACCTGGCGGCCAGTCGGGATAAGGCACGGACGGTTTCCCCTAGAACGGCAGTGACACCTGGCGGCCAGTAGGGGTAAGGCACGGACGGTTTCCCCTAGAGCGGCAGTGACACCTGGTGGCCAGTCGGGGTAAGGCACGGACGGTTTCCCCTAGAGCGGCAGTGACACCTGGTGGCCAGTCGGGGTAAGGCACGGACGGTTTCCCCTAGAGCGGCAGTGACACCTGGTGGCCAGTTGGGGTAAGGCACGGACGGTTTCCCCTAAAGCTGCAGTGACACCTGCTGGCCAATCGGGGTAAGGCACGGACGGTTTCCCCTAAAGCTGCAGTGACACCTGGCGGCTAGTCGGGGTAAGGCACGGACGGTTTCCCCTAGAGCTGCAGTGACACCTGGCGGCCAGTCGGGGTAAGGCACGGACGTTTTCCCCTAGAGCTGCAGTGACACCTGGTGGCCAGTCGGGGTAAGGCACGGACGGTTCCCCCTAGAGCGGCAGTGACACATGATGGCCAGTCGGGGTAAGGCACGGACCGTTTCCCCTAGAGCGACAGTGACATCTGGTGGCCAGTCGGGATAAGGCACGGACGGTTTCCCCTAGAGCGGCAGTGACACCTGGTGGCCAGTCGGGGTAAGGCACGGACGGTTTCCCCTAAAGCTGCAGTGACACCTGGTCTCCAGTCGGGGTAAGGCACGGACGGTTTCCCCTAGAGCGGCAGTGACACCTGGTGGCCAGTCGGGGTAAGGCACGGACATTTTCCCCTAAAGCTGCAGTGACACCTGGTGGCCAGTCGGGGTAAGGCACGGACGGTTTCCCCTAAAGCTGCAGTGACACCTGGTGGCCAGTCGGGGTAAGGCACGTACGGTTTCCCCTAGAGCTGCAGTGACACCTGGAGGCCAGTCGGGGTAAGGCACGGACGGTTTCCCCTCGAGCGGCAGTGACACCTGGTGGCCAGTCGGGGTAAGGCACGGACGGTTCCCCCTAGAGCGGCAGTGACACCTGGTGGCCAGTCGGGGTAAGGCACGGACGGTTTCCCCTAGAGCGGCAGTGACACCTGGTGGCCAGTCGGGGTAAGGCACGGACGGTTCCCCCTAGAGCGGCAGTGACACCTGATGGCCAGTCGGGGTAAGGCACGGACGGTTTCCCCTAGAGCGACAGTGACACCTGGTGGCCAGTCGGGGTAAGGCACGGACGGTTTCCCCTAGACCGCAGTGACACCTGGTGGCCAGTCGGTGTAAGGCACGGACGGTTTACCCTAGAGCTGCAGTGACACCTGGCGGCCAGTCGGGGTAAGGCACGGAGGGTTTCCCCTAAAGCTGCAGTGACACCTGGTGGCCAGTCTGGGTAAGGCACGGACGGTTTCCCCTAGAGCGGCAGTGACACCTGGTGGCCAGTCGGGGTAAGGCACGGACGGTTTCCCCTAAAGCTGCAGTGACACCTGGTGGCCAGTCGGGGTAAGGCACGGACGGTTTATCCTAGAGCGGCAGTGACACCTGGTGGCCAGTCGGGGTAAGGCACGGACGGTTTCCCCTAGAGCGGCAGTGACACCTGGTGGCCAGTCGGGGTAAGGCACGGACGGTTTCCCATAGAGAGGCAGTGACACCTGGTGGCCAGTCGGGGTAAGGCACGGACGGTTTCCCCTAAAGCGGCAGTGACACCTGGTGGCCAGTCGGGGTAAGGCACGGATGGTTTCCCCTAGAGCGGCAGTGACACCTGGTGGCCAGTCGGAGTAAGGCACGGACGGTTTTCCGTAGAGCGGCAGTGACACCTGGTGGCCAGTCGGGGTAAGGCACGGACGGTTTCCCCTAAAGCTGCAGTGACACCTGGTGTCCAGTCGGGGTAAGGCACGGACGGTTTCCCCTAAAGCTGCAGTGACACCTGGTGGCCAGTCGGGGTAAGGCACGGACGGTTTCCCCTAGAGCTGCAGTGACACCTGGTGGCCAGTCGGGGTAAGGCACGGACGGTTTCCCCTAGAGCGGCAGTGACACCTGGCGGCCAGTTGAGGTAAGGCACGGACGGTTTCCCCTAAAGCTGCAGTGACACCTGCTGGCCAATCGGGGTAAGGCACGGACGGTTTCCCCTAAAGCTGCAGTGACACCTGGCGGCTATTCGGGGTAAGGCACGGACGGTTTCCCCTAGAGCTGCAGTGACACCTGGGGGCCAGTCGGGATAAGGCACGGACGGTTTCCCCTAGAACGGCAGTGACACCTGGCGGCCAGTTGGGGTAAGGCACGGACGGTTTCCCCTAAAGCTGCAGTGACACCTGGTGGCCAGTCGGGGTAAGGCACGGACGGTTTCCCCTAGAGCGGCAGTGACACCTGGCGGCCAGTCGGGGTAAGGCACGGATGGTTTCCCCTAGAGCTGCAGTGACACCTGGTGGCCAGTCGGGGTAAGGCACGGACGGTTTCCCCTAGAGCGGCAGTGACACCTGGTGGACAGTCGGGGTAAGGCACGGACGTTTTCCCCTAGAGCGGCAGTGACACCTGGTGGCCAGTCGGGGTAAGGCACGGACGGTTCCCCCTAGAGCGGCAGTGACACATGATGGCCAGTCGGGGTAAGGCACGGTCCGTTTCCCCTAGAGCGACAGTGACATCTGGTGGCCAGTCGGGGTAAGGCACGGACGGTTTCCCGTAGAGCGGCAGTGACACCTGGTGGCCAGTCGGGGTAAGGCACGGACGGTTTCCCCTAAAGCTGCAGTGACACCTGGTGGCCAGTCGGGGTAAGGCACGGACGGTTTCCCCTAGAGCGGCAGTGACACCTGGTGGCCAGTCGGGGTAAGGCACGGACATTTTCCCCTAAAGCTGCAGTGACACCTGGTGGCCAGTCGGGGTAAGGCACGGACGGTTTCCCCTAAAGCTGCAGTGACACCTGGTGGCCAGTCGGGGTAAGGCACGTACGGTTTCCCCTAGAGCTGCAGTGACACCTGGAGGCCAGTCGGGGTAAGGCACGGACGGTTTCCCCTAGAGCGGCAGTGACACCTGGTGGCCAGTTGGTGTAAGGCACGGACGGTTTCCCGTAGAGCGGCAGTGACACCTGGTGGCCAGTCGGGGTAAGGCACGGACGGTTTCCCCTAAAGCTGCAGTGACACCTGGTGTCCAGTCGGGGTAAGGCACGGACGGTTTCCCCTAGAGCGGCAGTGACACCTGGTGGCCAGTCGGGGTAAGGCACGGACATTTTCCCCTAAAGCTGCAGTGACACCTGGTGGCCAGTCGGGGTAAGGCACGGACGGTTTCCCCTAAAGCTGCAGTGACACCTGGTGGCCAGTCGGGGTAAGGCACGGACGGTTTCCCCTAGAGCTGCAGTGACACCTGGTGGCCAGTCGGGGTAAGGCACGGACGGTTTCCCCTAGAGCGGCAGTGACACCTCGTGGCCAGTTGGTGTAAGGCACGGACGGTTTCCCCTAAAGCTGCAGTGACACCTGGTGGCCAATCGGGGTAAGGCACGGACGGTTTCCCCTAGAGCTGCAGTGACACGTGGTGGCCAGTCGGGGTAAGGCACGGAGGGTTTCCCCTAAAGCTGCAGTGACACCTGGTGGCCAGTCGGGGTTAGGCACGGACGGTTTCCCCTAGAGCGGCAGTGACACCTGGTGGCCAGTCGGGGTAAGGCACGGACGGTTTCCCCTAAAGCTGCAGTGACACCTGGTGGCCAGTCGGGGTAAGGCACGGACGGTTTCCCCTAGAGCGGCAGTGACACCTGGTGGCCAGTCGGGGTAAGGCACGGACGGTTTCCCCAAGAGCGGCAGTGACACCAGGTGGCCAGTCGGGGTAAGGCACGGACGGTTTCCCCTAGAGCGGCAGTGACACCTGGTGGCCAGTCGGGGTAAGGCACGGACGGTTTCCCCTAGAGCGGCAGTGACACCTGTTGGCCAGTCGGGGTAAGGCACGGACGGTTCCCCCTAGAGCGGCAGTGACACCTGATGGCCGGTCGGGGTAAGGCACGGACGGTTTCCCCTAGAGCGACAGTGACACCTGGTGGCCAGTTGGGGGAAGGCACGGACGGTTTCCCCTAGACCGCAGTGACACCTGGTGGCCCGTCGGGGTAAGGCACGGACGTTTTCCCCTAGAACTGCAGTGACACCTGGTGGCCAGTTGGGGTAAGGACGGACGGTTTCACCTAGAGCCGCAGTGAAACCTGGTGGCCAGTCGGGGTAAGGCACGGACGGTTTCCCCTAAAGCTGCAGTGACACCTGCTGGCCAGTCGGGGTAAGGCACCGACGGTTTCCCCTAGAGCTGCAGTGACAGCTGGTGGCCAGTCGGGGTAAGGCACGGAGGGTTTCCCCTAAAGCTGCAGTGACACCTGGTGGCCAGTCTGGGTAAGGCACGGACGGTTTCCCCTAGAGCGGCAGTGACACCTGGTGGCCAGTCGGGGTAAGGCACGGACGGTTTCCCCTAGAACTGCAGTGACACCTGGTGGCCAGTCGGGGTAAGGCACGGACGGTTTGCCCTAAAGCTGCAGTGACACCTGGTGTCCAGTCGGGGTAAGGCACGGACGGTTTCCCCTAGAGCGGCAGTGACACCTGGTGGCCAGTTGGGGTAAGGCACGGACGGTTTCCCCTAAAGCTGCAGTGACACCTGGTGGCCAATCGGGGTAAGGCACGGACGGTTTCCCCTAAAGCTGCAGTGACACCTGGCGGCCAGTCGGGGTAACGCACGGACGGTTTCCCCTAAAGCTGCAGTGACACCTGGTGGCCAATCGGGGTAAGGCACGGACGGTTTCACCTAGAGCTGCAGTGACACCTGGTGGCCAGTTGGTGTAAGGCACGGACGGTTTCCCCTACAGCTGCAGTGACACCTGGTGGCCAGTCGGGGTAAGGCACGGATGGTTTCCCCTAGAGCGGCAGTGACACCTGGTGGCCAGTCGGGGTAAGGCACGGACGGTTTCCCCTAGAGCGGCAGTGACACCTGATGGCCAGTCGGGGTAAGGCACGGACGGTTTCCCCTAGAGCGGCAGTGACACCTGGTGGCCAGTCGGGGTAAGGCACGGACGGTTTCCCCTAAAGCTGCAGTGACACCTGGTGGCCAGTCGGGGTAAGGCACGGACGGCTTCCCCTAAAGCTGCAGTGACACCTGGTGGCCAGTCGGGGTAAGGCACGGACGGTTTCCCCTAAAGCTGCAGTGACACCTGGCGGCCAGTCGGGATAAGGCACGGACGGTTTCCCCTAGAACGGCAGTGACACCTGGCGGCCGGTAGGGGTAAGGCACGGACGGTTTCCCCTAGAGCGGCAGTGACACCTGGTGGCCAGTCGGGGTAAGGCACGGACGGTTTCCCCTAGAGCGGCAGTGACACCTGGTGGCCAGTCGGGGTAAGGCACGGACGGTTTCCCCTAGAACTGCAGTGACACCTGGTGGCCAGTTGGGGTAAGGCACGGACGGTTTCTCCTAGAGCCGCAGTGAGACCTGGTGGCCAGTCGGGGTAAGGCACGGACGGTTTCCCCTAAAGCTGCAGTGACACCTGCTGGCCAGTCGGGGTAAGGCACGGACGGTTTCCCCTAGAGCTGCAGTGACACCTGGTGGCCAGTCGGGGTAAGGCACGGAGGGTTTCCCCTAAAGCTGCAGTGACACCTGGTGGCCAGTCGGGGTAAGGCACGGACGGTTTCCCCTAAAGCTGCAGTGACACCTGGTGGCCAGTCGGGGTAAGGCACGGACGGTTTATCCTAGAGCGGCAGTGACACCTGGTGTCCAGTCGGGGTAGGGCACGGACGGTTTCCCCTAGAGCGGCAGTGAGACCTGGTGGCCAGTCGGGGTAAGGCACGGACGGTTTCCCCTAGAGCGGCAGTGACACCTGGTGGCCAGTCGGGGTAAGGCACGGACGGTTTCCCCTAAAGCGGCAGTGACACCTGGTGGCCAGTCGGGGTAAGGCACGGAGGGTTTTCCGTAGAGCGGCAGTGACACCTGGTGGCCAGTCGGGGTAAGGCACGGACGGTTTCCCCTAAAGCTGCAGTGACACCTGGTGTCCAGTCGGGGTAAGGCACGGACGGTTTCCCCTAAAGCTGCAGTGACACCTGGTGGCCAGTCGGGGTAAGGCACGGACGGTTTCCCCTAAAGCTGCAGTGACACCTGGCGGCCAGTCGGGATAAGGCACGGACGGTTTCCCCTAGAACGGCAGTGACACCTGGCGGCCAGTAGGGGTAAGGCACGGACGGTTTCCCCTAGAGCGGCAGTGACACCTGGTGGCCAGTCGGGGTAAGGCACGGACGGTTTCCCCTAGAGCGGCAGTGACACCTGGTGGCCAATCGGGGTAAGGCACGGACGGTTTCACCTAGAGCTGCAGTGACACCTGGTGGCCAGTTGGTGTAAGGCACGGACGGTTTCCCCTACAGCTGCAGTGACACCTGGTGGCCAGTCGGGGTAAGGCACGGACGGTTTCCCCTAGAGCGGCAGTGACACCTGGTGGCCAGTCGGGGTAAGGCACGGACGGTTTCCCCTAGAGCGGCAGTGACACCTGATGGCCAGTCGGGGTAAGGCACGGACGGTTTCCCCTAGAGCGGCAGTGACACCTGTTGGCCAGTCGGGGTAAGGCACGGACGGTTTCCCCTAAAGCTGCAGTGACACCTGGTGGCCAGTCGGGGTAAGGCACGGACTGCTTCCCCTAAAGCTGCAGTGACACCTGGTGGCCAGTCGGGGTAAGGCACGGACGGTTTCCCCTAAAGCTGCAGTGACACCTGGCGGCCAGTCGGGATAAGGCACGGACGGTTTCCCCTAGAACGGCAGTGACACCTGGCGGCCAGTAGGGGTAAGGCACGGACGGTTTCCCCTAGAGCGGCAGTGACACCTGGTGGCCAGTCGGGGTAAGGCACGGACGGTTTCCCCAGAGCGGCAGTGACACCTGGTGGCCAGTCGGGGTAAGGCACGGACGGTTTCCCCTAGAACTGCAGTGACACCTGGTGGCCAGTTGGGGTAAGGCACGGACGGTTTCTCCTAGAGCCGCAGTGAGACCTGGTGGCCAGTCGGGGTAAGGCACGGACGGTTTCCCCTAAAGCTGCAGTGACACCTGCTGGCCAGTTGGGGTAAGGCACGGACGGTTTCCCCTAGAGCTGCAGTGACACCTGGTGGCCAGTCGGGGTAAGGCACGGAGGGTTTCCCCTAAAGCTGCAGTGACACCTGGTGGCCAGTCTGGGTAAGGCACGGACGGTTTCCCGTAGAGCGGCAGTGACACCTGGTGGCCAGTCGGGGTAAGGCACGGAGGGTTTCCCCTAAAGCTGCAGTGACACCTGGTGGCCAGTCGGGGTAAGGCACGGACGGTTTATCCTAGAGCGGCAGTGACACCTGGTGTCCAGTCGGGGTAAGGCACGGACGGTTTCCCCTAGAGCGGCAGTGAGACCTGGTGGCCAGTCGGGGTAAGGCACGGACGGTTTCCCCTAGAGCGGCAGTGACACCTGGTGGCCAGTCGGGGTAAGGCACGGACGGTTTCCCCTAAAGCGGCAGTGACACCTGGTGGCCAGTCGGGGTAAGGCACGGATGGTTTCCCCTAGAGCGGCAGTGACACCTGGTGGCCAGTCGGGGTAAGGCACGGAGGGTTTTCCGTAGAGCGGCAGTGACACCTGGTGGCCAGTCGGGGTAAGGCACGGACGGTTTCCCCTAAAGCTGCAGTGACACCTGGTGTCCAGTCGGGGTAAGGCACGGACGGTTTCCCCTAAAGCTGCAGTGACACCTGGTGGCCAGTCGGGGTAAGGCACGGACGGTTTCCCCTAAAGCTGCAGTGACACCTGGCGGCCAGTCGGGATAAGGCACGGACGGTTTCCCCTAGAACGGCAGTGACACCTGGCGGCCAGTAGGGGTAAGGCACGGACGGTTTCCCGTAGAGCGGCAGTGACACCTGGTGGCCAGTTGGGGTAAGGCACGGACGGTTTCTCCTAGAGCCGCAGTGACACCTGGTGGCCAGTCGGGGTAAGGCACGGACGGTTTCCCCTAAAGCTTCAGTGACACCTGCTGGCCAGTCGGGGTAAGGCACGGACGGTTTCCCCTAGAGCTGCAGTGACACCTGGTGGCCAGTCGGTGTAAGGCACGGAGGGTTTCCCCTAAAGCTGCAGTGACACCTGGTGGCCAGTCTGGGTAAGGCACGGACGGTTTCCCCTAGAGCGGCAGTGACACCTGGTGGCCAGTCGGAGTAAGGCACGGGCGGTTTCCCCTAAAGCTGCAGTGACACCTGGTGGCCAGTCGGGGTAAGGCACGGACGGTTTATCCTAGAGCGGCAGTGACACCTGGTGTCCAGTCGGGGTAAGGCACGGACGGTTTCCCCTAGAGCGGCAGTGACACCTGGTGGCCAGTCGGGGTAAGGCACGGACGGTTTCCCCTAGAGCGGCAGTGACACCTGGTGGCCAGTCGGGGTAAGGCACGGACGGTTTCCCCTAAAGCGGCAGTGACACCTGGTGGCCAGTCGGGGTAAGGCACGGATGGTTTCCCCTAGAGCGGCAGTGACACCTGGTGGCCAGTCGGGGTAAGGCACGGAGGGTTTTCCGTAGAGCGGCAGTGACACCTGGTGGCCAGTCGGGGTAAGGCACGGACGGTTTCCCCTAAAGCTGCAGTGACACCTGGTGTCCAGTCGGGGTAAGGTACGGACGGTTTCCCCTAAAGCTGCAGTGACACCTGGTGGCCAGTCGGGGTAAGGCACCGACGGTTTCCCCTAGAGCTGCAGTGACACCTGGTGGCCAGTCGGGGTAAGGCACGGACGGTTTCCCCTAAAGCTGCAGTGACACCTGGCGGCCAGTTGGGGTAAGGCACGGACGGTTTCCCCTAAAGCTGCAGTGACACCTCCTGGCCAATCGGGGTAAGAGACGGACGGTTTCCCCTAAAGCTGCAGTGACACCTGGCGGCCAGTCGGGGTAAGGCACGGACGGTTTCCCCTCGAGCGGCAGTGACACCTGGTGGCCAGTCGGGGTAAGGCACGGACGGTTCCCCCTAGAGCGGCAGTGACACCTGGTGGCCAGTCGGGGTAAGGCACGGACGGTTTCCCCTAGAGCGGCAGTGACACCTGGTGGCCAGTCGGGGTAAGGCACGGACGGTTCCCCCTAGAGCGGCAGTGACACCTGATGGCCAGTCGGGGTAAGGCACCTACGGTTTCCCCTAGACCGCAGTGACACCTGGTGGCCAGTCGGGGTAAGGCACGGACGGTTTCCCCTAGAACTGCAGTGACACCTGGTGGCCAGTTGGGGTAAGGCACGGACGGTTTCTCCTAGAGCCGCAGTGACACCTGGTGGCCAGTCGGGGTAAGGCACGGACGGTTTCCCCTAAAGCGCAGTGACACCTGGTGGCCAGTCGGGGTAAGGCACGGACGGTTTACCCTAGAGCTGCAGTGACACCTGGCGGCCAGTCGGGGTAAGGCACGGAGGGTTTCCCCTAAAGCTGCAGTGACACCTGGTGGCCAGTCTGGGTAAGGCACGGACGGTTTCCCCTAGAGCGGCAGTGACACCTGGTGGCCAGTCGGGGTAAGGCACGGAGGGTTTCCCCTAAAGCTGCAGTGACACCTGGTGGCCAGTCGGGGTAAGGCACGGACGGTTTATCCTAGAGCGGCAGTGACACCTGGTGGCCAGTCGGGGTAAGGCACGGACGGTTTCCCCAAGAGCGGCAGTGACACCTGGTCGCCAGTCGGGGTAAGGCACGGACGGTTTCCCCTAGAGCGGCAGTGACACCTGGTGGCCAGTCGGGGTAAGGCACGGACGGTTTCCCCTAAAGCGGCAGTGACACCTGGTGGCCAGTCGGGGTAAGGCACGGATGGTTTCCCCTAGAGCGGCAGTGACACCTGGTGGCCAGTCGGGGTAAGGACGGACGGTTTCACCTAGAGCCGCAGTGACACCTGGTGGCCAGTCGGGGTAAGGCACGGACGGTTTCCCCTAAAGCTGCAGTGACACCTGCTGGCCAGTCGGGGTAAGGCACGGACGGTTTCCCCTAGAGCGGCAGTGACAGCTGGTGGCCAGTCGGGGTAAGGCACGGAGGGTTTCCCCTAAAGCTGCAGTGACACCTGGTGGCCAGTCTGGGTAAGGCACGGACGGTTTCCCCTAGAGCGGCAGTGACACCTGGTGGCCAGTCGGGGTAAGGCACGGACGGTTTCCCCTAGAACTGCAGTGACACCTGGTGGCCAGTCGGGGTAAGGCACGGACGGTTTGCCCTAAAGCTGCAGTGACACCTGGTGTCCAGTCGGGGTAAGGCATGGACGGTTTCCCCTAGAGCAGCAGTGACACCTGGTGGCCAGTCGGGGTAAGGCACGGACATTTTCCCCTAAAGCTGCAGTGACACCTGGTGGCCAGTCGGGGTAAGGCACGGACGGTTTCCCCTAAAGCTGCAGTGACACCTGGTGGCCAGTCGGGGTAAGGCACGGACGGTTTCCCCTAGAGCTGCAGTGACACCTGGTGGCCAGTCGGGGTAAGGCACGGACGGTTTCCCCTAGAGCGGCAGTGACACCTGGTGGCCAGTTGGGGTAAGGCACGGACGGTTTCCCCTAAAGCTGCAGTGACACCTGGTGGCCAATCGGGGTAAGGCACGGACGGTTTCCCCTAAAGCTGCAGTGACACCTGGCGGCCAGTCGGGGTAACGCACGGACGGTTTCCCCTAAAGCTGCAGTGACACCTGGTGGCCAATCGGGGTAAGGCACGGACGGTTTCACCTAGAGCTGCAGTGACACCTGGTGGCCAGTCAGGATAAGGCACGGACGGTTTCCCCTAGAGCGGCAGTGACACCTGGTGGCCAGTCGGGGTAAGGCACGGACGGTTTCCCCTAAAGCGGCAGTGACACCTGGTGGCCAGTCGGGGTAAGGCACGGATGGTTTCCCCTAGAGCGGCAGTGACACCTGGTGGCCAGTCGGGGTAAGGCACGGAGGGTTTTCCGTAGAGCGGCAGTGACACCTGGTGGCCAGTCGGGGTAAGGCACGGACGGTTTCCCCTAAAGCTGCAGTGACACCTGGTGGCCAGTCGGGGTAAGGCACGGACGGCTTCCCCTAAAGCTGCAGTGACACCTGGTGGCCAGTCGGGGTAAGGCACGGACGGTTTCCCCTAAAGCTGCAGTGACACCTGGCGGCCAGTCGGGATAAGGCACGGACGGTTTCCCCTAGAACGGCAGTGACACCTGGCGGCCAGTAGGGGTAAGGCACGGACGGTTTCCCCTAGAGCGGCAGTGACACCTGGTGGCCAGTCGGGGTAAGGCACGGACGGTTTCCCCTAGAGCGGCAGTGACACCTGGTGGCCAGTCGGGGTAAGGCACGGACGGTTTCCCCTAGAACTGCAGTGACACCTGGTGGCCAGTTGCGGTAAGGCACGGACGGTTTCTCCTAGAGCCGCAGTGAGACCTGGTGGCCAGTCGGGGTAAGGCACGGACGGTTTCCCCTAAAGCTGCAGTGACACCTGCTGGCCAGTCGGGGTAAGGCACGGACGGTTTCCCCTAGAGCTGCAGTGACACCTGGTGGCCAGTCGGGGTAAGGCACGGAGGGTTTCCCCTAAAGCTGCAGTGACACCTGGTGGCCAGTCTGGGTAAGGCACGGACGGTTTCCCGTAGAGCGGCAGTGACACCTGGTGGCCAGTCGGGGTAAGGCACGGACGGTTTCCCCTAAAGCTGCAGTGACACCTGGTGGCCAGTCGGGGTAAGGCACGGACGGTTTATCCTAGAGCGGCAGTGACACCTGGTGTCCAGTCGGGGTAAGGCACGGACGGCTTCCCCTAGAGCGGCAGTGAGACCTGGTGGCCAGTCGGGGTAAGGCACGGACATTTTCCCCTAGAGCGGCAGTGACACCTGGTGGCCAGTCGGGGTAAGGCACGGACGGTTTCCCCTAAAGCGGCAGTGACACCTGGTGGCCAGTCGGGGTAAGGCACGGATGGTTTCCCCTAGAGCGGCAGTGACACCTGGTGGCCAGTCGGGGTAAGGCAGGGAGGGTTTTCCGTAGAGCGGCAGTGACACCTGGTGGCCAGTCGGGGTAAGGCACGGACGGTTTCCCCTAAAGCTGCAGTGACACCTGGTGTCCAGTCGGGGTAAGGCACGGACGGTTTCCCCTAAAGCTGCAGTGACACCTGGTGGCCAGTCGGGGTAAGGCACGGACGGTTTCCCCTAAAGCTGCAGTGACACCTGGCGGCCAGTCGGGATAAGGCACGGACGGTTTCCCCTAGAACGGCAGTGACACCTGGCGGCCAGTAGGGGTAAGGCACGGACGGTTTCCCCTAGAGCGGCAGTGACACCTGGTGGCCAGTCGGGGTAAGGCACGGACGGTTTCCCCTAGAGCGGCAGTGACACCTGGTGGCCAGTCGGGTTAAGGCACGGACGGTTTCCCCTAGATCTGCAGTGACACCTGGTGGCCAGTTGGGGTAAGGCACGGACGGTTTCTCCTAGAGCCGCAGTGACACCTGGTGGCCAGTCGGGGTAAGGCACGGACGGTTTCCCCTAAAGCTTCAGTGACACCTGCTGGCCAGTCGGGGTAAGGCACGGACGGTTTCCCCTAGAGCTGCAGTGACACCTGGTGGCCAGTCGGTGTAAGGCACGGAGGGTTTCCCCTAAAGCTGCAGTGACACCTGGTGGCCAGTCTGGGTAAGGCACGGACGGTTTCCCCTAGAGCGGCAGTGACACCTGGTGGCCAGTCGGAGTAAGGCACGGGCGGTTTCCCCTAAAGCTGCAGTGACACCTGGTGGCCAGTCGGGGTAAGGCACGGACGGTTTATCCTAGAGCGGCAGTGACACCTGGTGTCCAGTCGGGGTAAGGCACGGACGGTTTCCCCTAGAGCGGCAGTGACACCTGGTGGCCAGTCGGGGTAAGGCACGGACGGTTTCCCCTAGAGCGGCAGTGACACCTGGTGGCCAGTCGGGGTAAGGCACGGACGGTTTCCCCTAAAGCGGCAGTGACACCTGGTGGCCAGTCGGGGTAAGGCACGGATGGTTTCCCCTAGAGCGGCAGTGACACCTGGTGGCCAGTCGGGGTAAGGCACGGAGGGTTTTCCGTAGAGCGGCAGTGACACCTGGTGGCCAGTCGGGGTAAGGCACGGACGGTTTCCCCTAAAGCTGCAGTGACACCTGGTGTCCAGTCGGGGTAAGGTACGGACGGTTTCCCCTAAAGCTGCAGTGACACCTGGTGGCCAGTCGGGGTAAGGCACCGACGGTTTCCCCTAGAGCTGCAGTGACACCTGGTGGCCAGTCGGGGTAAGGCACGGACGGTTTCCCCTAAAGCTGCAGTGACACCTGGCGGCCAGTTGGGGTAAGGCACGGACGGTTTCCCCTAAAGCTGCAGTGACACCTCCTGGCCAATCGGGGTAAGAGACGGACGGTTTCCCCTAAAGCTGAAGTGACACCTGGCAGCCAGTCGGGGTAAGGCACGGACGGTTTCCCCTCGAGCGGCAGTGACACCTGGTGGCCAGTCGGGGTAGGGCACGGACGGTTCCCCCTAGAGCGGCAGTGACACCTGGTGGCCAGTCGGGGTAAGGCACGGACGGTTTCCCCTAGAGCGGCAGTGACACCTGGTGGCCAGTCGGGGTAAGGCACGGACGGTTCCCCCTAGAGCGGCAGTGACACCTGATGGCCAGTCGGGGTAAGGCACGGACGGTTTCCCCTAGAGCGACAGTGACACCTGGTGGCCAGTCGGGGTAAGGCACGGACGGTTTACCCTAGAGCTGCAGTGACACCTGGCGGCCAGTCGGGGTAAGGCACGGAGGGTTTCCCCTAAAGCTGCAGTGACACCTGGTGGCCAGTCTGGGTAGGGCACGGACGGTTTCCCCTAGAGCGGCAGTGACACCTGGTGGCCAGTCGGGGTAAGGCACGGAGGGTTTCCCCTAAAGCTGCAGTGACACCTGGTGGCCAGTCGGGGTAAGGCACGGACGGTTTATCCTAGAGCGGCAGTGACACCTGGTGGCCAGTCGGGGTAAGGCACGGACGGTTTCCCCAAGAGCGGCAGTGACACCTGGTCGCCAGTCGGGGTAAGGCACGGACGGTTTCCCCTAGAGCGGCAGTGACACCTGGTGGCCAGTCGGGGTAAGGCACGGACGGTTTCCCCTAAAGCGGCAGTGACACCTGGTGTCCAGTCGGGGTAAGGCACGGATGGTTTCCCCTAGAGCGGCAGTGACACCTGGTGGCCAGTCGGGGTAAGGACGGACGGTTTCACCTAGAGCCGCAGTGACACCTGGTGGCCAGTCGGGGTAAGGCACGGACGGTTTCCCCTAAAGCTGCAGTGACACCTGCTGGCCAGTCGGGGTAAGGCACGGACGGTTTCCCCTAGAGCGGCAGTGACAGCTGGTGGCCAGTCGGGGTAAGGCACGGAGGGTTTCCCCTAAAGCTGCAGTGACACCTGGTGGCCAGTCTGGGTAAGGCACGGACGGTTTCCCCTAGAGCGGCAGTGACACCTGGTGGCCAGTCGGGGTAAGGCACGGACGGTTTCGCCTAGAACTGCAGTGACACCTGGTGGCCAGTCGGGGTAAGGCACAGACGGTTTGCCCTAAAGCTGCAGTGACACCTGGTGTCCAGTCGGGGTAAGGCATGGACGGTTTCCCCTAGAGCAGCAGTGACACCTGGTGGCCAGTCGGGGTAAGGCACGGACATTTTCCCCTAAAGCTGCAGTGACACCTGGTGGCCAGTCGGGGTAAGGCACGGACGGTTTCCCCTAAAGCTGCAGTGACACCTGGTGGCCAGTCGGGGTAAGGCACGGACGGTTTCCCCTAGAGCTGCAGTGACACCTGGTGGCCAGTCGGGGTAAGGCACGGACGGTTTCCCCTAGAGCGGCAGTGACACCTGGTGGCCAGTTGAGGTAAGGCACGGACGGTTTCCCCTAAAGCTGCAGTGACACCTGGTGGCCAGTCGGGGTAAGGCACGGACGGTTTCCCCTAGAGCTGCAGTGACACCTGGTGGCCAGTCGGGGTAAGGCACGGACGGTTTCCCCTAGAGCGGCAGTGACACCTGGTGGCCAGTTGGGGTAAGGCACGGACGGTTTCCCCTACAGCTGCAGTGACACCTGGTGGCCAGTCGGGGTAAGGCACGGACGGTTTCCACTAGAGCGGCAGTGACACCTGGTGGCCAGTCGGGGTAAGGCACGGACGGTTTCCCCTAGAGCGGCAGTGACACCTGATGGCCAGTCGGGGTAAGGCACGGACGGTTTCCCCTAGAGCGGCAGTGACACCTGGTGGCCAGTCGGGGTAAGGCACGGACGGTTTCCCCTAAAGCTGCAGTGACACCTGGTGGCCAGTCGGGGTAAGGCACGGACGGCTTCCCCTAAAGCTGCAGTGACACCTGGTGGCCAGTCGGGGTAAGGCACGGACGGTTTCCCCTAAAGCTGCAGTGACACCTGGTGTCCAGTCGGGGTAAGGCACGGACGGTTTCCCCTAGAGCGGCAGTGACACCTGGTGGCCAGTCGGGGTAAGGCACGGACGGTTTCCCCTAGAGCGGCAGTGACACCTGGTGGCCAGTCGGGGTAAGGCACGGACGGTTTCCCCTAAAGCGGCAGTGACACCTGGTGGCCAGTCGGGGTAAGGCACGGATGGTTTCCCCTAGAGCGGCAGTGACACCTGGTGGCCAGTCGGGGTAAGGCACGGAGGGTTTTCCGTAGAGCGGCAGTGACACCTGGTGGCCAGTCGGGGTAAGGCACGGACGGTTTCCCCTAAAGCTGCAGTGACACCTGGTGTCCAGTCGGGGTAAGGCACGGACGGTTTCCCCTAAAGCTGCAGTGACACCTGGTGGCCAGTCGGGGTAAGGCACGGACGGTTTCCCCTAAAGCTGCAGTGACACCTGGCGGCCAGTCGGGATAAGGCACGGACGGTTTCCCCTAGAACGGCAGTGACACCTGGCGGCCAGTAGGGGTAAGGCACGGACGGTTTCCCCTAGAGCGGCAGTGACACCTGGTGGCCAGTCGGGGTAAGGCACGGACGGTTTCCCCTAGAGCGGCAGTGACACCTGGTGGCCAGTCGGGTTAAGGCACGGACGGTTTCCCCTAGAACTGCAGTGACACCTGGTGGCCAGTTGGGGTAAGGCACGGACGGTTTCTCCTAGAGCCGCAGTGACACCTGGTGGCCAGTCGGGGTAAGGCACGGACGGTTTCCCCTAAAGCTTCAGTGACACCTGCTGGCCAGTCGGGGTAAGGCACGGACGGTTTCCCCTAGAGCTGCAGTGACACCTGGTGGCCAGTCGGTGTAAGGCACGGAGGGTTTCCCCTAAAGCTGCAGTGACACCTGGTGGCCAGTCTGGGTAAGGCACGGACGGTTTCCCCTAGAGCGGCAGTGACACCTGGTGGCCAGTCGGGGTAAGGCACGGACGGTTTCCCCTAAAGCTGCAGTGACACCTGGTGGCCAGTCGGGGTAAGGCACGGACGGTTTATCCTAGAGCGGCAGTGACACCTGGTGTCCAGTCGGGGTAAGGCACGGACGGTTTCCCCTAGAGCGGCAGTGACACCTGGTGGCCAGTCGGGGTAAGGCACGGACGGTTTCCCCTAGAGCGGCAGTGACACCTGGTGGCCAGTCGGGGTAAGGCACGGACGGTTTCCCCTAAAGCGGCAGTGACACCTGGTGGCCAGTCGGGGTAAGGCACGGATGGTTTCCCCTAGAGCGGCAGTGACACCTGGTGGCCAGTCGGGGTAAGGCACAGAGGGTTTTCCGTAGAGCGGCAGTGACACCTGGTGGCCAGTCGGGGTAAGGCACGGACGGTTTCCCCTAAAGCTGCAGTGACACCTGGTGTCCAGTCGGGGTAAGGTACGGACGGTTTCCCCTAAAGCTGCAGTGACACCTGGTGGCCAGTCGGGGTAAGGCACGGACGGTTTCCCCTAGAGCGGCAGTGACACCTGGTGGCCAGTCGGGGTAAGGCACGGACGGTTTCCCCTCGAGCGGCAGTGACACCTGGTGGCCAGTCGGTTTCCCCTAAAGCTGCAGTGACACCTGGTGGCCAGTCGGGGTAAGGGACGGACGGTTTCCCCTAAAGCTGCAGTGACACCTGGCGGCCAGTCGGGGTAAGGCACGGACGGTTTCCCCTCGAGCGGCAGTGACACCTGGTGGCCAGTCGGGGTAAGGCACGGACGGTTCCCCCTAGAGCGGCAGTGACACCTGGTGGCCAGTCGGGGTAAGGCACGGACGGTTTCCCCTAGAGCGGCAGTGAAACCTGGTGGCCAGTCGGGGTAAGGCACGGACGGTTCCCCCTAGAGCGGCAGTGACACCTGATGGCCAGTCGGGGTAAGGCACGGACGGTTTCCCCTAGAGCGACAGTGACACCTGGTGGCCAGTCGGGGTAAGGCACGGACGGTTTCCCCTAGACCGCAGTGACACCTGGTGGCCAGTCGGGGTAAGGCACGGACGGTTTCCCCTAGAACTGCAGTGACACCTGGTGGCCAGTTGGGGTAAGGCACGGACGGTTTCTCCTAGAGCCGCAGTGACACCTGGTGGCCAGTCGGGGTAAGGCACGGACGGTTTCCCCTAAAGCGCAGTGACACCTGGTGGCCAGTCGGGGTAAGGCACGGACGGTTTACCCTAGAGCTGCAGTGACACCTGGCGGCCAGTCGGGGTAAGGCACGGAGGGTTTCCCCTAAAGCTGCAGTGACACCTGGTGGCCAGTCTGGGTAAGGCACGGACGGTTTCCCCTAGAGCGGCAGTGACACCTGGTGGCCAGTCGGGGTAAGGCACGGACGGTTTCCCCTAAAGCTGCAGTGACACCTGGTGGCCAGTCGGGGTAAGGCACGGACGGTTTATCCTAGAGCGGCAGTGACACCTGGTGGCCAGTCGGGGTAAGGCACGGACGGTTTCCCCTAGAGCGGCAGTGACACCTGGTGGCCAGTCGGGGTAAGGCACGGACGGTTTCCCCTAAAGCGGCAGTGACACCTGGTGGCCAGTCGGGGTAAGGCACGGACGGTTTCCCCTAGAGCGGCAGTGACACCTGGTGGCCAGTCGGGGTAAGGCACGGATGGTTTCCCCTCGAGCGGCAGTGACACCTGGTGGCCAGTCGGTTTCCCCTAAAGCTGCAGTGACACCTGGTGGCCAGTCGGGGTAAGGCACGGACGGTTTCCCCTAGAGCTGCAGTGACACCTGGTGGCCAGTCAGGATAAGGCACGGACGGTTTCCCCTAGAACGGCAGTGACACCTTGCGGCCAGTTGGGGTAAGGCACGGACGGTTTCCCCCAGAGCTGCAGTGACACCTGGTGGCCAGTCGGGGTAAGGCACGGACGGTTTCCCCTAGAGCGGCAGTGACACCTGGTGGCCAGTCGGGGTAAGGCACGGACGGTTTCCCCTAGAGCGGCAGTGACACCTGATGGACAGTCGGGGTAAGGCACGGACGGTTTCCCCTAGAGCGGCAGTGACACCTGGTGGCCAGTCGGGGTAAGGCACGGACGGTTTCCCCTAAAGCTGCAGTGACACCTGGTGGCCAGTCGGGGTAAGGCACGGACGGCTTCCCCTAAAGCTGCAGTGACACCTGGTGGCCAGTCGGGGTAAGGCACGGACGGTTTCCCCTAAAGCTGCAGTGACACCTGGCGGCCAGTCGGGATAAGACACGGACGGTTTCCCCTAGAACGGCAGTGACACCTGGCGGCCAGTAGGGGTAAGGCACGGACGGTTTCCCCTAGAGCGGCAGTGACACCTGGTGGCCAGTCGGGGTAAGGCACGGACGGTTTCCCCTAGAGCGGCAGTGACACCTGGTGGCCAGTCGGGGTAAGGCACGGACGGTTTCCCCTAGAGCGGCAGTGACACCTGGTGGCCAGTCGGGGTAAGGCACGGACGGTTTCCCCTAAAGCGGCAGTGACACCTGGTGGCCAGTCGGGGTAAGGCACGGACGGTTTCCCCTAGAGCGGCAGTGACACCTGGTGGCCAGTCGGGGTAAGGCACGGAGGGTTTTCCGTAGAGCGGCAGTGACACCTGGTGGCCAGTCGGGGTAAGGCACGGACGGTTTCCCCTAAAGCTGCAGTGACACCTGGTGTCCAGTCGGGGTAAGGTACGGACGGTTTCCCCTAAAGCTGCAGTGACACCTGGTGGCCAGTCGGGGTAAGGCACCGACGGTTTCCCCTAGAGCTGCAGTGACACCTGGTGGCCAGTCGGGGTAAGGCACGGACGGTTTCCCCTAAAGCTGCAGTGACACCTGGCGGCCAGTTGGGGTAAGGCACGGACGGTTTCCCCTAAAGCTGCAGTGACACCTCCTGGCCAATCGGGGTAAGAGACGGACGGTTTCCCCTAAAGCTGCAGTGACACCTGGCGGCCAGTCGGGGTAAGGCACGGACGGTTTCCCCTCGAGCGGCAGTGACACCTGGTGGCCAGTCGGGGTAAGGCACGGACGGTTCCCCCTAGAGCGGCAGTGACACCTGGTGGCCAGTCGGGGTAAGGCACGGACGGTTTCCCCTAGAGCGGCAGTGACACCTGGTGGCCAGTCGGGGTAAGGCACGGACGGTTCCCCCTAGAGCGGCAGTGACACCTGATGGCCAGTCGGGGTAAGGCACGGACGGTTTCCCCTAGAGCGACAGTGACACCTGGTGGCCAGTCGGGGTAAGGCACGGACGGTTTCCCCTAGACCGCAGTGACACCTGGTGGCCAGTCGGGGTAAGGCACGGACGGTTTCCCCTAGAACTGCAGTGACACCTGGTGGCCAGTTGGGGTAAGGCACGGACGGTTTCTCCTAGAGCCGCAGTGACACCTGGTGGCCAGTCGGGGTAAGGCACGGACGGTTTCCCCTAAAGCGCAGTGACACCTGGTGGCCAGTCGGGGTAAGGCACGGACGGTTTACCCTAGAGCTGCAGTGACACCTGGCGGCCAGTCGGGGTAAGGCACGGAGGGTTTCCCCTAAAGCTGCAGTGACACCTGGTGGCCAGTCTGGGTAAGGCACGGACGGTTTCCCCTAGAGCGGCAGTGACACCTGGTGGCCAGTCGGGGTAAGGCACGGAGGGTTTCCCCTAAAGCTGCAGTGACACCTGGTGGCCAGTCGGGGTAAGGCACGGACGGTTTATCCTAGAGCGGCAGTGACACCTGGTGGCCAGTCGGGGTAAGGCACGGACGGTTTCCCCAAGAGCGGCAGTGACACCTGGTCGCCAGTCGGGGTCAGGCACGGACGGTTTCCCCTAGAGCGGCAGTGACACCTGGTGGCCAGTCGGGGTAAGGCACGGACGGTTTCCCCTAAAGCGGCAGTGACACCTGGTGTCCAGTCGGGGTAAGGCACGGATGGTTTCCCCTAGAGCGGCAGTGACACCTGGTGGCCAGTCGGGGTAAGGACGGACGGTTTCACCTAGAGCCGCAGTGACACCTGGTGGCCAGTCGGGGTAAGGCACGGACGGTTTCCCCTAAAGCTGCAGTGACACCTGCTGGCCAGTCGGGGTAAGGCACGGACGGTTTCCCCTAGAGCGGCAGTGACAGCTCGTGGCCAGTCGGGGTAAGACACGGAGGGTTTCCCCTAAAGCTGCAGTGACACCTGGTGGCCAGTCTGGGTAAGGCACGGACGGTTTCCCCTAGAGCGGCAGTGACACCTGGTGGCCAGTCGGGGTAAGGCACGGACGGTTTCCCCTAGAACTGCAGTGACACCTGGTGGCCAGTCGGGGTAAGGCACGGACGGTTTGCCCTAAAGCTGCAGTGACACCTGGTGTCCAGTCGGGGTAAGGCATGGACGGTTTCCCCTAGAGCAGCAGTGACACCTGGTGGCCAGTCGGGGTAAGGCACGGACATTTTCCCCTAAAGCTGCAGTGACACCTGGTGGCCAGTCGGGGTAAGGCACGGACGGTTTCCCCTAAAGCTGCAGTGACACCTGGTGGCCAGTCGGGGTAAGGCACGGACGGTTTCCCCTAGAGCTGCAGTGACACCTGGTGGCCAGTCGGGGTAAGGCACGGACGGTTTCCCCTAGAGCGGCAGTGAAACCTGGTGGCCAGTTGGGGTAAGGCACGGACGGTTTCCCCTACAGCTGCAGTGACACCTGGTGGCCAGTCGGGGTAAGGCACGGACGGTTTCCCCTAGAGCTGCAGTGACACCTGGTGGCCAGTCGGGGTAAGGCACGGACGGTTTCCCCTAGAGCGGCAGTGACACCTGGTGGCCAGTTGGGGTAAGGCACGGACGGTTTCCCCTACAGCTGCAGTGACACCTGGTGGCCAGTCGGGGTAAGGCACGGACGGTTTCCCCTAGAGCGGCAGTGACACCTGGTGGCCAGTCGGGGTAAGGCACGGACGGTTTCCCCTAGAGCGGCAGTGACACCTGATGGCCAGTCGGGGTAAGGCACGGACGGTTTCCCCTAGAGCGGCAGTGACACATGGTGGCCAGTCGGGGTAAGGCACGGACGGTTTCCCCTAAAGCTGCAGTGACACCTGGTGGCCAGTCGGGGTAAGGCACGGACGGCTTCCCCTAAAGCTGCAGTGACACCTGGTGGCCAGTCGGGGTAAGGCACGGACGGTTTCCCCTAAAGCTGCAGTGACACCTGGTGTCCAGTCGGGGTAAGGCACGGACGGTTTCCCCTAGAGCGGCAGTGACACCTGGTGGCCAGTCGGGGTAAGGCACGGACGGTTTCCCCTAGAGCGGCAGTGACACCTGGTGGCCAGTCGGGGTAAGGCACGGACGGTTTCCCCTAAAGCGGCAGTGACACCTGGTGGCCAGTCGGGGTAAGGCACGGATGGTTTCCCCTAGAGCGGCAGTGACACCTGGTGGCCAGTCGGGGTAAGGCACGGAGGGTTTTCCGTAGAGCGGCAGTGACACCTGGTGGCCAGTCGGGGTAAGGCACGGACGGTTTCCCCTAAAGCTGCAGTGACACCTGGTCTCCAGTCGGGGTAAGGCACGGACGGTTTCCCCTAAAGCTGCAGTGACACCTGGTGGCCAGTCGGGGTAAGGCACGGACGGTTTCCCCTAAAGCTGCAGTGACACCTGGCGGCCAGTCGGGATAAGGCACGGACGGTTTCCCCTAGAACGGCAGTGACACCTGGCGGCCAGTAGGGGTAAGGCACGGACGGTTTCCCCTAGAGCGGCAGTGACACCTGGTGGCCAGTCGGGGTAAGGCACGGACGGTTTCCCCTAGAGCGGCAGTGACACCTGGTGGCCAGTCGGGTTAAGGCACGGACGGTTTCCCCTAGAACTGCAGTGACACCTGGTGGCCAGTTGGGGTAAGGCACGGACGGTTTCTCCTAGAGCCGCAGTGACACCTGGTGGCCAGTCGGGGTAAGGCACGGACGGTTTCCCCTAAAGCTTCAGTGACACCTGCTGGCCAGTCGGGGTAAGGCACGGACGGTTTCCCCTAGAGCTGCAGTGACACCTGGTGGCCAGTCGGTGTAAGGCACGGAGGGTTTCCCCTAAAGCTGCAGTGACACCTGGTGGCCAGTCTGGGTAAGGCACGGACGGTTTCCCCTAGAGCGGCAGTGACACCTGGTGGCCAGTCGGGGTAAGGCACGGACGGTTTCCCCTAAAGCTGCAGTGACACCTGGTGGCCAGTCGGGGTAAGGCACGGACGGTTTCCCCTAGAGCGACAGTGACACCTGGTGGCCAGTCGGGGTAAGGCACGGACGGTTTCCCCTAGACCGCAGTGACACCTGGTGGCCAGTCGGGGTAAGGCACGGACGGTTTCCCCTAGAACTGCAGTGACACCTGGTGGCCAGTTGGGGTAAGGCACGGACGGTTTCTCCTAGAGCCGCAGTGACACCTGGTGGCCAGTCGGGGTAAGGCACGGACGGTTTCCCCTAAAGCGCAGTGACACCTGGTGGCCAGTCGGGGTAAGGCACGGACGGTTTACCCTAGAGCTGCAGTGACACCTGGCGGCCAGTCGGGGTAAGGCACGGAGGGTTTCCCCTAAAGCTGCAGTGACACCTGGTGGCCAGTCTGGGTAAGGCACGGACGGTTTCCCCTAGAGCGGCAGTGACACCTGGTGGCCAGTCGGGGTAAGGCACGGACGGTTTCCCCTAAAGCTGCAGTGACACCTGGTGGCCAGTCGGGGTAAGGCACGGACGGTTTATCCTAGAGCGGCAGTGACACCTGGTGGCCAGTCGGGGTAAGGCACGGACGGTTTCCCCTAGAGCGGCAGTGACACCTGGTGGCCAGTCGGGGTAAGGCACGGACGGTTTCCCCTAGAGCGGCAGTGACACCTGTTGGCCAGTCGGGGTAAGGCACGGACGGTTTCCCCTAAAGCGGCAGTGACACCTGGTGGCCAGTCGGGGTAAGGCACGGATGGTTTCCCCTAGAGCGGCAGTGACACCTGGTGGCCAGTCGGGGTAAGGCACGGACGGTTTCCCCTAGAGCGGCAGTGACACCTGGTGGCCAGTCGGGGTAAGGCACGGACGGTTTCCCCTAAAGCTGCAGTGACACCTGGTGGCCAGTCTGGGTAAGGCACGGACGGTTTCCCCTAAAGCGGCAGTGACACCTGGTGGCCAGTCGGGGTAAGGCACGGACGGTTTCCCCTAAAGCTGCAGTGACACCTGGTGGCCAGTCGGGGTAAGGCACGGACGGCTTCCCCTAAAGCTGCAGTGACACCCGGTGGCCAGTCGGGGTAAGGCACGGACGGTTTCCCCTAAAGCTGCAGTGACACCTGGCGGCCAGTCGGGATAAGACACGGACGGTTTCCCCTAGAACGGCAGTGACACCTGGCGGCCAGTAGGGGTAAGGCACGGACGGTTTCCCCTAGAGTGGCAGTGACACCTGGTGGCCAGTCGGCGTAAGGCACGGACGGTTTCGCCTAGAGCGGCAGTGACACCTGGTGGCCAGTCGGGGTAAGGCACGGACGGTTTCGCCTAGAGCGGCAGTGACACCTGGTGGCCAGTCGGGGTAAGGCACGGACGGTTTCCCCTAGAGCGGCAGTGACACCTGGTGGCCAGTCGGGGTAAGGCACGGACGGTTTCCCCTAAAGCTGCAGTGACACCTGGTGGCCAGTCGGGGTAAGGCACGGACGGTTTCCCCTAGAGCGGCAGTGACACCTGGTGGCCAGTCGGGGTAAGGCACGGACGGTTTCCCCTAAAGCTGCAGTGACACCTGGTGGCCAGTCGGGGTAAGGCACGGACGGCTTCCCCTAAAGCTGCAGTGACACCCGGTGGCCAGTCGGGGTAAGGCACGGACGGTTTCCCCTAAAGCTGCAGTGACACCTGGC
This sequence comes from Natator depressus, assembly GCF_965152275.1. NCBI lineage: Eukaryota > Metazoa > Chordata > Testudines > Cheloniidae > Natator > Natator depressus. The sequence goes on from NC_134261.1 coordinate 3,436,494, forward strand.
GGCCAGTCGGGATAAGACACGGACGGTTTCCCCTAGAACGGCAGTGACACCTGGCGGCCAGTAGGGGTAAGGCACGGACGGTTTCCCCTAGAGTGGCAGTGACACCTGGTGGCCAGTCGGGGTAAGGCACGGACGGTTTCGCCTAGAGCGGCAGTGACACCTGGTGGCCAGTCGGGGTAAGGCACGGACGGTTTCCCCTAGAGCGGCAGTGACACCTGGTGGCCAGTCGGGGTAAGGCACGGACGGTTTCCCCTAAAGCTGCAGTGACACCTGGTGGCCAGTCTGGGTAAGGCACGGACGGTTTCCCCTAAAGCTGCAGTGACACCTGCTGGCCAGTCGGGGTAAGGCACGGACGGTTTCCCCTAGAGCTGCAGTGACAGCTGGTGGCCAGTCGGGGTAAGGCACGGAGGGTTTCCCCTAAAGCTGCAATGACACCTGGTGGCCAGTCTGGGTAAGGCACGGACGGTTTCCCCTAGAGCGGCAGTGACACCTGATGGCCAGTCGGGGTAAGGCACGGACGGTTTCCCCTAGAACTGCAGTGACACCTGGTGGCCAGTCGGGGTAAGGCACGGACGGTTTCCCCTAAAGCTGCAGTGACACCTGGTGTCCAGTCGGGGTAAGGCACGGACGGTTTCCCCTAGAGCAGCAGTGACACCTGGTGGCCAGTCGGGGTAAGGCACGGACATTTTCCCCTAAAGCTGCAGTGACACCTGGTGGCCAGTCGGGGTAAGGCACGGACGGTTTCCCCTAAAGCTGCAGTGACACCTGGTGGCCAGTCGGGGTAAGGCACGGACGGTTTCCCCTAGAGCTGCAGTGACACCTGGTGGCCAGTCGGGGTAAGGCACGGACGGTTTCCCCTAGAGCGGCAGTGACACCTGGTGGCCAGTTGGGGTAAGGCACGGACGGTTTCCCCTAAAGCTGCAGTGACACCTGGTGGCCAATCGGGGTAAGGCACGGACGGTTTCCCCTAAAGCTGCAGTGACACCTGGCGGCCAGTCGGGGTAACGCACGGACGGTTTCCCCTAAAGCTGCAGTGACACCTGGTGGCCAATCGGGGTAAGGCACGGACGGTTTCACCTAGAGCTGCAGTGACACCTGGTGGCCAGTCAGGATAAGGCACGGACGGTTTCCCCTAGAACGGCAGTGACACCTGGCGGCCAGTTGGGGTAAGGCACGGACGGTTTCCCCTAGAGCAGCAGTGACACCTGGTGGCCAGTCGGGGTAAGGCACGGACATTTTCCCCTAAAGCTGCAGTGACACCTGATGGCCAGTCGGGGTAAGGCACGGACGGTTTCCCCTAAAGCTGCAGTGACACCTGGTGGCCAGTCGGGGTAAGGCACGGACGGTTTCCCCTAGAACGGCAGTGACACCTGGCGGCCAGTTGGGGTAAGGCACGGACGGTTTCCCCTAGAGCAGCAGTGACACCTGGTGGCCAGTCGGGGTAAGGCACGGACATTTTCCCCTAAAGCTGCAGTGACACCTGATGGCCAGTCGGGGTAAGGCACGGACGGTTTCCCCTAAAGCTGCAGTGACACCTGGTGGCCAGTCGGGGTAAGGCACGGACGGTTTCCCCTAGAGCTGCAGTGACACCTGGTGGCCAGTCGGGGTAAGGCACGGACGGTTTCCCCTAGAGCGGCAGTGACACCTGGTGGCCAGTTGGGGTAAGGCACGGACGGTTTCCCCTAAAGCTGCAGTGACACCTGGTGGCCAATCGGGGTAAGGCACGGACGGTTTCCCCTAAAGCTGCAGTGACACCTGGCGGCCAGTCGGGGTAACGCACGGACGGTTTCCCCTAAAGCTGCAGTGACACCTGGTGGCCAATCGGGGTAAGGCACGGACGGTTTCACCTAGAGCTGCAGTGACACCTGGTGGCCACTCAGGATAAGGCACGGACGGTTTCCCCTAGAACGGCAGTGACACCTGGCGGCCAGTCGGGGTAAGGCACGGACGGTTTCCCCTAGAGCGGCAGTGACACCTGGTGGCCAGTCGGGGTAAGGCACGGACGGTTTCCCCTAGAGCGGCAGTGACACCTGGTGGCCAGTCGGGGTAAGGCACGGACGGTTTCCCCTAGAACTGCAGTGACACCTGGTGGCCAGTTGGGGTAAGGCACGGACGGTTTCTCCTAGAGCCGCAGTGAGACCTGGTGGCCAGTCGGGGTAAGGCACGGACGGTTTCCCCTAAAGCTGCAGTGACACCTGCTGGCCAGTCGGGGTAAGGCACGGACGGTTTCCCCTAGAGCTGCAGTGACACCTGGTGGCCAGTCGGGGTAAGGCACGGAGGGTTTCCCCTAAAGCTGCAGTGACACCTGGTGGCCAGTCTGGGTAAGGCACGGACGGTTTCCCCTAGAGCGGCAGTGACACCTGGTGGCCAGTCGGGGTAAGGCACGGACGGTTTCCCCTAAAGCTGCAGTGACACCTGGTGGCCAGTCGGGGTAAGGCACGGACGGTTTATCCTAGAGCGGCAGTGACACCTGGTGGCCAGTCGGGGTAAGGCACGGACGGTTTCCCCTAGAGCGGCAGTGACACCTGGTGGCCAGTCGGGGTAAGGCACGGACGGTTTCCCCTAGAGCGGCAGTGACACCTGGTGGCCAGTCGGGGTAAGGCACGGACGGTTTCCCCTAAAGCGGCAGTGACACCTGGTGGCCAGTCGGGGTAAGGCACGGATGGTTTCCCCTAGAGCGGCAGTGACACCTGGTGGCCAGTCGGGGTAAGGCACGGAGGGTTTTCCGTAGAGCGGCAGTGACACCTGGTGCCCAGTCGGGGTAAGGCACGGACGGTTTCCCCTAAAGCTGCAGTGACACCTGGTGTCCAGTCGGGGTAAGGCACGGACGGTTTCCCCTAAAGCTGCAGTGACACCTGGTGGCCAGTCGGGGTAAGGCATGGATGGTTTCCCCTAAAGCTGCAGTGACACCTGGCGGCCAGTCGGGATAAGGCACGGACGGTTTCCCCTAGAACGGCAGTGACACCTGGCGGCCAGTAGGGGTAAGGCACGGACGGTTTCCCCTAGAGCGGCAGTGACACCTGGTGGCCAGTCGGGGTAAGGCACGGACGGTTTCCCCTAGAGCGGCAGTGACACCTGGTGGCCAGTCGGGTTAAGGCACGGACGGTTTCCCCTAGAACTGCAGTGACACCTGGTGGCCAGTTGGGGTAAGGCACGGACGGTTTCTCCTAGAGCCGCAGTGACACCTGGTGGCCAGTCGGGGTAAGGCACGGACGGTTTCCCCTAAAGCTTCAGTGACACCTGCTGGCCAGTCGGGGTAAGGCACGGACGGTTTCCCCTAGAGCTGCAGTGACACCTGGTGGCCAGTCGGTGTAAGGCACGGAGGGTTTCCCCTAAAGCTGCAGTGACACCTGGTGGCCAGTCTGGGTAAGGCACGGACGGTTTCCCCTAGAGCGGCAGTGACACCTGGTGGCCAGTCGGGGTAAGGCACGGACGGTTTCCCCTAAAGCTGCAGTGACACCTGGTGGCCAGTCGGGGTAAGGCACGGACGGTTTATCCTAGAGCGGCAGTGACACCTGGTGTCCAGTCGGGGTAAGGCACGGACGGTTTCCCCTAGAGCGGCAGTGACACCTGGTGGCCAGTCGGGGTAAGGCACGGACGGTTTCCCCTAGAGCGGCAGTGACACCTGGTGGCCAGTCGGGGTAAGGCACGGACGGTTTCCCCTAAAGCGGCAGTGACACCTGGTGGCCAGTCGGGGTAAGGCACGGATGGTTTCCCCTAGAGCGGCAGTGACACCTGGTGGCCAGTCGGGGTAAGGCACAGAGGGTTTTCCGTAGAGCGGCAGTGACACCTGGTGGCCAGTCGGGGTAAGGCACGGACGGTTTCCCCTAAAGCTGCAGTGACACCTGGTGTCCAGTCGGGGTAAGGTACGGACGGTTTCCCCTAAAGCTGCAGTGACACCTGGTGGCCAGTCGGGGTAAGGCACGGACGGTTTCCCCTAGAGCGGCAGTGACACCTGGTGGCCAGTCGGGGTAAGGCACGGACGGTTTCCCCTAAAGCTGCAGTGACACCTGGCGGCCAGTTGGGGTAAGGCACGGACGGTTTCCCCTAAAGCTGCAGTGACACCTCCTGGCCAATCGGGGTAAGGGACGGACGGTTTCCCCTAAAGCTGCAGTGACACCTGGCGGCCAGTCGGGGTAAGGCACGGACGGTTTCCCCTCGAGCGGCAGTGACACCTGGTGGCCAGTCGGGGTAAGGCACGGACGGTTCCCCCTAGAGCGGCAGTGACACCTGGTGGCCAGTCGGGGTAAGGCACGGACGGTTTCCCCTAGAGCGGCAGTGACACCTGGTGGCCAGTCGGGGTAAGGCACGGATGGTTTCCCCTAGAGCGGCAGTGACACCTGGTGGCCAGTCGGGGTAAGGCACGGATGGTTTCCCCTCGAGCGGCAGTGACACCTGGTGGCCAGTCGGTTTCCCCTGAAGCTGCAGTGACACCTGGTGGCCAGTCGGGGTAAGGCACGGACGGTTTCCCCTAGAGCTGCAGTGACACCTGGTGGCCAGTCAGGATAAGGCACGGACGGTTTCCCCTAGAACGGCAGTGACACCTTGCGGCCAGTTGGGGTAAGGCATGGACGGTTTCCCCCAGAGCTGCAGTGACACCTGGTGGCCAGTCGGGGTAAGGCACGGACGGTTTCCCCTAGAGCGGCAGTGACACCTGGTGGCCAGTCGGGGTAAGGCACGGACGGTTTCCCCTAGAGCGGCAGTGACACCTGATGGACAGTCGGGGTAAGGCACGGACGGTTTCCCCTAGAGCGGCAGTGACACCTGGTGGCCAGTCGGGGTAAGGCACGGACGGTTTCCCCTAAAGCTGCAGTGACACCTGGTGGCCAGTCGGGGTAAGGCACGGACGGCTTCCCCTAAAGCTGCAGTGACACCTGGTGGCCAGTCGGGGTAAGGCACGGACGGTTTCCCCTAAAGCTGCAGTGACACCTGGCGGCCAGTCGGGATAAGACACGGACGGTTTCCCCTAGAACGGCAGTGACACCTGGCGGCCAGTAGGGGTAAGGCACGGATGGTTTCCCCTAGAGCGGCAGTGACACCTGGTGGCCAGTCGGGGTAAGGCACGGACGGTTTCCCCTAGAGCGGCAGTGACACCTGGTGGCCAGTCGGGGTAAGGCACGGACGGTTTCGCCTAGAGCGGCAGTGACACCTGGTGGCCAGTCGGGGTAAGGCACGGACGGTTTCCCCTAGAGCGGCAGTGACACCTGATGGACAGTCGGGGTAAGGCACGGACGGTTTCCCCTAGAGCGGCAGTGACACCTGGTGGCCAGTCGGGGTAAGGCACGGACGGTTTCCCCTAAAGCTGCAGTGACACCTGGTGGCCAGTCGGGGTAAGGCACGGACGGCTTCCCCTAAAGCTGCAGTGACACCCGGTGGCCAGTCGGGGTAAGGCACGGACGGTTTCCCCTAAAGCTGCAGTGACACCTGGCGGCCAGTCGGGATAAGACACGGACGGTTTCCCCTAGAACGGCAGTGACACCTGGCGGCCAGTAGGGGTAAGGCACGGACGGTTTCCCCTAGAGCGGCAGTGACACCTGGTGGCCAGTCGGGGTAAGGCACGGACGGTTTCGCCTAGAGCGGCAGTGACACCTGGTGGCCAGTCGGGGTAAGGCACGGACGGTTTCCCCTAGAGCGGCAGTGACACCTGGTGGCCAGTCGGGGTAAGGCACGGACGGTTTCCCCTAAAGCTGCAGTGACACCTGGTGGCCAGTCTGGGTAAGGCACGGACGGTTTCCCCTAAAGCTGCAGTGACACCTGCTGGCCAGTCGGGGTAAGGCACGGACGGTTTCCCCTAGAGCGGCAGTGACACCTGGTGGCCAGTCGGGGTAAGGCACGGACGGTTTCGCCTAGAGCGGCAGTGACACCTGGTGGCCAGTCGGGGTAAGGCACTGACGGTTTCCCCTAGAGCGGCAGTGACACCTGATGGACAGTCGGGGTAAGGCACGGACGGTTTCCCCTAGAGCGGCAGTGACACCTGGTGGCCAGTCGGGGTAAGGCACGGACGGTTTCCCCTAAAGCTGCAGTGACACCTGGTGGCCAGTCGGGGTAAGGCACGGACGGCTTCCCCTAAAGCTGCAGTGACACCTGGTGGCCAGTCGGGGTAAGGCACGGACGGTTTCCCCTAAAGCTGCAGTGACACCTGGCGGCCAGTCGGGATAAGACACGGACGGTTTCCCCTAGAACGGCAGTGACACCTGGCGGCCAGTAGGGGTAAGGCACGGACGGTTTCGCCTAGAGCGGCAGTGACACCTGGTGGCCAGTCGGGGTAAGGCACGGATGGTTTCTCCTAGAGCGGCAGTGACACCTGGTGGCCAGTCGGGGTAAGGCACGGACGGTTTCCCCTAGAGCGGCAGTGACACCTGATGGCCAGTCGGGGTAAGGCACGGACGGTTTCCCCTAGAGCGGCAGTGACACCTGGTGGCCAGTCGGGGTAAGGCACGGACGGTTTCCCCTAAAGCTGCAGTGACACCTGGTGGCCAGTCGGGGTAAGGCACGGACGGCTTCCCCTAAAGCTGCAGTGACACCTGGTGGCCAGTCGGGGTAAGGCACGGACGGTTTCCCCTAGAGCTGCAGTGACACCTGGTGGCCAGTCGGGGTATGGCACGGAGGGTTTCCCCTAAAGCTGCAGTGACACCTGGTGGCCAGTCTGGGTAAGGCACGGACGGTTTCCCCTAGAGCGGCAGTGACACCTGGTGGCCAGTCGGGGTAAGGCACGGACGGTTTCCCCTAAAGCTGCAGTGACACCTGGTGGCCAGTCGGGGTAAGGCACGGACGGTTTATCCTAGAGCGGCAGTGACACCTGGTGGCCAGTCGGGGTAAGGCACGGACGGTTTCCCCTAGAGCGGCAGTGACACCTGGTGGCCAGTCGGGGTAAGGCACGGACGGTTTCCCCTAGAGCGGCAGTGACACCTGGTGGCCAGTCGGGGTAAGGCACGGACGGTTTCCCGTAAAGCGGCAGTGACACCTGGTGGCCAGTCGGGGTAAGGCACGGATGGTTTCCCCTAGAGCGGCAGTGACACCTGGTGGCCAGTCGGGATAAGGCACGGAGGGTTTTCCGTAGAGCGGCAGTGACACCTGGTGGCCAGTCGGGGTAAGGCACGGACGGTTTCCCCTAAAGCTGCAGTGACACCTGGTGTCCAGTCGGGGTAAGGCACGGACGGTTTCCCCTAAAGCTGCAGTGACACCTGGTGCCCAGTCGGGGTAAGGCACGGACGGTTTCCCCTAGAGCTGCAGTGACACCTGGTGGCCAGTCGGGGTAAGGCAAGAACGGTTTCCCCTAGAGCGGCAGTGACACGTGGTGGCCAGTCGGGGTAAGGCACGGACGTTTTCCCCTAGAGCGGCAGTGACACCTGGTGGCCAGTCGGGGTAAGACACGGACGGTTTCCCCTAGAGCGGCAGTGACACCTGCTGGCCAGTCGGGGTAAGGCACGGACGGTTCCCCCTAGAGCGGCAGTGACACCTGATGGCCATTCGGGGTAAGACACGGACGGTTTCCCCTAGAGCGACAGTGACATCTGGTGGCCAGTCGGGGTAAGGCACGGACGGTTTCCCGTAGAGCGGCAGTGACACCTGGTGGCCAGTCGGGGTAAGGCACGGACGGTTTCCCCTAAAGCTGCAGTGACACCTGGTGTCCAGTCGGGGTAAAGCACGGACGGTTTCCCCTAGAGCGGCAGTGACACCTGGTGGCCAGTCGGGGTAAGGCACGGACATTTTCCCCTAAAGCTGCAGTGACACCTGGTGGCCAGTTGGGGTAAGGCACGGACGGTTTCCCCTAAAGCTGCAGTGACACCTGGTGGCCAGTCGGGGTAAGGCACGGACGGTTTCCCCTAGAGCTGCAGTGACACCTCGTGTCCAGTCGGGGTAAGGCACGGACGGTTTCCCCTAGAGCGGCAGTGACACCTGGTGGCCTGTTGGTGTAAGGCCCGGACGGTTTCCCCTAAAGCTGCAGTGACACCTGGTGGCCAATCGGGGTAAGGCACGGACGGTTTCCCCTAAAGCTGCAGTGACACCTGGCGGCCAGTCGGGGTAAGGCACGGACGGTTTCCCCTAGAGCTGCAGTGACACCTGGTTTCCAGTCTGGATAATGCACGGACGGTTTCCCCTAGAACGGCAGTGACACCTGGCGGCCAGTTGGGGGAAGGCACGGACGGTTTCCCCTAGAGCTGCAGTGACACCTGGTGGCCAGTCGAGGTAAGGCACGGACGGTTTCCCCTAGAGCGGCAGTGACACCTGGTGGCCAGTCGGGGTAAGGCACGGACGGTTTCCCCTACAGCGGCAGTGACACCTGGTGGCCAGTCGGGGTAAGGCACGGACGGTTTCCCCTAGAGCTGCAGTGACACCTGGTGGCCAGTCGGGGTAAGGCACGGACGGTTTCCCCTAAAGCTGCAGTGACACCTGGTGGCCAGTCGGGGTAAGGCACGGACGGTTTCCCCTAGAGCTGCAGTGACACCTGGTGGCCAGTCGGGGTAAGGCACGGACGGTTTCCCCTGGAGCGGCAGTGACACCTGGTGGCCAGTCGGGGTAAGGCACGGACGGTTTCCCCTAGAGCGGCAGTGACACCTGGTGGCCAGTCGGGGTAAGGCACGGACGGTTTCCCCTAGAGCGGCAGTGACACCTGGTGGCCAGTCGGGGTAAGGCACGGACGGTTTCCCCTAAAGCGGCAGTGACACCTGGTGGCCAGTCGGGGTAAGGCACGGATGGTTTCCCCTAGAGCGGCAGTGACACCTGGTTGCCAGTCGGGGTAAGGCACGGAGGGTTTTCCGTAGAGCGGCAGTGACACCTGGTGGCCAGTCGGGGTAAGGCACGGACGGTTTCCCCTAAAGCTGCAGTGACACCTGGTGTCCAGTCGGGGTAAGGCACGGACGGTTTCCCCTAAAGCTGCAGTGACACCTGGTGGCCAGTCGGGGTAAGGCATGGACGGTTTCCCCTAGAGCTGCAGTGACACCTGGTGGCCAGTCGGGGTAAGGCAAGGACGGTTTCCCCTAGAGCAGCAGTGACACCTGGTGGCCAGTCGGGGTAAGGCACGGACGTTTTCCCCTAGAGCGGCAGTGACACCTGGTGGCCAGTCGGGGTAAGGCACGGACGGTTTCCCCTAGAGCGGCAGTGACACCTGGTGGCCAGTCGGGGTAAGGCACGGACGGTTTCCCCTAAAGCTGCAGTGACACCTGGTGGCCAATCGGGGTAAGGCACGGACGGTTTCCCCTAAAGCTGCAGTGACACCTGGCGGCCAGTCGGGGTAAGGCACGGACGGTTTCCCCTCGAGCGGCAGTGACACCTGGTGGCCAGTCGGTTTCCCCTAAAGCTGCAGTGACACCTGGTGGCCAGTCGGGGTAAGGCACGGACGGTTTCCCCTAGAGCTGCAGTGACACCTGGTGGCCAGTCGGGGTAAGGCACGGAGGGTTTCCCCTAAAGCTGCAGTGACACCTGGTGGCCAGTCGGGGTAAGGCACGGACGGTTTCCCCAAGAGCGGCAGTGACACCAGGTGGCCAGTCGGGGTAAGGCACGGACGGTTTCCCCTAGAGCGGCAGTGACACCTGGTGGCCAGTCGGGGTAAGGCACGGACGGTTTCCCCTAGAGCGGCAGTGACACCTGGTGGCCAGTCGGGGTAAGGCACGGACGGTTCCCCCTAGAGCGGCAGTGACACCTGATGGCCAGTCGGGGTAAGGCACGGACGGTTTCCCCTAGAACTGCAGTGACACCTGGTGGCCAGTTGGGGGAAGGCACGGACGGTTTCTCCTAGAGCCGCAGTGACACCTGGTGGCCAGTCGGGGTAAGGCACGGACGGTTTCCCCTAAAGCTGCAGTGACACCTGCTGGCCAGTCGGGGTAAGGCACGGACGGTTTCCCCTAGAGCTGCAGTGACAGCTGGTGGCCAGTCGGGGTAAGGCACGGAGGGTTTCCCCTAAAGCTGCAGTGACACCTGGTGGCCAGTCTGGGTAAGGCACGGACGGTTTCCCCTAGAGCGGCAGTGACACCTGGTGGCCAGTCGGGGTAAGGCACGGACGGTTTCCCCTAGAACTGCAGTGACACCTGGTGTCCAGTCGGGGTAAGGCACGGACGGTTTCCCCTAAAGCTGCAGTGACACCTGGTGTCCAGTCGGGGTAAGGCACGGACGGTTTCCCCTAGAACGGCAGTGACACCTGGCGGCCAGTCGGGGTAAGACACGGACATTTTCCCCTAAAGCTGCAGTGACACCTGGTGGCCAGTCGGGGTAAGGCACGGACGGTTTCCCCTAAAGCTGCAGTGACACCTGGTGGCCAGTCGGGGTAAGGCACGGACGGTTTACCCTAGAGCTGCAGTGACACCTGGTGGCCAGTCGGGGTAAGGCACGGACGGTTTCCCCTAGAGCGGCAGTGACACCTGGTGGCCAGTTGGTGTAAGGCACGGACGGTTTCCCCTAAAGCTGCAGTGACACCTGGTGGCCAATCGGGGTAAGGCACGGACGGTTTCCCCTAGAGCTGCAGTGACACCTGGTGGCCCGTCGGGGTAAGGCACGGAGGGTTTCCCCTAAAGCTGCAGTGACACCTGGTGGACAGTCGGGGTAAGGCACGGACGGTTTCCCCTAGAGCGGCAGTGACACCTGGTGGCCAGTCGGGGTAAGGCACAGACGGTTTCCCCTAAAGCTGCAGTGACACCTGGTGGCCAGTCGGGGTAAGGCACGGACGGTTTCCCCTAGAGCGGCAGTGACACCTGGTGGCCAGTCGGGGTAAGACACGGACGGTTTCCCCAAGAGCGGCAGTGACACCAGATGGCCAGTCGGGGTAAGGCACGGATGGTTTCCCCTAGAGCGGCAGTGACACCTGGTGGCCAGTCGGGGTAAGGCACGGACGGTTTCCCCTAGAGCGGCAGTGACACCTGGTGGCCAGTCGGTGTAAGGCACGGACGGTTCCCCCTAGAGCGGCAGTGACACCTGATGGCCAGTCGGGGTAAGGCACAGACGGTTTCCCCTAGAGCGACAGTGACACCTGGTGGCCAGTTGGGGGAAGGCACGGACGGTTTCCCCTAGACCGCAGTGACACCTGGTGGCCCGTCGGGGTAAGGCACGGACGGTTTCCCCTAGAACTGCAGTGACACCTGGTGGCCAGTTGGGGTAAGGCACGGACGGTTTCACCTAGAGCCGCAGTGACACCTGGTGGCCAGTCGGGGTAAGGCACGGACGGTTTCCCCTAAAGCTGCAGTGACACCTGCTGGCCAGTCGGGGTAGGGCACGGACGGTTTCCCCTAGAGCTGCCATGACAGCTGGTGGCCAGTCGGGGTAAGGCACGGAGGGTTTCCCCTAAAGCTGCAGTGACACCTGGTGGCCAGTCTGGGTAAGGCACGGACGGTTTCCCCTAGAGCGGCAGTGACACCTGGTGGCCAGTCGGGGTAAGGCACGGACGGTTTCCCCTAGAACTGCAGTGACACCTGGTGGCCAGTCGGGGTAAGGCACGGACGGTTTCCCCTAAAGCTGCAGTGACACCTGGTGTCCAGTCGGGGTAAGGCACGGACGGTTTCCCCTAGAGCAGCAGTGACACCTGGTGGCCAGTCGGGGTAAGGCACGGACATTTTCCCCTAAAGCTGCAGTGACACCTGGTGGCCAGTCGGGGTAAGGCACGGACGGTTTCCCCTAGAGCTGCAGTGACACCTGGTGGCCAGTCGGGGTAAGGCACGGAGGGTTTCCCCTAAAGCTGCAGTGACACCTGGTGGCCAGTCGGGGTAAGGCACGGACGGTTTCCCCTAGAGCGGCAGTGACACCTGGTGGCCAGTCGGGGTAAGGCACGGACGGTTTCCCCTAAAGCTGCAGTGACACCTGGTGGCCAGTCGGGGTAAGGCACGGACGGTTTATCCTAGAGCGGCAGTGACACCTGGTGGCCAGTCGGGGTAAGGCACGGACGGTTTCCCCTAGAGCGGCAGTGACACCTGGTGGCCAGTCGGGGTAAGGCACGGACGGTTTCCCCTAGAGCGGCAGTGACACCTGGTGGCCAGTCGGGGTAAGGCACGGACGGTTTCCCCTAAAGCGGCAGTGACACCTGGTGGCCAGTCGGGGTAAGGCACGGATGGTTTCTCCTAGAGCGGCAGTGACACCTGGTGGCCAGTCGGGGTAAGGCACGGACGGTTTCCCCTAGAGCGGCAGTGACACCTGATGGCCAGTCGGGGTAAGGCACGGACGGTTTCCCCTAGAGCGGCAGTGACACCTGGTGGCCAGTCGGGGTAAGGCACGGACGGTTTCCCCTAAAGCTGCAGTGACACCTGGTGGCCAGTCGGGGTAAGGCACGGACGGTTTCCCCTAAAGCTGCAGTGACACCTGGCGGCCAGTCGGGATAAGACACGGACGGTTTCCCCTAGAACGGCAGTGACACCTGGCGGCCAGTAGGGGTAAGGCACGGATGGTTTCCCCTAGAGCGGCAGTGACACCTGGTGGCCAGTCGGGGTAAGGCACGGACGGTTTCCCCTAGAGCGGCAGTGACACCTGGTGGCCAGTCGGGGTAAGGCACGGACGGTTTCGCCTAGAGCGGCAGTGACACCTGGTGGCCAGTCGGGGTAAGGCACGGACGGTTTCCCCTAGAGCGGCAGTGACACCTGATGGACAGTCGGGGTAAGGCACGGACGGTTTCCCCTAGAGCGGCAGTGACACCTGGTGGCCAGTCGGGGTAAGGCACGGACGGTTTCCCCTAAAGCTGCAGTGACACCTGGTGGCCAGTCGGGGTAAGGCACGGACGGCTTCCCCTAAAGCTGCAGTGACACCCGGTGGCCAGTCGGGGTAAGGCACGGACGGTTTCCCCTAAAGCTGCAGTGACACCTGGCGGCCAGTCGGGATAAGACACGGACGGTTTCCCCTAGAACGGCAGTGACACCTGGCGGCCAGTAGGGGTAAGGCACGGACGGTTTCCCCTAGAGTGGCAGTGACACCTGGTGGCCAGTCGGGGTAAGGCACGGACGGTTTCGCCTAGAGCGGCAGTGACACCTGGTGGCCAGTCGGGGTAAGGCACGGACGGTTTCCCCTAGAGCGGCAGTGACACCTGGTGGCCAGTCGGGGTAAGGCACGGACGGTTTCCCCTAAAGCTGCAGTGACACCTGGTGGCCAGTCTGGGTAAGGCACGGACGGTTTCCCCTAAAGCTGCAGTGACACCTGCTGGCCAGTCGGGGTAAGGCACGGACGGTTTCCCCTAGAGCGGCAGTGACACCTGGTGGCCAGTCGGGGTAAGGCACGGACGGTTTCGCCTAGAGCGGCAGTGACACCTGGTGGCCAGTCGGGGTAAGGCACTGACGGTTTCCCCTAGAGCGGCAGTGACACCTGATGGACAGTCGGGGTAAGGCACGGACGGTTTCCCCTAGAGCGGCAGTGACACCTGGTGGCCAGTCGGGGTAAGGCACGGACGGTTTCCCCTAAAGCTGCAGTGACACCTGGTGGCCAGTCGGGGTAAGGCACGGACGGCTTCCCCTAAAGCTGCAGTGACACCTGGTGGCCAGTCGGGGTAAGGCACGGACGGTTTCCCCTAAAGCTGCAGTGACACCTGGCGGCCAGTCGGGATAAGACACGGACGGTTTCCCCTAGAACGGCAGTGACACCTGGCGGCCAGTAGGGGTAAGGCACGGACGGTTTCGCCTAGAGCGGCAGTGACACCTGGTGGCCAGTCGGGGTAAGGCACGGATGGTTTCTCCTAGAGCGGCAGTGACACCTGGTGGCCAGTCGGGGTAAGGCACGGACGGTTTCCCCTAGAGCGGCAGTGACACCTGATGGCCAGTCGGGGTAAGGCACGGACGGTTTCCCCTAGAGCGGCAGTGACACCTGGTGGCCAGTCGGGGTAAGGCACGGACGGTTTCCCCTAAAGCTGCAGTGACACCTGGTGGCCAGTCGGGGTAAGGCACGGACGGCTTCCCCTAAAGCTGCAGTGACACCTGGTGGCCAGTCGGGGTAAGGCACGGACGGTTTCCCCTAGAGCTGCAGTGACACCTGGTGGCCAGTCGGGGTATGGCACGGAGGGTTTCCCCTAAAGCTGCAGTGACACCTGGTGGCCAGTCTGGGTAAGGCACGGACGGTTTCCCCTAGAGCGGCAGTGACACCTGGTGGCCAGTCGGGGTAAGGCACGGACGGTTTCCCCTAAAGCTGCAGTGACACCTGGTGGCCAGTCGGGGTAAGGCACGGACGGTTTATCCTAGAGCGGCAGTGACACCTGGTGGCCAGTCGGGGTAAGGCACGGACGGTTTCCCCTAGAGCGGCAGTGACACCTGGTGGCCAGTCGGGGTAAGGCACGGACGGTTTCCCCTAGAGCGGCAGTGACACCTGGTGGCCAGTCGGGGTAAGGCACGGACGGTTTCCCGTAAAGCGGCAGTGACACCTGGTGGCCAGTCGGGGTAAGGCACGGATGGTTTCCCCTAGAGCGGCAGTGACACCTGGTGGCCAGTCGGGATAAGGCACGGAGGGTTTTCCGTAGAGCGGCAGTGACACCTGGTGGCCAGTCGGGGTAAGGCACGGACGGTTTCCCCTAGAGCGGCAGTGACACCTGGTGGCCAGTCGGGGTAAGGCACGGACGGTTTCCCCTAGAGCGGCAGTGACACCTGCTGGCCAGTCGGGGTAAGGCACGGACGGTTCCCCCTAGAGCGGCAGTGACACCTGATGGCCATTCGGGGTAAGACACGGACGGTTTCCCCTAGAGCGACAGTGACATCTGGTGGCCAGTCGGGGTAAGGCACGGACGGTTTCCCGTAGAGCGGCAGTGACACCTGGTGGCCAGTCGGGGTAAGGCACGGACGGTTTCCCCTAAAGCTGCAGTGACACCTGGTGTCCAGTCGGGGTAAAGCACGGACGGTTTCCCCTAGAGCGGCAGTGACACCTGGTGGCCAGTCGGGGTAAGGCACGGACATTTTCCCCTAAAGCTGCAGTGACACCTGGTGGCCAGTTGGGGTAAGGCACGGACGGTTTCCCCTAAAGCTGCAGTGACACCTGGTGGCCAGTCGGGGTAAGGCACGGACGGTTTCCCCTAGAGCTGCAGTGACACCTCGTGTCCAGTCGGGGTAAGGCACGGACGGTTTCCCCTAGAGCGGCAGTGACACCTGGTGGCCTGTTGGTGTAAGGCCCGGACGGTTTCCCCTAAAGCTGCAGTGACACCTGGTGGCCAATCGGGGTAAGGCACGGACGGTTTCCCCTAAAGCTGCAGTGACACCTGGCGGCCAGTCGGGGTAAGGCACGGACGGTTTCCCCTAGAGCTGCAGTGACACCTGGTTTCCAGTCTGGATAATGCACGGACGGTTTCCCGTAGAACGGCAGTGACACCTGGCGGCCAGTTGGGGGAAGGCACGGACGGTTTCCCCTAGAGCTGCAGTGACACCTGGTGGCCAGTCGAGGTAAGGCACGGACGGTTTCCCCTAGAGCGGCAGTGACACCTGGTGGCCAGTCGGGGTAAGGCACGGACGGTTTCCCCTACAGCGGCAGTGACACCTGGTGGCCAGTCGGGGTAAGGCACGGACGGTTTCCCCTAGAGCTGCAGTGACACCTGGTGGCCAGTCGGGGTAAGGCACGGACGGTTTCCCCTAAAGCTGCAGTGACACCTGGTGGCCAGTCGGGGTAAGGCACGGACGGTTTCCCCTAGAGCTGCAGTGACACCTGGTGGCCAGTCGGGGTAAGGCACGGACGGTTTCCCCTGGAGCGGCAGTGACACCTGGTGGCCAGTCGGGGTAAGGCACGGACGGTTTCCCCTAGAGCGGCAGTGACACCTGGTGGCCAGTCGGGGTAAGGCACGGACGGTTTCCCCTAGAGCGGCAGTGACACCTGGTGGCCAGTCGGGGTAAGGCACGGACGGTTTCCCCTAAAGCGGCAGTGACACCTGGTGGCCAGTCGGGGTAAGGCACGGATGGTTTCCCCTAGAGCGGCAGTGACACCTGGTTGCCAGTCGGGGTAAGGCACGGAGGGTTTTCCGTAGAGCGGCAGTGACACCTGGTGGCCAGTCGGGGTAAGGCACGGACGGTTTCCCCTAAAGCTGCAGTGACACCTGGTGTCCAGTCGGGGTAAGGCACGGACGGTTTCCCCTAAAGCTGCAGTGACACCTGTTGGCCAGTCGGGGTAAGGCATGGACGGTTTCCCCTAGAGCTGCAGTGACACCTGGTGGCCAGTCGGGGTAAGGCAAGGACGGTTTCCCCTAGAGCAGCAGTGACACCTGGTGGCCAGTCGGGGTAAGGCACGGACGTTTTCCCCTAGAGCGGCAGTGACACCTGGTGGCCAGTCGGGGTAAGGCACGGACGGTTTCCCCTAGAGCGGCAGTGACACCTGGTGGCCAGTCGGGGTAAGGCACGGACGGTTTCCCCTAAAGCTGCAGTGACACCTGGTGGCCAATCGGGGTAAGGCACGGACGGTTTCCCCTAAAGCTGCAGTGACACCTGGCGGCCAGTCGGGGTAAGGCACGGACGGTTTCCCCTCGAGCGGCAGTGACACCTGGTGGCCAGTCGGTTTCCCCTAAAGCTGCAGTGACACCTGGTGGCCAGTCGGGGTAAGGCACGGACGGTTTCCCCTAGAGCTGCAGTGACACCTGGTGGCCAGTCGGGGTAAGGCACGGAGGGTTTCCCCTAAAGCTGCAGTGACACCTGGTGGCCAGTCGGGGTAAGGCACGGACGGTTTCCCCAAGAGCGGCAGTGACACCAGGTGGCCAGTCGGGGTAAGGCACGGACGGTTTCCCCTAGAGCGGCAGTGACACCTGGTGGCCAGTCGGGGTAAGGCACGGACGGTTTCCCCTAGAGCGGCAGTGACACCTGGTGGCCAGTCGGGGTAAGGCACGGACGGTTCCCCCTAGAGCGGCAGTGACACCTGATGGCCAGTCGGGGTAAGGCACGGACGGTTTCCCCCTAGAACTGCAGTGACACCTGGTGGCCAGTTGGGGGAAGGCACGGACGGTTTCTCCTAGAGCCGCAGTGACACCTGGTGGCCAGTCGGGGTAAGGCACGGACGGTTTCCCCTAAAGCTGCAGTGACACCTGCTGGCCAGTCGGGGTAAGGCACGGACGGTTTCCCCTAGAGCTGCAGTGACAGCTGGTGGCCAGTCGGGGTAAGGCACGGAGGGTTTCCCCTAAAGCTGCAGTGACACCTGGTGGCCAGTCTGGGTAAGGCACGGACGGTTTCCCCTAGAGCGGCAGTGACACCTGGTGGCCAGTCGGGGTAAGGCACGGACGGTTTCCCCTAGAACTGCAGTGACACCTGGTGTCCAGTCGGGGTAAGGCACGGACGGTTTCCCCTAAAGCTGCAGTGACACCTGGTGTCCAGTCGGGGTAAGGCACGGACGGTTTCCCCTAGAACGGCAGTGACACCTGGCGGCCAGTCGGGGTAAGACACGGACATTTTCCCCTAAAGCTGCAGTGACACCTGGTGGCCAGTCGGGGTAAGGCACGGACGGTTTCCCCTAAAGCTGCAGTGACACCTGGTGGCCAGTCGGGGTAAGGCACGGACGGTTTACCCTAGAGCTGCAGTGACACCTGGTGGCCAGTCGGGGTAAGGCACGGACGGTTTCCCCTAGAGCGGCAGTGACACCTGGTGGCCAGTTGGTGTAAGGCACGGACGGTTTCCCCTAAAGCTGCAGTGACACCTGGTGGCCAATCGGGGTAAGGCACGGACGGTTTCCCCTAGAGCTGCAGTGACACCTGGTGGCCCGTCGGGGTAAGGCACGGAGGGTTTCCCCTAAAGCTGCAGTGACACCTGGTGGACAGTCGGGGTAAGGCACGGACGGTTTCCCCTAGAGCGGCAGTGACACCTGGTGGCCAGTCGGGGTAAGGCACAGACGGTTTCCCCTAAAGCTGCAGTGACACCTGGTGGCCAGTCGGGGTAAGGCACGGACGGTTTCCCCTAGAGCGGCAGTGACACCTGGTGGCCAGTCGGGGTAAGACACGGACGGTTTCCCCAAGAGCGGCAGTGACACCAGATGGCCAGTCGGGGTAAGGCACGGATGGTTTCCCCTAGAGCGGCAGTGACACCTGGTGGCCAGTCGGGGTAAGGCACGGACGGTTTCCCCTAGAGCGGCAGTGACACCTGGTGGCCAGTCGGTGTAAGGCACGGACGGTTCCCCCTAGAGCGGCAGTGACACCTGATGGCCAGTCGGGGTAAGGCACAGACGGTTTCCCCTAGAGCGACAGTGACACCTGGTGGCCAGTTGGTGGAAGGCACGGACGGTTTCCCCTAGACCGCAGTGACACCTGGTGGCCCGTCGGGGTAAGGCACGGACGGTTTCCCCTAGAACTGCAGTGACACCTGGTGGCCAGTTGGGGTAAGGCACGGACGGTTTCACCTAGAGCCGCAGTGACACCTGGTGGCCAGTCGGGGTAAGGCACGGACGGTTTCCCCTAAAGCTGCAGTGACACCTGCTGGCCAGTCGGGGTAGGGCACGGACGGTTTCCCCTAGAGCTGCCATGACAGCTGGTGGCCAGTCGGGGTAAGGCACGGAGGGTTTCCCCTAAAGCTGCAGTGACACCTGGTGGCCAGTCTGGGTAAGGCACGGACGGTTTCCCCTAGAGCGGCAGTGACACCTGGTGGCCAGTCGGGGTAAGGCACGGACGGTTTCCCCTAGAACTGCAGTGACACCTGGTGGCCAGTCGGGGTAAGGCACGGACGGTTTCCCCTAAAGCTGCAGTGACACCTGGTGTCCAGTCGGGGTAAGGCACGGACGGTTTCCCCTAGAGCAGCAGTGACACCTGGTGGCCAGTCGGGGTAAGGCACGGACATTTTCCCCTAAAGCTGCAGTGACACCTGGTGGCCAGTCGGGGTAAGGCACGGACGGTTTCCCCTAGAGCTGCAGTGACACCTGGTGGCCAGTCGGGGTAAGGCACGGAGGGTTTCCCCTAAAGCTGCAGTGACACCTGGTGGCCAGTCGGGGTAAGGCACGGACGGTTTCCCCTAGAGCGGCAGTGACACCTGGTGGCCAGTCGGGGTAAGGCACGGACGGTTTCCCCTAAAGCTGCAGTGACACCTGGTGGCCAGTCGGGGTAAGGCACGGACGGTTTATCCTAGAGCGGCAGTGACACCTGGTGGCCAGTCGGGGTAAGGCACGGACGGTTTCCCCTAGAGCGGCAGTGACACCTGGTGGCCAGTCGGGGTAAGGCACGGACGGTTTCCCCTAGAGCGGCAGTGACACCTGGTGGCCAGTCGGGGTAAGGCACGGACGGTTTCCCCTAAAGCGGCAGTGACACCTGGTGGCCAGTCGGGGTAAGGCACGGATGGTTTCTCCTAGAGCGGCAGTGACACCTGGTGGCCAGTCGGGGTAAGGCACGGACGGTTTCCCCTAGAGCGGCAGTGACACCTGATGGCCAGTCGGGGTAAGGCACGGACGGTTTCCCCTAGAGCGGCAGTGACACCTGGTGGCCAGTCGGGGTAAGGCACGGACGGTTTCCCCTAAAGCTGCAGTGACACCTGGTGGCCAGTCGGGGTAAGGCACGGACGGCTTCCCCTAAAGCTGCAGTGACACCTGGTGGCCAGTCGGGGTAAGGCACGGACGGTTTCCCCTAGAGCTGCAGTGACACCTGGTGGCCAGTCGGGGTAAGGCACGGAGGGTTTCCCCTAAAGCTGCAGTGACACCTGGTGGCCAGTCTGGGTAAGGCACGGACGGTTTCCCCTAGAGCGGCAGTGACACCTGGTGGCCAGTCGGGGTAAGGCACGGAGGGTTTCCCCTAAAGCTGCAGTGACACCTGGTGGCCAGTCGGGGTAAGGCACGGACGGTTTATCCTAGAGCGGCAGTGACACCTGGTGGCCAGTCGGGGTAAGGCACGGACGGTTTCCCCTAGAGCGGCAGTGACACCTGGTGGCCAGTCGGGGTAAGGCACGGACGGTTTCCCCTAGAGCGGCAGTGACACCTGGTGGCCAGTCGGGGTAAGGCGCGGACGGTTTCCCGTAAAGCGGCAGTGACACCTGGTGGCCAGTCGGGGTAAGGCACGGATGGTTTCCCCTAGAGCGGCAGTGACACCTGATGGCCAGTCGGGATAAGGCACGGAGGGTTTTCCGTAGAGCGGCAGTGACACCTGGTGGCCAGTCGGGGTAAGGCACGGACGGTTTCCCCTAAAGCTGCAGTGACACCTGGTGTCCAGTCGGGGTAAGGCACGGACGGTTTCCCCTAAAGCTGCAGTGACACCTGGTGGCCAGTCGGGGTAAGGCACGGACGGTTTCCCCTAGAGCTGCAGTGACACCTGGTGGCCAGTCGGGGTAAGGCAAGAACGGTTTCCCCTAGAGCGGCAGTGACACCTGGTGGCCAGTCGGGGTAAGGCACGGACGTTTTCCCCTAGAGCGGCAGTGACACCTGATGTCCATTCGGGGTAAGGCACGGACGGTTTCCCCTAGAGCGACAGTGACATCTGGTGGCCAGTCGGGGTAAGGCACGGACGGTTTCCCGTAGAGCGGCAGTGACACCTGGTGGCCAGTCGGGGTAAGGCACGGACGGTTTCCCCTAAAGCTGCAGTGACACCTGGTGTCCAGTCGGGGTAAAGCACGGACGGTTTCCCCTAGAGCGGCAGTGACACCTGGTGGCCAGTCGGGGTAAGGCACGGACATTTTCCCCTAAAGCTGCAGTGACACCTGGTGGCCAGTTGGGGTAAGGCACGGACGGTTTCCCCTAAAGCTGCAGTGACACCTGGTGGCCAGTCGGGGTAAGGCACGGACGGTTTCCCCTAGAGCTGCAGTGACACCTCGTGGCCAGTCGGGGTAAGGCACGGACGGTTTCCCCTAGAGCGGCAGTGACACCTGGTGGCCAGTTGGTGTAAGGCCCGGACGGTTTCCCCTAAAGCTGCAGTGACACCTGGTGGCCAATCGGGGTAAGGCACGGACGGTTTCCCCTAAAGCTGCAGTGACACCTGGCGGCCAGTCGGGGTAAGGCACGGACGGTTTCCCCTAGAGCTGCAGTGACACCTGGTTTCCAGTCGGGATAAGGCACGGACGGTTTCCCCTAGAATGGCAGTGACACCTGGCGGCCAGTTGGGGGAAGGCACGGACGGTTTCCCCTAGAGCTGCAGTGACACCTGGTGGCCAGTCGAGGTAAGGCACGGACGGTTTCCCGAAGAGCGGCAGTGACACCTGGTGGCCAGTCGGGGTAAGGCACGGACGGTTTCCCCTAAAGCTGCAGTGACACCTGGTGGCCAGTCGGGGTAAGGCACGGACGGTTTCCCCTCGAGCGGCAGTGACACCTGGTGGCCAGTCGGTTTCCCCTAAAGCTGCAGTGACACCTGGTATCCAGTCGGGGTAAGGCACGGACGGTTTTCCGTAGAGCTGCAGTGACACCTGATGGCCAGTCGGGGTAAGGCACGGAGGGTTTCCCCTAAAGCTGCAGTGACACCTGGTGTCCAGTCGGGGTAAGGCACGGACGGTTTCCCCTAAAGCTGCAGTGACACCTGGTGGCCAGTCGGGGTAAGGCACGGACGGTTTCCCCTAGAGCTGCAGTGACACCTGGTGGCCAGTCGGGGTAAGGCAAGGACGGTTCCCCTAGAGCGGCAGTGACACCATTTTGGCCAGTCGGGGTAAGGCACGGACGTTTTCCCCTAGAGCGGCAGTGACACCTGGTGGCCAGTCGGGGTAAGGCACGGACGGTTTCCCCTAGAGCGGCAGTGACACCTGGTGGCCAGTCGGGGTAAGGCACGGACAGTTCCCCCCAGAGCGGCAGTGACACCTGATGGCCATTCGGGGTAAGGCACGGACGGTTTCCCCTAGAGCGACAGTGACATCTGGTGGCCAGTCGGGGTAAGGCACGGACGGTTTCCCGTAGAGCGGCAGTGACACCTGGTGGCCAGTCGGGGTAAGGCACGGACGGTTTCCCCTAGAGCTGCAGTGACACCTGGTGTCCAGTCGGGGTAAAGCACGGACGGTTTCCCCTAGAGCGGCAGTGACACCTGGTGGCCAGTCGGGGTAAGGCA